>NC_143424.1:3225000-3825000 GCF_059467195.1 Physcomitrium patens
TTCTACGAAATTCGCTCAGGTGCAGGACGGTTCCATTTCTAACAAAGCCGTCGGCGCTTCCCGAGACACGATCGCTATCAAAGTGTTCGGTTCAACCTTAACTAGGGAGCTAACATTGGCGATTCCTAGAATCCATGTCTCAATCCGTAGACAATAGAAACCACCTCAACATCCTCCCCACTCCAATATAGAAACAAACAATTCACAGAAGAAAGGGCAAGAAATGTTGCTTACGTTCTCCCCACAGCGCATGCACAAGCTCTCAATCTGGTGCAAAGGAGCACCATCGTCTGCAGTTAAGGCCTCTGCTGCGTCTCCAACATCAGCGATCATATTGTTGTGGTGCTCGGTGGCGGGTGCCGCCATGATCTATCGCTTGCTGGCAGTGCAATTGTTGATTGTTGAACACGGAGAATAGACAGTGGCAACTTCAGCGGAAGCGGAACACAAAATGCCAACGCTCATGCTCTGGGGTTTAGGGCTTCGACTGTCTAAACCCTTGGTTGAGGTTCTGTAGGGGAGGGGGAGGGCCTTATTCCATGTCCCGACCTACATCCTGGACTCTCTCTCTCTCGTACCATGTCCCTACCCATGTCCCTACCCTGTTTTGGAACCATTTCTTTCCCTTTATCGTCTTACGGGTTATCTTTTTCATTCTCTTCCTACTGGAACTTGTAAAAGAACATAGTATGCTAATAAGAATGATGATGATAATAATAATAATAATAATAATAAATTTATTTTGATATTTTTATTCATTTAAATTTTGACATGTTTCAATTACCAATCTCAAGGTGGTGATTTAAATAGAAATAAATTATATATGTGTGTATGTGTATATATATAAATTAAGAGCAGTTCTTGAATATATTTAAATTTTTGGAAACAAAATATGATATTTTTATTTAATATATTTCAAATATAAATTTCTACATAGTGTAAAAAATACAAGCAATTGAAGCTTTGGTAATAATATAAAATACACATAATACAAACACACTCACATTCAAGTATGTATGTGTGTATGTATTGCATACTAAAATCTCTTACAAGTGTATATTTAATCTTTATAACCCAATATCCAACTTATGAAAATCACAATTTATGTATTTGTATCCATACTATCTTTCAAAATCAAATTTGAACTTAAACAGTGTGTAAATAAATATACATAAATATATTAGCAAAAAGCCATGTTGTTTGGCACCAAAATCTTTGGCTTGCCATCCGTTCATTCCTATGTTCATCCGTATTCCCTCGTTTTTATGTTCTCTTGTTCTTATGTTTGGCAAATAAGAAGACTTCTTTGCCTCTTTATCATACACCTAAACCGTTATACATACATACATACATACATACATACACACATTTTCAATGATTCCTTCCACTACTTTGTTTAATCAATGGTAATGTATCCCTTTTCATACTCACCAAGGACACATAACATGTTATCATGGACAATGAGATTGACTTGTTAAGAAAAAAGAAATACAGGAAAAGAAAAAAGGACCATTGCTGCAAATTTCACAGCATGTCTGATATATTCAGAGATTTAATAATTTATTTATTTAATTATTGTAAAAAGAAAAAGAAAGAAAACAAACAAACAAAAAAACAAACAAGATGAAGATATTAAGGAATGACGTGGAGCTTGGCTCTTGCTCATGAGAGAAAATCAATCACTTTGGGAAATTTCAACATTCCAGGAAGATAAAGATGGATGAACAAATATGGATGAACAGAGAACGGATGATACGAAACATTCATCTCAGATGGCAGCATCTGCTTCACGGGTTCGGAGTAGCTGTTGCTGCTGAGCACGATCGTAAGAGCTGTCGGATTGCAGCTCCGCTTCCCATGGCTTCCCATTCTCCTCTGCTGCTGCTGCTGTTGCCGACCAACCCCCGTGCTCCCACTCTCACCGCGTCTCATCGCTTTCTCGTCATGATAGAGGTCCGTTAAATTTTTTTTAGTCTAATTTTTAGTGGCTCCTCGACCTGTGGGGTTTGGTATTAGGGTCGTTGAGTTGATTCCACTCGAACCGGACGTGAGTGGGAATGGCTGGCATGCAACATTCATTAGCGCGGAATTGGTGGAGTTTCCTTTTTTAGCTTGCGTTCTCTTCGCGCAGGTTAAGAGGTGAGCACTGGACTTTAATTTTGAATTTGCGAGATTGCATTTTCTACATTGGCCTCAAAGTGAAATAAGATTTGACTGCACAGACCGTCCTGGAGTGTGACTTGCCACCTCCCCGACACTTCAAGCTGTCCCTAGAACAGTGGTGTTCGATTGAAAATCTGATACCGACGATTTGTTCTTGTGAACATACTCAGATGTGCGCAGTCTAAATATTATGAATAAAATGACAACATCAAATGACGAGCTAGAAAGAATGTACGCAAGCATTGTTCGTTTTTTATTTAGAGTTTTCTCTTGACGCGGTTTACACAGCGAGGTGTTCAGGGGCTTTTGGAATGTAGAGGAGAAACACGGGTGGGTTTGGGATATTGTTTCTGCACAGTAGCAGCTACCCTCTCCCAACGTGTCGTCGCACAACTCCCGGTCCGCACCCCCGAGGTCCTTCCTGAATCCTTCGTTTCCAATTGCTAAGTTATCGACCCCCAAGCCTAGTCGCGTTGAATACGGTGCTGCCGAAACACATTAAGTAGTGTGTGGTATAGTTTGGATGATTGCTCTAGCCGAGTTTTCGATTTCAGTATGCTAGGGTCACATGCACGTAATGTGGGGGTTCTAGCACTTGGCAGGGGCTTCTGCTAGATATTTGAATTCCGAAAATCAGTCCACTGTTTCGAATCAGTAGTCGTATCGCTGTCAGGAGATAATTTTATTCGTATTTAAACCCGAGAATGCGTCTTATGCGCGATCGCAAATGTACTCACGTATGCATTGCGAGTGTATCTAGATTTTACTGTTTTCCCCTTTATTTCATGAAATTTCATTTCGATGTTTAGGATGTCATACTTAGTCGTAGTTACATGGAGTAAGTCGGGAGAGTAGATGATGATGGGGCTGCCTCGCATTGCTACCGAATTTGTTCCTGATTTTTAACCAAGGTTTTTCTTTTTATTTCCCTCAGGTTTCTATTTTTGATGCGAATGCAAAATTGATCAATCTAGACGCAATCATATACCACGCGAAGAGGTTTTCTTGTGGAGGAAGGAATGGCTCCTTCCGTTCCGAGAATAGGGAGCATGGAGAAACAGGGTGAGAATTGGAAGTATGAAGAATCAGGCTCTGCCGGCGATCGTCTGGGATTGCCGATTCCACCGCTACAAGTCGATCTATCGGGTGCTTTTAAAAACTGCGTTTTTGTCTACCTTGCTTTGATTTTTAGCATGTATTTATCATGTTTTTCACATTGCCAATCTCTTCCAACATTTTATTGTTATTGTTTGAGCACGCTGAGAGGTATGCTTGGCCATTAAATATTCTTGATTACTAAATTTCACATCTTTTCATTTTGGTGATCAGAAGAGTAGTTCATGAAGTTATTTTTCAAATCAAAAAAATGTTGTGAAGAAGAAAATTAGTCGAATAACTACATTTCTCTCCAAAAAATAGCGATGCAGTTAGTTGTTCCTCAAATGCTGAATTTCTGATGGCGCAGATGATGACATCCGAGAAACAGCTTACGAGATCCTAGTAGCAGTGTATGGCAGTAACCCTATCAGCTTCAGGAGCATGAGCATGAAACTCGATCCTAAACCGAACGTTAGCAAGTCACTTACATCTTCTGCTGCTAGCCAAATGAAGCGGGCGTTTGGGTTGCAATCTTCTGGTGGTTCTAGCGAGATTCAGCGCTCTTCTTCTTTTAAGCCAAAGAAGAATCCAACTATATCGGATGTCTTGAGAGTGCAGATGCGTATCTCTGATCAAAGTGAAATGAGGATACGGAAGGCTTTGACCCGTGCAACTGCAGTGCAGGTATCGAATTGTTTGAAAATAAAATTGAATAAAACTGAAAAAAATTATCTTTTACCTTTTCGCTTCTTGGATCGAGCGTTTTCTCTAGGCTCTGAAGTCTACCCTTTTACGACAACATTTTCTGTAGCGAGTTTTGACAGCGTACTTTTGTACTAATTACCTTTCTCCAGGTAGTTTGGGCTGTTTGAATACATGAATCGCTCTGTTGATTTTTATTAAAATTCATATCGCTATTTCAGAGTAAGAGCGGTGAATATGTGCTGTGCGACCGTAATTGTGTATATAACTGCCAATCTCCTATCGTACCAATGTCTTAGTGCTAATGAAAGCTTTGGCGTGTCTTTCGGGTGCAGGCTAGTAAACGGAGTGGCTTGATAATTGTTCCTTTGGAACTTCTTCAAAATATTGGCTCATCAGCCTTTGACGATGAGAAAGAATACGTGAGTTGGTTAAAGCGCCAGTTAAGGATTTTAGAAGCTGGTCTTCTTACTCACCCTCTAGTTCCAGGAGATGGAGGTATGGACGCTCTACGGTTAAAGCAAGCTTTACGGGATATGGTCGATGGACACAAGACTGCAGAAAAGACCAAAAACAGCGAGATTATGCAAATGCTTCGTAGTGCAGCCCTAGGCAGGGCAACCCGAGCACACAATGGTGAATACGGAGATTTTCTGCATTGGGCTGATGGCTTTCCTTTGAATGCACATATATATGCTGCCCTACTTTCTGCATGTTTTCACACGGTGGAGGAAGGCGAAGTGATAGCAGAGATGGACGAAGTACTTGAGATGATAAAAAAGACGTGGGGTGTGTTGGGGATTGATCAGACATTGCATGACACTCTCTTTGCATGGGTTTTATTCCAGCAATTTGTTGCAAGTGGCCAAACTGCAGTGAAACTTCTCCAGCTTTCTGAAAGTCTGCTAGCTGAGGTTGCCAAAGATGTGAAAGGAAATCTGAAAGCTGATCAGGTGCCGCTACTAAAATCGGTATTCAGCGCAATGCAGTTTTGGGCAGAGAGAAGGCTTCTCGCATATCATGATTCATTTCCTGGAGGAGCCAGTAACATTATGGCGGGTTTATTGGCAGTGGCAGTTGGTTGTGCACAAATCTTGCAGGAACATGTGTCACGTGAGCCTCGGAGTCGTGGGAGAGAGGAAACAAACATTCCGCTAAGTCGCGTTGATGTTTATGTTCGCTCTTCTGTGAGGACAGCTTTTGCTCAGGTACAATTGATTTCTTACCTTCAGGTGAAATCCTGTACTCAGTTTTTAAAAAAACATTTAGTGGCTCTTATCGAATGATTGAAGACGGAATGGTACTTTTTCAATTGCTTCAAGTTGTTAGGTAAAGTGCTTTTAAAAAGAATTAAGTAGACACCAAGAAAGCTCAGTGCGAGTCAATGGTTTACGATGATAATGTTTTTTTCTCATCAATTGTATCTACGAACTGTTTATATTTTGCTGATTATGTTAGTTCATGATAAAAATGTACCCGACTTTTTCTTCACTTGAAAATCTACCAACCTAATTAGTACTTGAAGGCGTCAACTAAGTAAGTGTGAAGTTCTTGCCTTTTGCAGTTGATGGAGACAGTGGATGTCAGACGGAGATCATTCAAGGGCGCTGATGCACCACCGCCAGCCCTAGTAGTTTTAGCTCAAGATACAATGGTCTTTGCAATGAGTGAAGTAGATAATTTTAGTCCTGTGTTGAAGAGATGGCATCCTTTTGCGGGTGGAGTGGCAGCAGCTACCCTCCATAGTTGCTACAGCCGAGAGTTTAAGCAATATTTATCAAGCATGTCAGCGATGACTCTAGACACAGTAGCAATTTTAAAGGCTGCAGACGAGCTTGAGAAGCGGCTCGTCGGGATCGCTGTTGAAGATGCGGCTGAATGTGATGACGGAGGAAAGAGTCTCATTCGAGAAATGCCACCTTATGAAGCTGATCGAGCGATGGGAGACTTAACAAGAAGGTGGGTAGAGGACAATGTGGAGAAAATTACTCAGTGGATCGATCGAAACATCCAACAAGAGGTAATATTCTTGTGTGCCTTGCATGCGACCTGTAGAAACTACAAAAGTTTGACTTTTATTAAATATTAGATTACTAATCGTTTGAAACGGTGGCGTGTTAGAAATGGAGCCCAGGATCTAACAAGGATAACTATGCACCATCGGCCGTTGAAGTGTTGCGCATTGTGGAGGAATCACTCGATACTTTCTTCGCAATGCCTTCGGAGCAGTATCCTGATTTGCTTCAAGAGCTGGTAGCTGGATTGGACAAGGGGTTACAGCGCTATGTTACTCAAACAGTCAATTCTTGCGGTGCGTATTATTTGTGTCATTCCATTGAAGAACAGTGGTTGTAACATTTTGGTTTACCGCAGGATATGAAGCCTCTCGTGTAAAACGCGATTCTTAAATATTAGTGTACTTCAATACCTCCTCATTTTATAATACTTTTACTAAGTTAGTAGAAAGAACAGTTTTGCATGCAAGTGTTGCAAAGCGGTCGCTGCTGAGAATATGACTATTTTCTTATCTGTGATCTTACTTAAGATAGAGGCTCTAAGTTTGTATCTAGTTCTCTCACCTTCTACACTCATTTTATTGCTGACGAAGTTAGAATTTTTATGTCTTCAACATCAGCCTGGCAGCAGTTCTCATGTGGTGTTGTACAATTTTACAGGAACCAAAGACGTGCATATTCCTCCCATGCCTCCGCTTACACGATGCAAGGTTAATAAATCATGGCTCGGTTCCCACAAGAGCAAAGGAAAGTCAGGGGTTCAGCGTAATCCTCGAAAATCATCACTTTCCACTGGAGGTGATGCATATAGTCTGCCCTATAAATGTGTGCGTATCAACACACTTGAGCATATCAACACGCAACTTCAGTCTTTGGAGAAGAAAGTTCAAAATGGCTGGAAGAAGGATCAACCTACACCTACTAAAAGTGGACGTTTCTTTGGCAAGACAAAACCTGCAACTCCACCAGTAACAGAGACACCTATTGATAGCTCTCTTACTTTCCAAAAGACACGAAGTGCCATCAAGGAGGGTATAGGACAATTGATCGATTCGGCAGCTTACAGGGTCGTATATGCGGATCTTAGAGATATCTTCATAGAAGGGCTCTATGTTGGAGATGTATCAAGTTCAAGGATATCTATTGTCCTTGAACAGTTGTATGTCAAATTGGGAGAGATTGCGGAAACTAGTGCAGTATCAGTAAGGAACCGGATAGTAGGCGCTCTCATGAAGGCTTGTTTCGATTGTCTTCTTCGAGTGCTTTTGGCGGGTGGTCCATCACGAGCATTCAGAGAGGAGGATGCTGACTTGCTGAAAGATGACATGTATGCTTTGAAGGAGCTCTTTCTGGCTGATGGCGAAGGCTTGCCGCAGGCTGAAGTTGAACAGGTTGTTGCACTTCCAGCACAGGTTCTTACGTTGTTCGAAATATCCAGTAATGAATTGATCCAGATATACTTGGCATCCATGGGACAAGGAAGCAAGACGTCGTCCAAGACGTTCTCCATACCACCTACCACGGGAAAGTGGAGTGCAGCAGATGCCAATACTGTATTCAGGGTTCTTTGTCATCGATGTGATGACACGGCAACCAGATTTCTGAAAAAGACCCACCACTTGAAGAAGGCTGCACCATAATTCTTCTGCATCATAAAAATTACACTGGTATTGATAATGTACTTGCTATCAAGAACTTCGTTTCGGCTGGTATTGTCCGAGCTCAGTTCTCTTGAGTGATGTCAGACTTGAGGTGCAGGTGGAGTAAAGACTATGATCTGGAAAAGTGCTTCAATTACATTTCCCTCGAGGATACTAAGTTGTACAATTATGTGCAACCACAGTGGATCGGACTGGCCGTGGGAGACAGTCGGAATGCAGTCTTTGCTATCTCGAGCCAACGCCGTGCGTAACTTGTAATGCAAACTTGCCGATTAGAAATGCCAGACGCCCACGTGTGACCGTAGCTAGCATTCGCGTAATGGCATGCCAGTACCGTCTTTGTACAATTTGAGCTGGTGTGTAAAAGCTTGGAGCATTTAGATAAAACCATGGGGCTTGTTAGTATACAATACATTGGTATCCTGTTCCACGGTCAATATTCAACCTGGAGCAGTGTATGGTACAAGCTTCCGGTGAACTTGTGCCTAATTGCACAACAGAAGTAGAGGTTTGATTGCGTAATATTTTTGTAGGGACGAAAAAGAAATGTGCATAGCTTTTGAAAGGTTCTGGTAATGATTGTTTCTTGACATCTTAGAGTGCTACTGAATTCTTATCACCACCTGCTGATTTTCTTCTTCGGTTCATCTTCTCTTATCTCCTATACAAACTGAACTACTGAGTCTTATGGGTCTTACAACACTTTCACTAAATCAAACTGTTACTGACGCTTGGTAGTCAATCTTATTACGGTGGATTTTCTTTACCACTGTGATTTGTATTTTGAGCATATCTGTAACAGTGTTTACGAACTTCTCTGGGATTCCTGATTTTGTTATGTTGATCTCGTGGATTGCGGGGGTTGTTAGAAGTAGTTTAAGACAATTTTGGTAGTAGTTATTATGGTCTGAGATGAGGCTAAGGTTTAGGACGACTCATCATTGAGATAGGTAGTCTGCACCTCAATTACTTGGATGCAGGGGCATCAGAACTACTTAAAAGCATTTCGTAGCTTGGCTTCTGAAATGCATTTTGAACTCTAGTCGCGCGTCTTTTTGATGACTTTGGGATTTTGTAGGTTGATCAATGTATTGAACGATGATTCTGCCCCTAAGTTCTGATTGTGGCTGTTATTTCTCAGTACTTGGGTCCTGTGACTAAATATACTTATATATATTTCATTAGTCATATGATTTAGCTACATATTCTCATAAGATTTAAGAAATGGTAATTTGATTTTATAAAATACATTTTAAAGCATCTACAAACAATCTATATAATTCTCATATACAAGAAAAACTTGCTAGCAACCACCTTTGTAGATTATTCTTATAAAATTTTGTTGCTTATATAATAATTTTTTATTATAAAGTTTATTGATATAGAAAAGAATTATAACATGTAATATTTTTTGATAGTAGTGTCATTATCATAAATCTCTTCAAAATTTAATAAAATTTAATAAATATAAAATTGAATTTGTTAATCTCATTACAAGTACCATTAAAATTTCTCTCTTCTAAAGAATAAAAATAGCAATTAAATAAAGTAAAATCAAAAAATCTAAGTAGGTAAAAAGTAATAATTTTATTTAATATTTTTTAGAAGGATTTTTCAAAATTACCTATTTTTGTTGTTGAAAAAAAACTTAGATTTAAAAGCATATAAAATAATGGACTTATAATATTTTAGAGTTTTATATTATAGTTAGATTTCAAAACTCTATAATAAACTAATAGACTATAGGCACAACATTTTTCATAGTTAAATAAGAACAATACATATATTCTATAATTTTTATAAGATAAACTTAGGAAAAAATTAAAATTAAAATTTAATTGGCTAAAGTTGATATTAAAATTTTATTATTTATTTTTTAATCTTATATAGATTTAAATGATATTTTAAAAATAGATAAGATCTAATTTATTTTTTAAAATCTTGAGTACTATAATAGACTTTATTTTGTTCACTAAACACATAGAATATTTTTATCTACCAACAAATTAACTAAACAATATGTTAATATAAAATTATCTTTAATATATATATATATATATATATATATACATATTTATCTCTATACTTACATATCTTAACTTTAATATTAAACTAACTTATAGTAATAAAATAAAACTTTTAAAATAAATAATTTAAAAATTAAAATATTATTAATATTTTTAAAAATTAAATGCATGCTAATTTTTTCATATTAAGAAATATTTAACTTTTCATATATAAAATAAAATATTTTTAAAAAAATTAACATTACCAATCTTCAACAATTTTTTTTTTGTTACTTTTATTAAATAAATAGTTTAAAAAAGCATTATTTTGTTTAATTTTGTTTTAATTTTTTTTCTTAGATATATTTAAAAAAAATCTTGAACGTATCAAATATATTCAAATCAAGATATTATTAAAATTAATTACTTATTAAAGTAATTTTTATAAAACATTGTTTAAAAAATATCTAAGATTTATTTCTATCTTTCTATCTATCTATATAATCTTTCTATAACTAAAAATCAATGTTCTAGTAACTCAAAAATATCTATTGTATGAAAGTTCTTTCCTTCATTGATTTTGTTTAATAGCAATAATTTAATATTTTTTTTAGCTAATATTTAATACACTTTTAAAAATTTATTGAACTATATAGCAAATTATCTAATGATTCATCGATACTAAAAATGTGGCTTCTATTGGAGATGTACCTTCAAAGCCAAATGTTGCAACAAATTAATTGGTTGTGTTGGTGCATATTTATAATAATATAAGCTCAAAAAGACTTCTAAACTTCCACAAAAATATTTTGATTGTGCCATAAGGACTTTACTTATATAGTATCAATCTATCTATACAACCATATAACAACAAGCATATTCATAGTGTATCAAGATTTGGAATTGCTCACATTCATTATATAAAATATTATTTTTGCACAAAACTTCTTGCTTCTATTTGTTCTCTCATCAAAATCACATGTGCCACTAAATCCTATAATATCCATTCTATTAATCCAAAGTAGCTTCGTTAGCTCTAAATCATTTGCCACAATATCTACTATATAATGCATAAAGAATATCTATGTAATCAAATATTCAATACTGTCTATAAGGAATAAAAGACACATAACTTATACTAGAGGCCTTTCAATACCAAATATGCTTCGAACTGCTTATGTTTTATAATATCAATAAATTTGATTGTAATATAGAAGGTTTTTTTTTTTTTTTTTTTTTTTTTTTTTGGCTCTTCTTTTCTTGCATCACTTACTACAATTTTATCATGATTTTTTTTTTTTTTTTTATGTCCTATCAAAGCTTTTGTTGGAATGTTAAAAAGAGCTTTTATTGATATTAGGTAGTAGCCATATAGTTGTTGGATGCAATTTAAAATATTTTTATTGATGATATCTTTATCTTTGTTATATTAATATTCTTTAAAGAAACTAATGAATAACTCTGAATATTAAAAATAAAATTTAATTTTTAATATAGATTTACAAATTAAAATAACTTTCATCTAATATATTTATGTTAATTAATCAATATTATAAATATTTATTTTTTCTTGCTTGGTTTTTTTTTTTAATTATATTTTATAAATAAAACCACTAACAATGTTGCTTGAATGGGACTATTATATTAGCATCCATTGATAGAACTTTCAATATTATATTAGCAAAGTGATGTTAATTTAATATGATAGAAGTATAAATCAATATTTCTATAATATAGTATATTATAAAAGAAGAGTAGAATGTAGGAGTATGTAACTTATTATCAAGGACAAAAATTAAAAGAAGATAAATAAATAAATAGAATATATATATTAAAAAAATATAATAAAATAATATATATTAAAAAAACTAGAATAGCTATTTTTAAAGATTAGAAATTTAGACTCTTAAAATTAGACTAAAAACAAGAAAAGAATTGAAAAGAATAAAAAAAAGCTTCAATTTTGCATCTATATATACTATCTAAGTCACAGCTATATGACAATGTTCTATAAGACCTCTTATACCTATCTAATTTGCAAAATATGTATCTTAGCTTGCAATATAAGTTTTCTATATAAATACCACATAATTAGCTTATACCACAAGCTACCAATACATGAGACACATGACTAGTTTGTTGGCCAAGTGTTCAATCTATCAATCACCTATAGACAAATGTAAAGGTGAAATTGAGTCTATGAAGGTTTTATAATACATCTCTATAAAATATTATTAAATTAATCTATTTTTATCTATTTCTATTTATTTCTATTATTTAAATGATTATTAGAATAAATATGTATTTTTATGACATTATTCGTCATCCTAAGAACAAGTTCCATAAGGAATAGTGATTACATGTTAATGAAGTCTAAGATGTAAAAAATTATATTTGCCACATATTTTGATCTTTGTTTCATTTAAAGGTGGTTGATTGGTTCTTTCAACCATTGATAATGTCTTATTTTAGTATGAAAAGACCACCCTATTATTTGATCATTGTTGAAATGTTTATAACTTCTTTCAAACAAAATATTTGTAATACCATCAAGAGTCATTTTTACTTCTAATAAAATCATCAAACATCAGGAGTTTCTTCTAAGGTTGTGATATCAAATGCATTATAGCTTGCCATCTATTCAAAGAAGAACATATCATTCTTGAAGATCTTTGTTTCTATTACGTTGTCTTTAAGACTATAACAATTGCAATATTTCATCAAGTGGATCAACAAATGATAATTCTTGAGTTGAATCTAATGGCTGCTTATTTTTTTTTATCTTGCTAGTGCTACTAATATAAAAAAATCACAATAAAGGATAAAAGATACAATACAATCTTTATTGAATAAATTCTTCTTTTAAAACAAAGACTTGTTTGATATTTTATCTTGATTTTGATGGATGATATAAATGAAAGGCTTTGACATTATTTGCTATATTTGTAAGATTCTTTGTTGACTCCCATATGTGTTCATTAATATTGTATCTATGTCAATAAACAAGATATTCCAACCTAAATTGATATCTCCTCAAGTCTAAGACTTCTTCTATCTCAAAGTCTTGATTATTATCTACTTCTATTGAACATGGTGTCATTTGTCTTCTTTCCAATTTCCAATCATTCAATATTTATTTAAATGTCTCAAGAAGAGATTTTTGAAATATAAGATGGATCATCATATTCTTCAGTAAATGTAATTGATAATCAACTAAATTGATTATTTACATATAGGAAATGGTTCAAATCTATGATAAAATAACTTGTCACAAGGACAAATAGTCTTGATATTACAATAAAGTAATCATATCTTATCACCAACATAGAATTGACAAAAAATAATATCAATTCTATGTTAGAAATAAGGTATGATTGTTAGAATATGAAAAATTAAAGATAGTTTTATATCTTAATTTAAAATTTTAAATAGATTTTTTTAAAACTTGATACAAATCAAGTCCTTCTATTTGATATGATCTTAGTGGACAATCCATAATAACAATAGATGTTGTTAAAAAAAAAAATTAGTTATTATTTCACTTATGATAGATTTTATACATGATACAAATGTGCTATCTTAGTAAAATGATCTATTGTTACAAATATAAAGCCATAAGAACTTAAGACTAGAAGATGTATGATAAAATCCATAGAAACAAATAACTATAATTATTAAAGAATAGATAATGGTTAAAAAAATCCATAAGGTCAATGATATGGAGCTTTCGATTTTAAATAAATATTGAATGATTATTCAAAGACTTTAATTGTCTTTTAAATTTGAAGCCACAAAAAATCTTTAGATATTAATTCCAAAATCTTTTTGTATCTAAAATATTTTATTATTAAAAAGTTGTAATGAGCTTGAAGAACATGCAATCATGCTTTATCTTTTGGAACATATTAGTACCACTTAAAATTGAGTAGATTATTCTTAAATTCAAATATAGAAGTATCATAAGATTTTAAAGAATTATCTTTAATATTACAAATAAGAGGATTAGAAAACATACTTGAATAAACTTGCTTAAAAAAAGTTAAATCAACAATTAGTATTGATTTTATTAATTATAGATAAAATTAATCTAGCTTTAAGATAATAATCTATTGTTGATTAAAAGCTACACTTCTTTGTTTTGATATAAGATAAGATCATCTAGAAAGGACATTTAACAAACCTTATTATTTTTCAGGTTACTAAGTGATCTTAAATTTAAATCTTAATAAAGACATGTTCTAATGACTTTAGTGATGATTCAAAATATGTGTTGATATAAAGTACTTGAGGTTCTTGTGATCCATATATACAATGATTGGATAAAAGTGCCTTCTATATAATGATGCCATTCTTGAAACAAATCCATTATTGAAAGAAGTTTTTTTGTTGTAAATCTTATAATTAATCTTGACTCTTGAGAAATATTTTGAATAAAAATTTACTAGATAAAGTTTGTTATTTTCTTCCAATTCTAATAATACAAAAATTCAAAACAAAATTTGATGTATTTTTTTTTTTTAAAATAGCTTTAATAAATTAATACAATATGAGATTGGTATAAAAAAAACTATATTCAAAGCTTCAAATATTTCTTTTACTTGTTTATTCCATTAAAAGTTATTTTTATAGATCAAATGTGTAAATAGAGCTACAATTTGAAAAATATTCTTGATAAATATGTGATTATAATTGACAAATCTCAAAAAACATTGAATATCTCTTATTATTTTTAAAACCTTCTAATCAATAATGGTCTGAATCTTTTCAAGATCTATCATAAGGTCATCATTTGAAATAATATATCCTAAAAACCTAACCTAAGTAGTATAAAATATGGATTTTTTTATATTGAAATATAATCTTATATCTTTAAATTTTTATAATATTCAATAAATATGAAGTTCATACTATTTTATGCTCTTAAAATAGATTAAAATATTATTTAGATAACAAAAAAAAATCATCTAAAAACTCTCAAAAAACATCATTCATTAGATATTAAAAAGTTGTTGGCACATTTGTAAATCCAAATAGTATAACATTATATTCAAAATATCCATACTTAGTTCAAAACTCAATCTTCTACTCATCTCTTTCTTTGATGCATATCAAATTTTATACTTCTTAGAGATCTATTTAAATATAGATCTTACTTTGATTCAATCGGTCAAGAAGTCTAGATATTAAGATATCTATTCTTGATAGTAATCTTATTAAGCCCTCAATAATCTATAAATATTTGCAATGATCTATCATTTTTTTTTATTACAAATAAGATTGGAGCTCCTATTGGAGATTTTGAATGATGTAAGAAATTCTTAGCTAGATTTTCATCAATGTATTTTTTAAATTTAATCAATTTATTTTGGAATAAATTGTAGATTAGTTTAAATGGCAATTGAGCTTCTTCTTAAAGATCAATTAAGCAATTATAAAAGTAATATTTTGAAGAGTATATGTATTTTTATTCTCAAAATTATCTTTAAAATCTTGATATTAATTTAGAATTCTATATGAAATCTTTTTATTATTAGAAACATATGTCGCATATGTAATATAAGATGATTCTTTTTTTGTAGCATGCAAGAAAGCTCTTACACCTACAAATACATGTTTGGTTATATTAGATTTTTTATTTTCTACTTGGTTAATAAAACTCTTAATTATACTCTTAGAAAAACTAAGACTATAGAAAATTCAATTTATTTGAAGATTATTATTTTTTAAATAAGATAAATTTAAAGTAATTAGATTTTTCATATTCAAAAGTTAATATAGAGCGATATGCTTAGGTTCTCTATAATATAAGCATAATCCTTATTAATGACAACAAGACTTTTTTTGCTTTGTAAGAAGTTTGAAATATATCACATCAAGTTGCATGTCTTCTACTTCTAAATGTATGTATTGAAAAGACATTAGTGTTGCCATTGAGTTATAAAAATATTGAAGTTTATTTGTGCAGCTCTCAAATTAAAATTTAAAAAGCTGATTATCACACTTTACAGCAAAGTCAATTGCTTGACTTAATATTTGTAGATCACATAAGTTGAGTATCAATTTTTTTACCTTATATTTTAATTTGTAGAAAAATTGGCTAATAAGTGCAATATCATTCTACTTAATATCAATTATAAGTTATTAAAATTGTGAAGCATATAAAATTATTGATTAATTTTTTTTTATTGCAAAATATGGATTTACTTGGTTGCAACACAAATTGCATCATTTTTTTTATACATGGATCAAAATTCTACCAATAAAGCTTCTAAATTATTTGATATTAGATCATGTCATTTAAAAAAAGATGAAAACCATGAGAATGCACAACTTGAAAGTAATGTTCTAATAAACTTGACTTTTGATTTTGAAGTTAGATATCATTGAGATTGAAATCCAATTACTAATTGTACTTAATTTATAAATTCTTGAAATTTTAATCTTGTACTATCAAACTTCTTAAGCAAGGCAAGTTTTGATTCTCTAATATTTGAAATGAGTTATATTATAAAAAAAGTAATATGATTTGATATAGATATTGAAGCAACTCTAATTATTTCTATAACTTTACTTCCAACCAATCTTATTGCTCTTTCTAGTAGTAAATTGAATTGATGCATTGCAAACATTAATTTTCTTAATTATTCTTATATTTATGTCATTTCATTCTTTATTTTAATAAGCTCTATCATGATAATATTAGAAAAAAGAAAATATCTAATATTACTCAAGATAAATAGAAGAAAAGATTTGAAAACAAAGAAAGTGCTAAGAACAATATCAATTTAGGAAAAAATAATCTATAACTTCTAATATACTTATATCTTATCAAGAAAAAGAAATAATCTAATTTTAATCAAGAAAAGAGAAAGCTTCGATATTATAAGTGAATTCATGTCAATTTATCAATGATAAGAACTCAAAAAATAAATGTAAAAAAGTAGGATTTGTATCAAAAAGAAATGAAAAAATAGAAATAAAAAAGTATGTATATTAAAGAAAAAATTAAAATGGCTATTTCCAAAGACTAAAAATTTAGGGACTCTTGAAATTAGATAAGCAAAAAAAGAATTGAAAAGAAAGAATAAGGCTTCACTCTTGTCTCTATATATACTATCTAATTAGAATACATATAAAGATAAAATATGTATCTAAAAAGCTTTTATATAAGATATTATCAAATTAATCTAATTTTATCTATTCTTACTTATTTACATTAATTAAATAACTAATAAAAAAACATATCTATAATAATTATATATATATATATATATATATATATCTTTTTAATCTTTTAGCCATTTACAAAATAAGATACTAGTTACTTATGCCTTTTTATTACTTCAATAATATACTCTAAGATCTTTTTTTGATTTCTTATTGAAGCAGCAAGCTTTTATTGTATTATCAATGATTGAAAGTTTAAGTTTTTATTTCTATTTTCCTTGCCTGTCAATACAATTATAATTCAATCTTTGTCTTTCTTCACATCTTCGATTTTTTTCCATATAATTACACAATAGGAATAAAAAATAATGAAACAATAATTTCTATATCAATTAATATGATTATTCTTAAAAACTTGAATGAAAATCACTTTTGGAAGCAGTAAAACCTTCTCATTAAAATTTTCAAAGATTCCTTTTTTCTTTTGTTAATATCAAAGTATTTGACAAGCTTAAATCTTTTTATTATTATTTTTAGTTTTCTAATAATTAATATTTTATTTTTTTTTGGTTAAAACATCTAATTTATAAATGCCTTATCAAGCTTAAAAAAGCAAATAATATGTTACCTTTTTGTTGAAAGTTGTACCAATTGCATACATTTTAGGCTCTCATGTTGATTCAAGATGTTGCTCATGATAGATTGTAAGGAAGCTTTGTAAAGCCAAACTTTTTTTTTAGTCTATAGACATAATTTTTTTTATTTGTATCATATAATTTCAATCTTAAACAAAAAAAAAAATTAACTTTTATTAAAAACATATATATTCTATCAAGAGTTTTTAAAAAAACCTTAATAAGACAAATTTAATATATTTAAAAAGTTTAACACATCCATTCTAAGAAATTAAAAATATCTATATTTAACATATGTAAAATATGACTATACTATTTCAAAAATCCATGATCCTTCTAAATTACAGCAACCTAAAGTCTCATCACAAAATAAGACAAAATAGACCAAAATAAAACTAAATGAAATTAAATAGAATAGGACATGAAAGATAAAACTGAGCAAATAAAAATAGAACTGAACTAAAGTGAATAGAAAGATATAAAATCAAATTTTTATAAGAGAAACGGCCCAAAGCCATATTTAATCAGATGCTCCAAAAGACCCTAGCCAGTCCCATTTATATCTTATCTTACCACCCTGGACTTTTTAAAATATTCTTAGGTGGTCGACCCTATCTAGATAACCATCTTGAGCCTTTTCTAGAAGGTTCTATGGTAGACTTTATTTAAATAACCACCCTAAATTCTTTCTAAAATATTCCACAATGGATCCTATCTGATCCACTAACCTAATCCCAATTCTAGAAACTTCTATGGTTCTTAATATCTATACAATTATCTTATCTATACCTTGTTATACTTAATCTCCCTCCACTAATGCAAAACATCCTCATTTTGTACTCAATAGTATTTCCAAATTGTCTATTGGCAATGGGTGAAGTTTTGTACAAGTTCCCACGTTGCATTGTAAATAGGATAACCTTTTCAAAGAACTTTGTATTGAAGTTGTGGATGTCCATTGCCACAACAAAGGCAACAATGCTTCAAAATATTGTCCACTTCATATTCTTGTTTGTCATCAAGTATAATTGGTAGTAGTAGTGGTTGATATCAATCCGGAAAGTACTTTGGTTCAGTATGAAATTCCTTCAGTTGCAAAACATAGAAGACTAGATAGACCCAAATATATGGCAAAAGTTCAAGGCAATATGTGATATCTAAAATCACTATAGAAATGCAAAAAGGTCCAAGCCATTGAGGTGCTAGTTTATGGATTTGGGTTGATGTAGCAAGTGGCAAGTTGGCATTAAAAAGTAACACTTGATTATCCTCCAAGAAGGTCTTGTGTTCTTGATGGTTATCCGCATATTGCTTCTATCAATTCTATCTAGTAAAGAGGTGGTGCCGTACCTCTTGTAAGGCTGTTGTAAGTCGCTATATAAATTCCTTTGTTATTGGGTTGTCAGTGGTAACATAATAATAGAGAGTTGCTAGCATAAATGGATGCTGACCGATATTAAAAAAAAATGGTGAATGACTAGTACTTGCTTAAACACTATCATTGTAAGCAAACTCCAAAGGCATCAAGTATTCATCCCAATTATTATAATAAACCACCACAAATGTCCATAGCATATCTTCTACGGTTCAATTTGCATAATCTATTAGCCCTTCTATTTGAGGATGAAAGGTTGTAGAAATGTCAAGTTGTATGTCCAGTAGCTTAAATAAAGCTTGTCAAAAACTTCCCGTGAAGTATAGATCTCCATCCGAAATGATGACATGAAGTAATCTATAGTAATAAAAGATAATATCAAAGAAGACTCATGCAAGCATTAGAGCATCAATATTTGAGTGCATTGCAGCAAAGTGAAGTTGCTTCAAAAGTCGATCTACAAAGATGGCAACTGTAATATGATTATGAGGCACTTGTAGCAAACACATAGTGAGATCTATAGTTTTCTACTTCCAACGTGCCATAGATAGCAAAATTGGCTGCAATAGTATAGAAGACTCTAAGTTATGTACTTTATTACATTGACATGATTCACAAGAGCATACAAAGACTCAAACATCACAATCCAAACTTGCTCAAAATCATGTCCTTGAGATCCATTCTAGAGTCTTTTCTCATCTCAGATGTTTAGATATTGACATGTCATGTCCTTCCTAAAATATACACATCCAAAGTTTAACATTGATAAGTACATAAATTTGTTTCTTGAAATACAAAAAGTTATGACTAAGAGTGTAATTTTGATATTATATATTGTCCACTTTCACTCAATCACTAACTATCTTGAAATAAGTATCCCAATGCATAGCTTCTTTTTATTGTCTCTTTGATTAAATTTAAAATGATACTATTAATGGTAGCGATTTTTATCTTGTTTCTTGATTTTTTCTTCAAATTTGATTTTTGCGATAAGCTATTTGGTACAATATGTTTTCGTCCTTGCTTGTGCTGAAGGTGGATATCAAAAAACTGCAACTGATCTTCCGAACAATGATGTCGTAATTTCATATTTTTCACATGCAAATCATGTAACAAGGGTTGATGGTCAATTCCAACAACCACTGGTTTTCTCAATAGATAGTGTCGCTACACTCTTGTGGCATGTATAATTTCTAATTACCTTAGATCATGTGCAAAGTAATTGTACTCTGTCCTTTTGAGCTTGCATGATTTATACACCACAAGTTGAAGGTCCCTAACAAAGTCTTATTGAAGGACCACTTCAATAGCAAAGATGGAAAACATCAATGTCAAGCATATAAAGAAGATTGGGATCATATGATTACAATATTGGAATAGTAATGAATGTCCCCTTCAACTTATCAAAGGTATTTTGCTGCACCAATTTCTATTTAAATGGGGCACTCTTCTTTAATAGATTTGTCAATGAGCCAACAATGTGAGCATATCACTGAACAAAATGGCAATAGTATCCAACAAGGCCTAAAAATGATCAAACTTCAAAAGCATCTTTAGAGGTTGGCTAATCCTCTATTACTTTCTTCTTATCTTACTCCATATACATGCCTTTGGAGGACACTACATGCCACAAAAAGGTGACTTGCGACTTTCAAAGTTCACATTTTGATTACTTGCAATAGAAACGACTATCTTATAGCCGGCGGAGCACTTCTTATAAGTGTTGCTCATGCTTTTCAGAGATTTTACTATATACAAGGATATCATCAATAAAGATGACTACATACTTGTCCAAAAGGTCTCAAAACAATATGTTCATGTGACCCATGAAAGAGGCTGAAGCATTGGTGAGGCAAAAGGATAAAATCAGCCATTTAAAATATCCATAACGTGTACAAAATGTCATCTTTTTCACATTATCTCTTATAATAGGTATTTGCCAATAGCCGCTTTGAAGATTTAATTTATTAAAGATGATTGCACCTCAAAGTTGGTCAAGAAGATCATCCTCACATAGAAGTAGATATGCAATTTTAATAGTTTGCTTATTGAAGCCTCGATAGTTGATGCAAAGGTAAAGTCTACTATCTTTTTTGGGTGCAAAGAATATATGTACTTCCTGTGGTGATGTACTTTCTTGAATGAGGCCTTTTTCCAAAAATTCGTCCAATGTCTTCCATAGCTCTTCAAGTTCTTTTGGTTCTAAGCAATAAATTAGTTGACTTACTAATTTGGTTCGAGGTAATAGTTCAATTTAAAAGGAGGCACCTTGATCAAGAAGTATGCCACTATGTAGGTCACTTGGAAAGACATCCTGATATTTTTATAAGAGTTATTCTGCCATTCTACTCCTTCGACTATCTTTTCTATGACTAACTCAAGATTTGGAACCACCATATATATTGGTTGTTCATATTATATTTGCTTCTTCATAAAAGTCGACCCTACAAGTAAGTCTTTGCTTGTAGATTTTCTTTCCTCTTCACTTAATACAAAGGTGCAAAGAGTCACCTTGTATCTTCCATCTTTAAAAAAAAATGTCTTTACTATCCAATCAATTTGCTTATTTTTCATTTCTAGCCATGACATACCAAAGATAATATCATAATTTAGCTTTTTTACCTTGAATCTCTTTCTTAAGACGTTGGCATCTGTCAATCTCAAGGTTTCTTCTTCACATGTCTCACTCAATATGTTCTCTTGGTCATCTACAAAATATATACTTCTTCATTTGATTGCCTTAGTTTTAATTCTAAACTAGTCACCAATTTCAATTATCATGCAATTTATTGTAGAGCCACAATCGACAAGCACTCAATATGATTGTATCACGGACACGAAAATACAAACTCGAGATCTAACAAGAAGTTCAAGAAGAACTAGCAAGAACTAGATTAATCAGATGAGAACAATACTAGAGAGGTGAGCTAGAGCTCCAAGAGATGTGTTGTCGAGACTGAAGAACTCTTCAGCCTCGATTCCAATATATACTTCTATTTAGGAAGTTTTTCAAGCAACTTCTACCAACTAGGAAGCTTCTAAAAGGTTCCAGAGACTTACTTCTAGAAGGTTCTAGAAATTTATCTCTAGAAGGTTCTAAAGACTATGTCTGTAATATCTTCTACCAACTAAGAAGATTTTAAAAGGTTCCAGAGACTTGCTTCTAGAAGGTTTTAGAAACTTGTTTCTAGAAGGTTCTAAGGATTATGTCCCTAACATCACTCCCTCCTTTAACTTCGAGGTCTCTGAGAAGCAATGTTGTTGATCAGTATCAATGCAAGAAAATAAAGATCTGTCGCATAATATCTGCTATGAATTCCAACTGTTGTTCACGAGGCAAGTGGTTCATCGGCCCTTGAAGCCAACGATAGTGGCCCACTCCTTCAACTTCTGACCAAGTATAAACTTCCGTGTCCTCATTATGAAATTGTCTTGCAAACACGCCTTCTGGCTGACCATCGCAAGCAGGCTTGGACTCAAATACAATCACCAGTGATTGGTTACTCAGTATCTTCTGTCGTTGTCATGGTGTAGGCGGTTCTTCATCTCGGGGTCACCTTCGTGAGCTAGTCGGTTGAGATAATTTGACTGGCATAGTATCTATCTCTTGGCTATCCATATGAGAAGACCAAACTATGGCTACTAAAAAATTCTATTTTATCTTGGAGAAAATAACTACATCAACTACGAATTTTGGTGGTGCTCTCCCCCTTTCTTATATTCTTGGGTGAGCAAGCTTCAGAAGGAAGCTATTGTCAAACCGGCTTAGGTTTATGAAGATGTTGTTGATGAAACTCCTATACCTTTTGTGGCACATTGGCGAGATTTTCAGCTGGCTCTCACGTTCACTCATTAATGTCGTAGCTGCACCAATGAACAAGATACTCCAACTTGCCCCACTTTCGTTGTGAATCGAGTACCTTTTCAAGCTCGTATTCTTCGTGGTTCTCGATCTCAATACTAGGTGGTGGACATTATACTCTTCTAAGAAAAGATGACTCTCGATAAGGCTCTAACAGAGAAATATGAAAGACTAGATGTACCTTCATAGAAGCCGGTAATTCTAGACGGTACGCCACTGGATTGATTTGCTTCTGGATGATAAATGGTCCCAATCTTCGATAGTCCAATTTATCACATGGTCGCTTGGTCTTGATATTTCGTCAAAGAAGCCATGCTTTATCTCCAATTTTGAAAGTAGGTGCTTGATTCCGAAATCTATCTGCAAACGCCTTGTAGGATTCTTGAGCGGATTGTAATTGAAGCTTCAACGTATTTTGAAGCTTTGATAGTTGTTTCGCAAATCCTTCAGCTGCTGGATTATTATTTGTTGATGGATTCAATAAATCAAGCTTCGGATGATACCCATAGTTGGAAAAGAATGGTGTGTATTGAGTCGACGCATAGAAGGTATTGTTATATGTAAACTCGGTTAGCAGCAGATATGTGGTCAAATCGTCTTGCTGATAGTTGATGCTGCATCGTAAGTATTGTTCTAAGACTTGGTTCACTCGTTCCGTTTGGCCATCAATTTGACGATGAAAAGCCAAAGAAAGCTTGATATCCACCTTCAGTATCTCAAAGAGAGATCTCCAAAACTTTGATACGAACTGGATTCCTCAATCTGATACGAACTGGATTCCTCAATCAGATACGATATCATCTGGTAGTCCATGATATCGATACACATTATCGAGAAAGAGCCTTGTTGTGACTTCACTGGACGATGTCTTCTTGTAAGGAACAAAGTGCGCCATCTTTGTAAGCCGATCTATCACGACAAAGATGTTGTCAAATGAGTTCGATGATAGAAGGTCCGTGATGAAGTCCATGGAAACTGAAGACCATGGTTAACGTAGAATTGGCAATGGCTGTAGGAGTCTATAAGGGCGATGTCGAGGATTCTTGGATCTTCAACAGATGTCGCAGGAGAGGACAAAATCTTTCACATCCTTCCACATTTGGGGGCCACCAAAAATCTCAAGAAATAAGCTCCAAGGTCTTGCTGAATCCAAAATGTCCCGTAGCTGGAACATCGTGGCGAGATTGAAGAACTCAGAGTCGTGCTGGTCCTTTTGGGATATACAACCACTCCTCAAAGTATAAAAGATCTCCCTCTACCTTGAATTTGTCGTCATTGGTACGCTGCTCGATATCAATGGCTACTGAATCTTTAATGGTCGCGGCACGTACCTGATTCAAGAAGTCAGCATCAATTGGCACAATAGTAGCGCAAAGCCAAAATTGCTCTGGCTTCAACAATGTCGTATATTGTTGATCAAACGCTGCTTCTCCAGCCTTTGTTACAAGATACGATCTCCTCGATAAGGCATCAGATAGTCCTTGCTGCTTTCCAGGTCGATAAGTGATAACAAAATCGAACCTAGATAGCAACATACTCCACCGAGCTTGACGTCGATTTAGAACTCGAGCCGATATGAAATACTCCAAATCCTTGTGATCTGTGTATACAGTCACTAGGTGTACAGCTCTTTCAAGAAAATGATGCCATTCTTGGAAAGAATCCACTATAGCAAGAAGTTCTTTATCGTGGATCTCATAATTGATTTCAGCAGCAGAGAACTTTTGAGAATAGAATGCAACCGGATAGAGCTTCTTGTCTTCTCCCATTTATGAAAGTATAGCTCCCAAAGTAAAATCCAAAGCATCAGTTTCTAAATAAAAGACCTTTCTAAAGTCTGAATGTACCAAGATTGGAGCTGTAGTAAATGTGATTTTTAGGTCTTGAAACGCCTTCTCCGCTAGAGGTCCCCATTCCAGCTTATCCTGGCATGTCAACCGAGTGAGAGGAGCAGCAATTTGAGTATAATTCTTAATGAAGATCTGATAGAAGTTGGTAAAGTCAAGAAAGCATTGTACGTCTCTCACCGCCTTTGGAACCTCTCAGGACACGATTGCTTCCACCTTCTTGGGGTCCATCTTCAAGTCTTCCGTAGTCGCAACGAATCCCAAAAACTCCATCTCTATTTGGTGAAATAAACACTTTTCTAACTTGGCATATAGTCCTCGCTCGTGTAATTTCTTTAAGACCAAACAAATGTGCTTTTCATGCTCTTCCTCATTTTTGGAGAATATCAAAATATCATCCAAATAGATGACAACAAAATCGTCAAGGTACTCTCAGAAAATATCATTCATCATATGTTGAAAGACCGCAAGAGCATTAGTAAGATCAAAGGGCATGACATTATACTCAAAATGGCCATACCTTGTACGGAACGTTGTCTTCCACTCATCTCTTTCCTTGATTCGTACGAGGTTGTAAGCTCCCCTTAGATCAATTTTTATAAAAATCCTTGCACGTCCAAGTTATTCTAAGAGACCAAAAATCAAGGGTAATAGATAATGATTCTTCTTTATTACCTTGTTGAGGCCTCGATAGTCCACGCACATCCGCAACGAGCCATTTTTCTTCTTCACAAATAAGATAGGTGCTCCTGTTGACGATTTTGAATGACAAATGGAGTTCTTGGCTAGATTCTTGTCGATGTACTTTCGCAACTCCGCCAACTCTATTTGCGATAGATTGTAGATTGGGCCAAAAGACGGTTGTGCTTCTTCCTGTAAGTCTATGGCGCAATCATATGGTCTGTATTTCGGTAGCATGTCGGCATTTTTCTTTTGAAACACGTCTTTAAAATCCTTATATTGCTCTAGTATACTTGTTGTCGAGATCTTCTCCTCAGTAGTTGGAGCCGCATAAATAACAAACGGTGTGCCTTCCTTGGACGATCTTATAAATGCTCTTGCTTCAATAAATAAGGATTTCTCTATTTGGGGTTTTCTACTAGGCTTGCTCTTGGGTGGTTTTGTGGGAAAGGTCATCTTTCGCAACTTCCAATCTATGGATGGGTTATGCTTTTCCAACCAGGAAAGACCAAGAATAACAGGATTTGATGGGATTCTAATAATATTGAAAATAATATGACTACTATGGCCCTTAAACGTCACTTCTATAGGTTTTGATTCATAAGTGACACTACCAGACAATAAAGGTCGCCCATCTATGATCTCAACGTGAACATGTTTGGATTTTTGTACTAAAGAGATCTTATGATGCTTCGTAAATTCTTCGTCTAAGAAACAAGCAGATGCTTTTGAATCTAATAATGCTAAGGTTCTCAGTTTCTGAGGGCCAATAAGTAAAGGGATTGTAAAACAAAGGGCAAGTTGAGCGGAAAGAAAGGAACCTGATTGTTGTTGCGATGTTTCACTGTCCAGCCGCACAGTTCCTATTATGGTTGGGCATCCTCGTTTTCCTCAATAAACGTGCCCCTAGTCTTGACAATATGTCGATTTTGCTTTTTGGGGCAGTTTCTAACTTTGTGGCCTTCTTCATCGCAATACAAGCATAGACCTTCCTCCATACGCCGCTTTTTTTCTTCTAGAGTAAGGGATTTGACACGTATCGCATCAATTTGCATGTCTTCTACCTCTGAATGTGAATTCATGCTGCTTGCCGACATAGTTGGGACGTGGCAAATCGTATGTTGTCTTGAACGTTGATCTTGGCAGCGTTAGAATAGGCGGTTATTGCACTTCACAGCTTGACTAATAGCTTCATTGAGCGTTTGTGGATCAGGAAGAGTTATCAGCAAATCCTTCACATCATCCCTTAAACTCCAATAAAATTGATTCATCAATGCTTCTTCGTCCCAATTGATGTCACATGCTAATTGCTTGAAGTCCGATGCATAGACTGATGTAGAGCGCATTCCTTGTCGTAGTGACCGGATCTTTGTTGTAGTCCATTGAACCTTGTTGTGTTCACTAAATGCTTCCGCAAATGCCTCCAAAAAGGTTTCAAAGTTGTTTAGTATGGACAATCATTTCTCAAACAAAGGAGCAAACCATGATAGAGCTTGTCCTGTAAGTAAGGTTCCAACAAGCCCAACACGTGACTCCTTCGTTGGATAGCGTTCGGGCTATAAAATTGTTATCAACCTGATTTGGTTGACGAATCCTCGAAACTTGGAACGCATACCATCGAACTTATCCGGAAGGCTAACTCGGGACTCCTTATGTTGTAGAACCAACAGTGCTTGTCGATCCTGAGGCAAAGTTGCTTCTTCAAGTGCAGAAGTTTGAGGCTGGTGCAACCTAGATTGTGCCTTCCCAGATGCTCCATCATTATGAAGCCTTGCCACGACTCCTTCAATCTTTGCAGTTCTTTGCGATAACGTAGCAAGAGCATTCATGATAGCATCCAACTTGGACTCCGAACTTTCCATCATACTAATGTCTTGGCCCTCGGCCATTCTAAAAGAAGGATAGAAATAACTCTACAAGAAGACAATATTGGTTTAGAGGAGGGTACTCTGCAACCTCTAAAATGCCTTAAGAGCTACAAGAAAAGGGATAATCCACTCTCTCCAAGAAGAATAAGATTCCAATATTGTAACAAAAGAAGTATCAGTTTAAAAGAGGATAATCTGCAACCTCTAAAATGCTACTACACTTCTAAGCAGAGAGGTAATCCACACTCTAACAAAGAAAAAACTAGCTCTGATATCTGAGGTGAGTACAGTCTCGACAAACTGTCACGGATACAAAAATACAGACTCGAGATCTAACAAGAAGTTCAAGAAGAACTGGCAAGAACTAGATTAATCAAATGAGAACAATACTAGAGAGGTGAGCTAGAGCTCCAAGAGATATATTGTCGAGACTGAAGAACTCTTCAGCCTCGATTCCGATATATACTTCTATTTAGGAAGCTTCTTAAGCAACTTCTACCAACTAGGAAGCTTCTAGAAGGTTCCAGAGACTTGCTTCTAGAAGGTTCTAGAAACTTATCTCTAAAAGGTTCTAAGGACTATGTCTGTAATATCTTCTACCAACTAAGAAGCTTCTAGAAGGTTCCAGAGACTTGCTTCTAGAAGGTTCTAGAAACTTGTCTCTAGAAGGTTCTAAGGATTATGTCCCTAACAGATTGTCCTCTTAGTAGTCTTATTAGATGTACCAATCAACTCTTTTTATAATTGTCCAAGGCCATGCCATTTGTCTTTGAGAGACAATAGCTATTCTTATTACTAACTTTCAGCACCTTTATTGAAAAACCTCATTTTTCTACTCTAACTCATTATTAATTTGGTGAATTTAGAGACTATGAACCTGCCTTGTTTTGTTGGTGCTTAAATTTTGACGTTTTAGACAACTTCTAATCTGATGGTCTGGCCTCTCACAATAGAAATAGAATCCTTTTTGCATCAATATTTTTCATCTTTGTGGTTTCAATGATCCTTGTAGGACATCAATTTCCATTGGCATTGATTTTTGTGCCATAGTATTAGATAGTGGCATAGAACTTTGTACTATAGGTCGTACTCAAAAATTTGTGAAATCTATAGTATTAACTTTTTCTACAATCCAAATTACCTCTTCAAATGTTTGTAGATTCCTTAGCTCCATCTTTTGCTAGGCTCCAAGTTTCAAACCTCGTAGGAATTGATCCATCATCTCTACCTCCGAAACATTATCAATTTGAAAACATAGGAACTTGAATCGAGAGACATAATCTTGTACCTATCTAACTTATGTAAGATTTATCAACAGATCGTGTACTATCTTCTCTGTATTGATGGGCCAAAATTGATTCCTAAACTCGGTCTCAAATTCCTTCCACTCACAAAATCCACCGTGTCCTTAAGGCTTCTATTTGTCCTTGTAAAGTAGCTATATGGCCAAAGTAGTGTTATATTTGAGCTTCCATTTAGGATTGCTTTGCCATATCTCCTATATTGTAATTTCTCTACTGGACTTCACTATTATAATGCCTTTTCACCTCTCAATTGATTTTTTAAGAGTAGTTCATTATAGCCTCAACATAATACCTAATGTGACTAGCATAACTAACCTTGGATTAGATGATGATTATTGACATGCTACCAAAAATAAATAGTCTAATATTCACTCTGATATCAATAAAATAAGATTAGACTATCTCAAAAATCTAAAATTCTTATAAATCATAGCGACATAAAGCCTCATCACAAAATAGGACAAAATAGATTAGAACAAAATTGAATGAAACTAAATAGAATAGGACATAAAAGACAAAATTAAGTAAATAGAAATAGAATATAATAGATTTGAATAGAAAGATGTAAATTCAAATTTTACTAAGAGAAAGTGTTTGAAGCCATACTTAACCAGATGCCTCAAAAGGCCCTAGCTAGTTCTATTTATATCTTATCCTACAACCTTGAACTTTTTAAAATGTTCCTAGGTAGTGGACTTCACCTAGATAATTGCCTTAAATTCTTTTTAGAATGTTCCACAATGGGTCCTACCTAGTCCACTAACCTAACCTCAATTCTAAAAAATTCCATGGTTCTAATTATCTATACAATTATCTTATCTATATCCTATTATAATATGACTATTATTGTTTGCAATAGAGTCTTTTAATATAATATATCAAGAAAGTATAGAAGTTATTAAAAAAATATATCTTAATTCTTTTAACTCCTTTTGTTGATGTTGGGAATAAAGCTACAATATAACAAGAAGATGCAAGGTTCTAAATAAAACTTTCCTTGGTATTTTACACTTATTCTCTTATTCGTCTCTTAAACTTTCAAAGCACTAATTTAAAAAGAACTTAAATAAAGCACAAACACAAATTTTTATTGCAAATATACAATATTTATATTTTCCACAAAATATTTAATTTATTAGGTATAAATTTTGAATTCTAACATTTATTTTACTTTTTAAATTTAGTAATTTTTTGTATTAATATTTCCTCACCATCATAGTTGATGATAATCTTTGGTGTGGTCAATTTCAAAAGCCACTTGACAATCTTTGACAAAAAAATCTTAATAAATAGATTCTTAACAAATATGGTCTATGCTTCTATTATAAATTATACCAAATAGATATATATAGTCTGTGATGTGTCATTCTTTTCTTAGTAGAAATCTTAAATGCATTGCATTTGATTACCTCCAAAGCTTCCATAATCACTCATTAAATGTTTAATAAAGATTTAAAGTGGCTTAAAAGATGATGGTTCTTTTATTACAGATAAACTTGTTTTTATAGCTTGAGCAATTTGTGATAAGATAAGTAGAATATTGCTAATTAAGAACTTTTTTAATGTTGTATCTTTCTTTTTGGTGTTTCTAAAGGATGTTCTAACTTCTTCTTTTAGTAGATCTCCTTCCTTCATTATAGCAATTAAATTAAAAATAACATCTTCATTAAGAATAGAAATAAGTTCTATTTTGGCCTTTCAATTGTACTTTATTTCTTACAATTGAAGTGAATATTCTTCATTCTATTTTCTAAATGTCTAGACTGCCTTATGCTTCAAATATTATGGCAAGAGCTCAAATGCATGTCTGCACTCTAAATGCAAAGCTTTTTAATAGTATCTAATATTGAAACTAATTAAAAAAACCTTATTGATATCCGTGACTAGTTCAAAGTCTTAAATGTGGTTTTTTTCTTAGTAGTTTAGTAAAAGAGATAAAAAATATTGATTCTTAGTATGCACTATTAAAAGACTACTTATATATCTATAACTATCTAAAGATTCAAAGGCAACTTGTACATGTAATTACTATCAATTTTTTCAATTTACTACCAATTACCTTCAAGTTATTATAGAGCCAATAAATACCGCTTGCTTTACACAAATAAAAGAATCTTATTGGCTATGAATTCAATCTTATTTCTAATATATACTTATAAAGATAGGTTAGTAAAACACAAAATGAAGTAACACCAAAAACTTCTAGTAATAATGCCTAGAGCAAAGAAATAGTATTGGACAAAAGGACTAGAAATCCAAATTATACCTTCATTCCAATAATATAGAAGTAAAAATCACAAGTGAGTCAAAGAAACCAGCACTAGCTTATGGTTGATGCTTTCAAATTGCAAAATCTATGATAATAAAAGAAGATTGCACCAAAGTCCAAAATATAAAATGTAGAAAAGAAAAGGATTAAAACTTACTTGGAAAACAAATAATATTGAATAAATGTCAATTAAATGCTATAGATGACCTCTATTTGATAAAACATAAATATTATTGGCTTTTTTAGACAAATTCTACATAAAAATGATATAAAAATTGTTAAGTTTGGACTTTGTATGTTGTCATAGTGAACTTCCAAACTTTTACACTTAAAAGTTTTAATTTTTTTTTTTTTTTTTTGAAATAAAAATGTAATAAAAGAAGATTTTTTTTAAATAAAAGAAGATAAATCTAATTAAAACTTAGTTAAACTATCTCTTATACCACAAAGGATGAATATAAGAATAAAAGTATCTAAAAAAAGCTTATAACTTTACTAAACTCTAAAATGCGATAGCCAAAATCTTACAAACATAAGTTTTTTTTTTTTTTTTTCAAACAAACTCAAAAGTCTTGGCTTTACTAGAATTTCAAATCAAGGTGATTTTTCTACCTAAATTCTCAAACTTTGGTTGAAACTAAAAAAGTCAATAAACAAAAATTGATAAATAGATGAAAATCTACTAAACTAAACCAAAATACATCAATTCAACATAATTTGGCGCCTAATGCCACATCACATGACAACTTTAAATGTATAAGAATGAATGAATGGGTGAATAAATTAAATAAGCTTTGACATATTGTTGATCTTTGAGACTAGTATTATTTTTATGTTCTTGTTGTTTATTTAATTACAATGAAGAAGAGTGCAAAGTGGTAGTAGGGGTCAAAATAAAAATCTAGTATTATAGTGATTCTAGATGTTCATTTTTATAATACAATATCCTTTGTTATAGTAATCTCAAGGACTATTATAGTGACTCAAATTTAGTAATGTGATATTCTTCTTAACTAAATAATTTTTGTATTTATAATTTCTTTATAACTTGATAATTTCCGAACTTATCAAGTTATAAAGAAATTATATATAATTTTAAATTCTTATACAAAATTAGAATTTATAAAATCAATGATTTATTAAGTAATAAAAATATCATTATATTTGTATGAGAAACTAATAACCACAAGTATTGAATTTTACTAAAGTTTAAATAATATGTGATTAATTTTTTATTTTTTAAGTACTAGTCATATATAAAAAATTCAACATAAAATAATATTTTTAATTCTTATAAAATATTAAATATATATTTTTAACATATCATATTCTAAATTATTATAATATATATTTTATTTTTAAAAAATTAAATATCCTTCTTAAAATTTGAATTTAGAATTATGGAGACCATAAATTAGATGTCTACTTAATATTTTAAGCATTATTTATTAAAAGGCTATAATAATAAAATTGTATTGAAATCTATTATAAAATTTTGGATTCAAATTATCTATAATAATGTTTTTTTAATTAATTATTAAATACGCAACAAAACTTATCTATATTCTTAAAGTATAGAATTGTAAATCATTTTTTTACAATATAAAAAATGTCACTAGATCTTTCTTCTTTCTTTATTGATAGTAGTATTGATAGTAAATAACAAATAATGTTATTATTCAAAATCTAGACTAATTTTGTTATTGTGATATAAGAATGGAAATGTTAATGTCCAAAAAAATATATTGCTCATAGTCTAGCTATTATCTTTATTTTTTAGTATAGATCAATAAATTGTTGGCAAATATTGGCAATGCCAAAGAACCTAAAAAACTTGGATGTACAATTCTTTATTCAGCAAGCTTTAAGCAAACCAAATCAAAATAGTCAATGGCAAACATTAAACCTCAAACAAACCATCATAAAATGTCATACTTTCCAAAATATAAAATTTAGATGAAAAAAATCTGGGCCCTATAATATACCTCTGATTATCACATATTGAATCAAAAGAAATAACAAAAGATTCCACCATATTGATTGACCACAACACATAATTATTTGAATAAAAAAGTGTATACTTATATATTTTGGTAGAATATGTTGGATGAGAACACAAAAACAATATTATCACGTAATTGCAGGAACCTGATCTTGGACTAGATAAAAGTGAATAGTGTGTGTTTTGCAATAGTATGAGTTTCTGGCAACAGTTCCTCCCCAGTTCTGAACCTGGTGATTCACCCTGCCCTCTGTAAAACCAATATTTATACCATCTTCTAATATATATATATATATATATATATATTAAAAAAGAGGAAACTAGCCATTCATGTTGCTCACAAGGAAGAAAGGAAGAAGCAATGCAAGAGTTCAGGTGAAACCAACTCAGATGCGGTGCGATGTGATGCTTTGCAGGTGAAGCTCGCGGTGCCAATTGCAGCAGCCTAAGAATAGTTGGATTCATGTAGAAACAGGCCAACCACGTTCTCCCAAGCTGGAGGGATTTCCAACCTGGGCTACGAAACAAAAGCTTTGAATGCTGAGTGACTGAACCCAGATTTCAGGTGGCCTTCAAGCTCCGGGCCAAGCGTACCTGGAAGATTACTATGTTTGGGATCAGGAACATCGGAGAAACAGGAAGGCCCCGCGATGGCCGAGAAATCGAGTTGTTAAGGCTCTAAACTTGAGGCGCTTCGCGACACCATCTACAATCGCGGGCATCAGGTGTATCGATTTGAACTCAATGCCGCGTTCTGGCACAGTTCCGCTAGTGATGTACGCTTGCTGCGGTTGTTGCTAGAGTCACCGGAGCCCTTGCAACAACCCCACTGTCGCACATTTTTCTCGTAGTGATTACTGGGCCTCGACTAGCGCGTTCTGATCTCTGCTCCCGACAGTCGGAACCATTAGGCTCCGCAATGGGCTCGGGTGCGAGATCCAGCTTCTTGTTAGTCGCACCGGTGTTGTGCGCCGCGATGCTTTTGGGATTGTTCGTGGATCACTGTGCTTGCCAAACTCCGCAAATCTACACCCTCGGAGGCGCTGCAGGATGGACTGACGTTGCAAACAAGAAGTACACAGCGGAGATGGCCGCTGTGCCATTCAAAGCTGGCGATACGATTCGTGAGTTTCCCTCCCATCTAGTTATCTGTCCTTTCGTTGCTCATGTGCCCCTAGAATTAAGAATTACAAAACGCTCTTTCCTTTGGTTTCACTTCGTCTTTTCAAGCCTTTTGATGTCGTATGTTCTGTTGTGCGCAGTTTTCAACAACAACGATACGAAAGTCCACGACGTGCTTCAAGTTTACACACAAGAGGATTATGATACATGTAATACCAATGGCCAAATGGGTTGGACTTTGAACCCCGGAGACACCCACGGCGTAAGCATCGAGTCCTATCAGGATCCCTTCACCCAGCTGCTCTTTTGCTAACCCTCAATGGTTTCTTAAATCTTTCTGTACGTATTGTGGACGATGCGCTTACTGCTATTGTTCGTAGAGGATACAGCGGTCGTTACATAGTGGAGTTGGCGTTTTTGTGTCCGCAGGTACAACTTATTGACCCTGCTTACAGAGTCTGGTTCTTCGACACCGTATACTGCCTCACAGGCCAGAAGGTTGAGTTCACTGTGCGGAACTCGGATGGGACCGTTGTGCCGCTATCAACTGGCGCCGATCCCCCGAGTCTAAATGCTCCCGTGCCTGAACCTGTGGATCCAAATGTACCTCCACCCCCTGTTGGTATAGCCGGTGGTCCTGCTCCCAACGCAGCTGGAACGAATGGAAGGGTAACCTGGATATCGCTGGTCGCTATCGCATCTGTCTCCTACTTCGCTACATTCGTGCTGTAACCTAGGATCTGTTAACGTAATTTGCAAGAAAATGTTGAGACTACTGTTCTTCCTATCCTCTCGCAGCTCTTGTACTCTCAAACTATTCCTCGTCAACCTTTCCATTCAGATCTTCACTGCTCATTCACCCGTTGGCTCAAGCTAGATGGATCTAGTTATCTAGGTGGTGATATAGCTCCACCCAGATATAGTTGCATTTCCTGCCCGCGTCTACGCGTGGACGTCCATTCGAAAACAGAATCTGTTAAGCTTTTACTTTCGTGCGACTTCTAGGACTAGGAATTATTATTTGTCGTCTTCTTACAAGGTGGTCTGCTAGTGTAATGTTCCTGTCCATGCCTCAGAAATTGTGATTAAGAGTAGGACTGCATGAGCTTATCTAGAAAATTAGCCGTAATGATGAGCAAGTCGTTTTGATGACTAGTAGTGAGGATATTGTGCATTCATGCAGTAAATGATTAGACGAGAATATAGTTTAAAGTGATTGCGCAAGCTTACAAGAGAAACCCCCTGAAGGCTTGACATTTGGTGCCTTACATTCTATTACTATTATTACCAGTGACAAGCCTTTGTCGTCTTGACATCCTCGTATTGAGAACCTATCGACTGCTTAGTTCTATACAGCAGTCAGAATAGGCACGCTTTGAATGTGCCATGTCCATCATGCTATCCAGACTCTTTCCATTGCCATGAAATTTGTCACTTTTCAATTATAGCAGACCACTCGTAGCATACCGGCCTGTGTTCTATTACAACCATTCGATATCTCGAACTGGTATATAGTTAAGTTTTGGTTAAAGTCAGTGTGGTGAACATGCAGTTCTCCCAAGTTCATGAGTTTGTGTCAGCGTATTTGGTTCATTTAATCGGAACGGAAATTCGAAATCAGAAAGATCTGTCGATGTTATCATTACTATAAAATGTTATCTGCACCCGGTTGTGACAGTAGTGATTATGTACACTATTTACAGTAGTGGAATGCTGATGGTACGATTGAAGGTAAACCTCAATTTATTCCATTCCTGAGGCTCGGGAGCAGTGCCTTCATCCGAAGTAGCTGTTTTTGCAGTCTCGCCAATTCATCTACAGGAGCAGAGCTGCGAAGTTTGGTCCCCCAGCATAGAAATGCTTTGTCTTCTTTAATATGCCCCATCTGGTGACTAATCTTTGCACACAAATCTTGAGATGTAAGGATTGCAGCCTCCATTTCATCAAATTCTTTCCCAAATTCCGTTCCAGAGGTTTGCATGAGTGGACGAGGAACAGGAATATTCTCTGGAAATTTCTCCTTTGCCTGCTGTTCTGGCAAGGGTAATTTTAAGTCCAAATCTTCATTACCTTTAACAAATACCCAAGGACATGTCAGAAAATTTCTAGGTTGGTGTTGTTTCAACACCACTCCACGAAGGGTGTAATGCTGCTTGCATGACATTCAGCGCTCACATTCCCCCTGCGCAACATGTTTCGCACGAGAATTCTACACCTCCTATTGTAGCTTGTGATAGTATTCGAAAGGATCGAACTTGCAGGGTAAGAACATTAACAAGCCATTCAAATAAGTGCGATAATATATGTTCGCAGACAAGGTTACATTGGATATGCATCACGAGGCTTCAAATTTTCCAAGTCAGTTGGTAGGGCTCACCTATCTTATCGGCGGTTTCTCTTTCAAACAATTTAACTACAGCAGAAGCCATCCGTCGAGCAGCTTTAATTTCTGCTTTGCAAATTTCCCGCAGGTCCTCCAATTCTTGCCTTGTACCTTCAATCTGAACCTGTTGTCAAAATAGGTTCAAGAGCCAAGTCAGTTATTGTAAGCGCCCGCTCAAATTTCATGTTATAAATACACAACTAAACCATGCAGAGCTATTCAGATCATCTCTTTCTTAACCAGGTAATGGATAATGCGTAATAATACTAAACTAGCGCAACACTATGTAACAGTAAGCCTTGATTCCATTTCGCTTCTTTCCTTTCCTGCATAATAATCTGACTAGACTTAAGAAAGATCATTTCCTGCGGGATACCCCACATAAAACCCTTCCAATGAAACCCCCCCCCACAATTTTACCAAAACTTTATGTTTACAAATACTTTCATGAAAATAAGATCATTATGCCTATGCGTTCACATCTAAGCACATGATAGATATGGACCATAGGGCTATTTACAGTAGCGTACCGGTTCCCCAACACCAACTCGGAATCTATCCATCAACCAGTTCCCCATGCCAAAGTCCGTCTCAATATCATTCCCTCGTTCAACCAAGCACAGTTCAAGATCACATCCACTTGTGCTCGAAATATTTGGTAATGCGTCGGGCATCTTTTTCGTTTTCTTCATGGGTAGTTCTTCCTTTTCAATGCCCATCGCATTAGTTGCGGAGTATTCACTTTCAAAATGAGACGCATGTTTCGCTTTATCCCTCACTGCTTGAAGCCCCTCGATTCGCATCTGAAGGAAAACATTGATAACAAATGAAGACCACATAGCGAGTTATGACACTATATAATTCTTCTAGAGCATACACGAAAAGATTCTCTAGAATGCTTGTTCCCTACATGCAGATATATACTATTGATGCAGCGAATGGAGAGAAAATGAGTGCACGTGGAATTCCCTAACTTGAAACGTATACGCAATTTCTTTGGTCGAGGTGGGTGACTCACAATACTTTACTTACCGTTAGGTTTTGCATAGGGCGAAGATGCTTTCTTTCCCCATCTTTCGCTGATATCTGCGACATAATTTTTGTTCCTCTACCAACAAACTGAAGGCTCCGGAATGTGACGTACCAACTGACATCAGATTCTAAACTCTTCAGCTCAGGCTTCAAAGATTTACTGCTCGAATCAGCAGCAACTTCAACGCCTTCAAGAGAAAATAGCCAGTCTAGAAACTGAATGTCTAGATCCAAAATATGGAATATATCCAATGGCCATAGATTGTCATTGCTGGTGAGCATGGCAGGAACGCCCGCACCTGCATCAAGTCGCTATCACCGTAAGTTATTGACAACATGTACTTCGTAGACCAGGTTTAGGGCTGAATTTCAATATGATACTGTTGATTATGTCAAAACGTTCTACTAAAACTACCTACTAATATGGTACAGCCAGTGTTTTATCCCAGGAAATTAACAAAAATTCCTCGAAGTTGCTTTGGAATTGACTCCAATAAGTAACGTTACAGTGATTGAAGTAAACAAAAAAATAATCAATATGAACGACGTATCACGATACATCCAACTACAAACAAACTCTTACAAAGTGCTCAAATCAGAAATACCTTTCGATTCCATCGAATATGGTTTCAACATGTTTACTATTGGACCATCAGAAAAAAACTTGATGAGCTTCTTGATATTGCGCCCGGGTACGCCTCTTGGACCAATAAGATGATGTTTTTGTAGAAGAGACTCAACCTGGCACATGCTTCCTCCCAACCTTACCCCACCCACTCTAGCAATCACTTGCAGTTTAGAACCATCAGTCTCCTGTTTTTCCTGTGATATAAGCATCTCTATATTTACATCCATGAAAGGAGTTTTTGGAGCACTGTACTCGTCTTCTCCCACATTTCTCTCCACCGGTACCATGCTGCCTCTTTCCTTCCCAGTCCAGATCACAGGGCACAAAATGTACGAGGCCGATTCAAAATTCGTCTGCTCTTCAAGAAAAGCCTCTTTGTCAGGGAGACCTGCAGGTTCTCCCTTCGTACTAGACGCTCGGCTGGAACTAGTACTTGACAAAACCGAGCTATCAGGGCTTCTTGAAGATGATTCACTGGATGAAACATGATTTTTCAAAGCTTGCTTTGATGAGCACTCTCCTTCTGATTGATATGTTTCAAATTCAACACACTCAACCTGAATGTCCAGCCACTGGAGCTTGGACGTAACCATCGCTGCCCCAGCCAGCTTCTTATGGGTAACACTCAAGAAGACCTCCCAACCCAAGAGTTTTGCCAAAGTTGGACCCTCCTTACCAATTCTGCCAGGTACTGTTGCTAGCAACCTAAAATCAAGCGAACTCAATCTAAGGACCACTGCCGTGTCAACAGGCACAATGTCAAGCAATTTTTTTGAGCTTGTTTCTTCAAAATTCATTTGAACATCTTTAGATGTGAACGACTTACTCATCTCATTGAGTGCTTCTACGGCTCCACCAGATAATCGATACAGTTTTAGAACAAATGAATATTGCTCATATGTCATGTAGGCGACGCATTTTTTGCAAGAAAGTCCCAATCGAACTATTCCCCCCGAAGGTAAGAAGGTCATTAAAGGCTCACCATCACCTGAGAGCATGGCGGCTTCAACACCAAGATCAGACATTTCAACGCAGTGCCATAATCTTGCCGCCCGATCAGCTTCAGCAGCAGCATTTTTCTGGACCGAGTCGTCCAAGTTGTCGGTTTCCAATGCAATTGTTGCATTTGATGCTCGCAAAATCCACCTTCAAAATAAAAACTAGACAAAATAAGGGAAATGAATAGTTTTTAATGTCTCTAATCGGCAACAGTGGCTTTTCTATTTGCGAGAGGTGTCAAAGTCTGTACCTTTGATGGCTGGAATGTACTGGCTGGCCCTTCCATATGGAGCTGCATGCAGGATCATTGTCAAGGTCTAACATCCGGAAGGTTAAAAATGGACTATTAGCCATCATGAAGCCTGAAATATATATGCGAATCCCAGTGAATGGTCCTCCTCTGTCAGCTTCGTCCATCAACGCTCCATTAACAGGTATAGTAAGATCAAATTCCTTAAAAGTCAAATATGCGGCATGCAATGATCTGTCTGGTAGTTTCACTGTAGATTCCAAAACAACTGATTCTGAAAGGAGTAAAGCAATCCGAAGGCATGTTGCTTCCTGAAGAACAATCTGTTGATCACACAAGATTGTTCTTAGTCTAGGAGCGTACCGCCAGTTGTAACCACAAAAGAAAAATATATGAGATGGCATAAGAAAATTTCGCTGTTGGTGTACCAAAATTCTTAGGTCCAGAACGCACCTTCAAAGGTTGACATTGCACGACTAGCTGTGTGGCCAATGCTGGAGCTACAGGCGATGGTTTAACTTGAGAAGAGTAGACGCATAACATTGGCGTTGTTTCCCGCGCAAACAGTAACCAGCTCTCAAAAGGATGAATTTTGGGCCACTGCTTCTCACTCGCTGCAAAGAAGAAACAGAGATTTGATGGAATCACCATTAAGGGAAAAAGAACAAAAAAATCATACAAACAAACATACTAACAAACAAACAACTATATGTTCTAGAAGCTAAAGAGCGATGTCCGTACCAAAAGCAGGAACAGGAGGTCTGACGATAGGATCAATACTGTTAACGCTTGGTTGCACGAGCATACATGAAGGTTGCACTGCAATGTCTCTGCATCCGATCAAATATGAAAGAAGAAATGATTGTTGGCATACTACACACTTTTTACTGAAATCTACGTGTTCTGACGAAACGACTTTAACCAACAGGATAACTAAGCCCAGTCATGACTCGCAAGCGACAAATCAAGAGGATACATAAGCATAAAGTTACGCAGCCACGAACAAGGGAAACTTATAGGTACAGAAAATGGTTCTCCGTATGAGAACTTTTGAGGCTTAACAAGAAAATAAAAGTCATCAGAGGGTAGGTAACTACCTCAGAAAGAGGCTTCCAACCATGATCTGTGTCATTGCCCTAATGCTTTTCTGCTCTACTACATTTGCCTGCAATTTAGAATCGAACGTGACAGCATCAACATAAGAATACTTTGTTTATTGCTCACAACTTGGTAACTCAACATTTCCTGATGCACAAGCTTGACGCTGGATAAGAATTGGAAACTTAAGCACGGAAACATCATTATCCCAAATCTAAGAGCAACTAGGAATCATGAGGTATACCATAAATCATCTCAATGTGGTGATATGGACTACAGCAACTAACATCGTGAAACTAGAATATCAATGCGAAATGGGAATGGATAAGGGGACTTATACTCACCCGAACATACTGAAAATTCTTCATCAGTAATTCCATCTGAAAGTCTGCAACATCAAGTTGAGATATTATTGAAGTGCAATGTCAAGATATCATCACATAGCTGCCCTAATAACTCATGTACAAATTATATCATGGAAAAATATTTCAGTGTAAAATCGGAATGCAGATACTGTGTTGATTCAACTACTACTCACAAATTAGCGTATTATCAACTTAGCTTCAGTCTGAGACGGCGAATTTGAGTAGTGAGGAACATGTTTTATTCAAAGGTCCAGAATTTATCCTTACACAATAAAAATCTGAGTTCATTGGAAGTATATATTCAAACCTATCTAACACTGGACATTTAGTTTTGACAATAGACACGAGCGTCAGAAGTTCACAGTGTAATTCTATCATCCTTTCTTTTGCAAAAACAAAACTTTAAAAATAAAAAAACGGAACGTCTTCACACGTTACGCATGCTTAAATAATTATGTTCAGTTAATCCTCTAACTAAACATATTCGCAAAAGTCCGTAATAAGTACAAATTTAGAAATCGTTCACGTTTCAAGTATACTTGCACAGCAATCCACTGACCTGTCCCAATATGCTTAGGTCTAATTTCTCATTACAATCGTTGTATAAAAAAAGCCGCTCATTTTCTCAATTTTTTTTTTTCCGCAGTAGATAAAGTGGCAAGCTTACCAATATCCTTGACACTCAAAAAAACTTGATCGACTTTAAAGACAATAACTGTACGAGCTGCCTCATCCACAGACTGCCAGAACACCACGCAAGTAATTAAATAACTTGAATTTGCTGTACATGCATCCCTAGTATGTGAATAAAAAGAAGTCTCTGCTCCAATACTCTTATAAATTAGGAATTAAACGTGCGGGAAGACAAACGTTTTTTTCAATTCAGGTGTGAATTTTGAAGGACCACGTAGACGTATGAATCGGGAAATACATTTAAATTCTCATTGAAATCGTCGCCATGAGATTGGTATGTAAGGTAAAAGATTAAAGATAAAATTTAAACAGCAACTTACCTGAAAACTTCGTACGTTTGCCTCTTCACGACTCATACAAATAAACACTCCAGTCACAAATCGTAGCAAAGCCTGCAGACCTACATAGAATAGTGTCAAAACTATAGGCTTCGGAACCTATAATAATCTATTTAGTCCAGACAAGACTGCTGACCGATTGTTTGTGAATAGCCTTTGAAAGCAAAATGTAGGCAGTAGCAGCTGTTGATACTGTGTTGCCCTGTACGGGTGTTCAAGGGAGGAGGATGATATAAATATACCTGGTTCACTTATTCGGGAAGACAAAATTTCTGGAACATGTATCCGCACCTCGAGTCCAGAAGGGATGTTCATTTCTGTTCTTTGCACGGTAATCTGCAAGAATTACGAGACTAAAAATTTGAAACTTGAAAAATAGCTAGTTAGTGCTTCATTTCAAAAAGTGGCCAATGAAAACACAAGGTACATGCACAAAAGAAAATAAACACAGTTCAATACCTTCCAAAAATTTGTACCAAATAGAAGTATAAGTTCAAAGGAATCTTACAAAACCGCATCCTGACACTTTGTCCAATATCCGCTCCCCTCTCTGCATTCTCTCGTCATTATCATGACGGTGGGAGCTTGCCGTGCTATTGCTTCTGATATGATCAGATTTTGGTGGTAGCAGGTCAAGTGATAAAGACTCCCAAAAAAGTTTCTAAGAGCAACAACAAGAAAACAAGTTAGAAGGATTATAGCTGCATCAGCAAGTCCTACCAAAATACATAATTGTTGATTAACAGCCGCTCAAATAAGCGGCAGAGAAACTACTAGAATAGCTCACAATAGCAGTAATCATTCACATTATAAACAAATCACCTTGAAAACGTAAATGGCTCCTTTGTTGATTGAAAAATCTCTTGCTTGGTTGAGTGGGACAATCTGATCATCCATACGAATCCAAATTCAATGAAGCGAAATAAAATAATTCACAGCCATTTCAAGCCTGACAAAAATTATCACGACCCCTATCTGCGCACCTGACAGAGACATCGTTAACACGATATTCACGTCAAAAGGGAATCATATAACGAGGATCACCTGCCATCTTTCGTCGGTTGTAAACAATTCCAGATTTGTGATAGTTATGGAAGCCACCGGGGGAATCCTAAAAGAGCAAAAAGAAAGCTTAGCTTCCACATCAAATAGTTTCCACATCGTTTCACAATATCATTGTTACTTAATGACTACCGCCAACAAAAATCTCCTAGAGCCAGGAGAAAAAAATAAATCCTTACCTCGTGTAATCTTCTCGTTGCTATACTGGCCGTGATTGGATGATCAGATAACAATAGTTCCTAAAACGACATAAGTACCGCTGTGTGCAATGTTTGAGATCGAACAAGGTTTCTGCAAGGCAAGTACTCTCTAACAGGTCACTCACCATGTAGCTGCTCCTTTCTGATGCGATACTCCCTTCGTTTCCAGTAACATGTGGACTCTCCCTATCCTGAGTGTCATACCATCGGCAAGCTGGAGACGAACAATACATCAAATGACCGATCTGAAACCTTAAAATACGAAGAAGATATTGCTACGTTCAACATTCAACCGAGAGATCACAAAACATGATTGCTAGGATAATACAAAACGACCAGAACATGAAAGAGAAAAGTTTAAAGTGATCCAATATCTACAGTTGTGGTCCAAAGAGCTTTTGCAATTACGAGGCATTGAAGATAGTTTCTATTGCGGCACTGCAACAAGAAGATAATCCGAAATATAATCACCTTGTCGGAGTACCCATAGCCATACGCATCGCCAGAGGAACTTGACGGCAATCCCCTGCAGAGAACCATGATTGCATCAATTCAGCTTGCAATAGCAAAAGAACTACATTAAAAAATTGAGGTGTTCGAATCGCTCATTGAATAAGCAGTACACAAAAGTTGTTACCCAGGGATGTAGCCGAGATCACTGTATAACTTTTCAGAAATGGTCAGCTCCAACTCATCAATTTCAGCAACAATTGGCTCTCTATGTACGTTCGTAATAGACGCTATCTGCGGCACCAATCCACCATAAACCACCAGAAAGAGTGGTGGTGAGAAATTAGAAAATTAATATTGTCAATACGCAATACCTTGTTCACTTCTGCGGCCAATATCATGTGCACGAAATTCCTATGCAGAAAGACCTTCATTAGTCACATAAATGACATTCAACAGATGTTTTTTCCACTTTGGGGGTACATCGCAAGCATTGAACCTAACATTGGAACTGCCTTCGATTACGGAAACGCACCCTCAGCTCCAGATTGCGAATTCGCGCCTCAGTTATCTGCAATGTTGGTGGTAACCCTAAGCTCGCATGGAGAGCATCTCCATCAACATCTGACAAAAACGATTGAAAGTGAAACTGAGACTAGAACTTCTCGACACAAGTTCTCCCTAACAGAACACCTCCAACCTCAATGAGAAATATAGTGTCGCACGACATTTACTCTATCTTGCACCAAAACAAAATTGAGCAGAAAAAGTAGGTCTCCGTGATGTATATATATATATATATATATATATATACGACAACATTATTACATTTACAACTCCTTGAGAATGAATTCAAGTATTCAAGAACTTATTTAACTGGGATCAAAACGTCTTGTGGTGCATAATATATTCTAAACCTACCTATCAATATGTCACGACAAAGCTGCATGTACAATGAAAATATCAACCATGGTTTCGAAGGATCAATTGCCATGAATCAATTCAAAAACACAAGAGATACTCGGCATTTTTCAATAAGATATGAATGCCTGCTCACCTAAATCATAGAGCTGGATGCTACGTCCACGGAGTCGGAATTGCTCTCTGCTGAAAGTTCTCAGCCAGTAACGCAGCGTCGACTCCAAACCTCGCAACAGCAAGGACTCCATGCTTACCGAAACAAGGAAGCTCCTTAAATCTATACAGCGCCTGTTAAGATTAGAGAGTTGACACAAGTGACGGCCCTTCTAATTCTAAACAATACGAAGTCCACGAAGAGACTTACTGCTTGGTGATTACCAAACATTCCAATAAACATATTTCAACAACATTTATGTAATGTCACGTGCAGTCGCTCTCTGCAGCTTGAAGGTTGTCTTCGAGTAGACCCTTCCTCAAAAGCTGTTCACAACTGAATAATCGGAACACTATTCAGCTTCACAATATTGCCGCAGCTTATATAATCGCACGACCTCGGCTTGACTAGAACAGAAGCTAAGAAAAATTCACGATGTAAGTAGCGCACTTTGACCTGCACCTGTCCAAGAGGCTTGCGGCAGAAATCCTTCCAAACACTCTGCGTCGGCATTCACTCCACCAACATGGCCATCCAATATGTCAACAACAAGCCCACGCAAACCTATTCAAACGTAACAACCACAAACACTTAATAACCTTTCACTTCTCATAACCTAGGTTGATATACTGAATGAGATGGTAGCAGCTCCTGCCAACGCTCAGACGATTCTTATCCCCAGAAGCTCAGACGTACAAGTTCAAAACTCATCAACCCACTTGGTACTCTCTTTCGCACATGGAAAACCCTGAAACTGACCGTGATGATAGATGCTTCTGAATCGGAGGCCACAGGATCAGGATTGGAGAGCCTCCCTCGATACAAATCTACAAAATTACAATCGAGACCCAAAGACGAAAGATCACAGGAAGACGAAAAAAAAACCCAAAGCGGGAACAGTCGCGGGTGTGTTGATCCAGATGGCTTCACTAGCGAACGCCAACTAGACCCAGTTGCTGACATTGCAGTTAGGTCGTTGACAGAGTCCACTCGTAACTGGCCTCTGATGGGTTCACTTCTTTTCCTGCACTTTGGAATGTTCTGATCAAGGAACTCTCATAGACTTAACCGACATTACCAACAAAGCTTCTGTAGAGATGAGCCCATTATACGAAACAATTCATGCCGCATGAGCCCATTGATTGAATTATATTCGGACAAAAGCGTTCTCTGATCAGCAACACACGCTGGCGTGGTTTAAATGTAGATTTGGCGCTGGTAATAAGCAGATATTGATGCTGATTGCGGGACACGACATTTGTCGGTGTGATTGATGCTTTTGCAAATCCATGCATTGGGTAGCGACTAGCGTCACTTGTAAGAAATTTGTAAGGAAGCTTGTAAGACACGTGGGAAATCTCTGTTCCAAATCACCTCACATTTTCATGATTTCGTGTTTAATTGACAAATAAAAAAATAAAAAAAATAAAAAGAAGTAACCCTCCTTTGACTACTGCCTGCCTAATCAAACAGTCATGAGTCAGGCAAGGCCATGTTCACTTTCGCATCGGCTACCTAAAATGGCTGTACAACAAAAGGAATAGAAGCACAACAAATCCTTAAGAAATGCTGAGGCGACGATGCAGGAGCAGAGGGAAAAGGCGAAAGCAGCTGCTTCGCAATCCTTTCATAAGCGACAACCTCCTACAAATCAACAGCCAACAGTCACCAATTGCACCACGGACTCAACCAACGATTGAATTGACATTGATGCACAGAATAACTAGAAAATCGACTTGTAGAAGTGGCCCATGAGAACTCTCCGCATCCACCAATAAAAACAAGCTTTCAACAGTTCAGCTTTAGGCATCCCGAATGAATTGAACATTTTTCATCAGATTGTTACTCTCTTACTTCTTGACACTTGCACTGAGTTTGCTGAATTTACCAGCACTCCTGAATATTGCATTCCGGTGATTCACCTAACATTTCTCTCCGACACGAGGTGTCGAAATCCAAAGATTAGTCAGTTCTTTTACATGTTTGTATCATCAAGATTTATGACTTGACCAAAATTCTTGAATGTTCCATATGTCACTCACGGTTCTTTCAAACAAGATTCGCATCTGCTCTCTTGTATTCACGTGAACCCGATGTGCTTATGAGTCGGAATTCAGTTGCATTCTCCAATACGTTTGCCGCTGCAAGTGCTCCACGTTTTGCTTCAGTGGTTCAAGATGATGGGACCAACAGATCTGTCATGGTACCGTTGTGCGAAGTCATCGAAGTCGAGCATTCTCCAAAGAATTACCAGAGGGATCATGATCCCAACGAATACGAGACTGAGCAAGAGAATCGGGGGCCCTAACCACGTGGTTGAAAAATCAGGAGCCAATAACGCTGAAGGGTAGGCGCCAAGAGTCGCAACCAGGGCAATCAAGAGGAACCAAGTAACAGCTCGCTGCAGGTATGTACAAATCTCTAGTTCTCCAGGTAAGCACCTCTTGTGAAATTCAAGGACCTCATCAAACAGAACTTTATGGTTAACTGGCGTACAGGGTTTCAATTTGTGACTTCTCTTCTCAGGTCGGAGGAAGTATTTCATCGGAAAAGAACTCAATGTTCTCGTGATGTTGTTGCGGATGGCGTCCTGATAAGAGATTGATACTTCATCATTATCAGCAGTTCCTAACATCCCATCATCTGCGTCCGTCACGTAAGCAATGAATGTGTCAATTGCTTTCGTTACTTGCCCTTCTAGTGTAGGAAATAGAGAATACACCAATACAAAGACCATGCCTAGCACGGCAAACGCAAAGCCAACGCTGCTGAAGTAAAGAATACGACAGTGAGTGGCTCTCGAGATAATTCACTTTTAGAGATCCTGATTGTGTTTGAAACTTCAATTGTAGTAACAACAAATGCTCCGGGCGGTGAAAATGCTCCGTTGTACAGCATAGAAATTACCAACACCAATGCAATTGACAGGGTTGAAAGCCGTTTGTCAAGTTGCAGTTTACTTGTTTTCCATCCTTTTAACTCGTTCTTTAAGTAAATGACTTCACGCAAAGCTTTTCTTTTCTGAGATCCACCTGCAATGACAAGAATCACATGTTGGTATCAAAGGTGCCGATTAAGGTACATAGAGCTTTCCTATCTATGTGGGGAAAGAGGCGGAGAGCGATGAGATTACCGCATCTTAACACATGCTGCAATTAGCGTTTCTACATTAAGAACATTACTTAGCATTATTACGTGCTTGTGGTTTAACATCGTTGCGTTCGCTGCTGCTTTCAACCTCTCCGTGTCCCACGACGACCTCCTGTAATCCAGTCCTGTGCGTTGACTCATCCATGGCCTGCACACACACAAAATGCTCACAATGCATGTAAATCACCTCCTGTGCTCAAATGGTGTTTCGTGGCTTGTTTGAATGAAATCCTCGAATCGGCGCATGAAAAACAAGACGCATAAGATGGTGACAACACGAATTGCTGGACTGATCACAATCCTACCTGTGTAATGCACAGAGAAAGCTTGAACTGTTTCACATTTGAATGTACGAGCAAGGTTCAGAAAGAAACCCACTTACACTCTTGAATCACAACTTGGACGTAAGCTCAAAGCCCTTTGTGATAACCGCGCAGATTCGCCTACCACAGACGCATCCAGAAATCTATTCAAGAAACTTACTCCAACTACCAGCGTGCTCAAGGCAACTTCACATCTTTTCCTTTTACAAACATCCTCCTGCCTGTCTTTCGGTTACGATTTAACACTCCGCGCTCGCCGACCTTCCACCAGACTATGCAAACGATGCAGATAACAAACAAACCGCATAAGTTACCGTCGAAAGTGGTCGGGAAGTCAAGTGCCCTTCCCATCTCGATTCCAACTCCTCCCACAGCTACCGACGCGGTCACGCGATTCCTGCACCTTTCCTGCTGCTTTACAGACTCCATCGCGCAGTCAAGTGGCAATCCACGCCGCAGTGGGTGCAACCTTCAATTTGTCTGTCGCTGAGCTCCCTCGGTCATCTCCAAGCACAGAAACACGACTCACTCACATCACACCGCTGGGGACGCAATTTGGGGCTCATGAACCAACCCCAAGCTCCTTGAATGGAAGCCGACAAATCTGCATTTGAATCCACGAACACAACAGCCAAGTCCGAGTAAGTTTGTAAGCAATATTTACAATGGCGGCATTGCATGGAACTCGGCGACGCGATCCGATCGACAGAGCACGGGCCCACATCACAAATGGACATGGCGTCGTGCATTATCATGGAAAAGAGGGTCCCTTCACCGAATCAACGCCCCATTCCCGCAAAAGCGAGGTCCTGCCACGTTTGAACGCGGCTTCCGGTGTGCCCGTGTGACGAAGGTTAAAAGTATGCCCGTGTGAATCGCGCTGGCAACGTGGTCGTGTGGATGCAGCTGTCGATGTGAATGGGGCTATCAGTGCGTCCATGTGAACGGGGTTCCAACGACGTATGCATGGATTAAAGGGATATTACAAACTGTTCATTCTTTCTTCGTAGTTCATTGATTGTGAACGGAATTGGTGCTTCAGTAAACTGTATTGATTTCACTTATATATATATATGTATATGTATATGTAAGAATACATTATATATATATATATATATATATGCATGTATATGTACGTATACATGTGTTTTTTTCCAAAGTATTGATTTGAGAGTTAATTTGATTGCATTCTTAAAGCAGTATTTATGGTATTGAAGGATGATATTAATTAAAGGCTTAATTATTATGATTCCTGTGTATTTGGAGGTATAAGTAATATTGGTGGTTGAATAATTAAACATTTTGATGGCATGTTGTGACCTAAGCATAGAGCACTAAAAACTTTGCACATTGTGACTGTAGAATACTATTGTAGTTATGTCTTATAATTAATAAATTTGGCTATAAAAACAATAGTGAAAATTTTCTTAATATGCTATAGTCAGTTATTTTGGTATGTAACAATCACGAAATTGACATGGAATCCATGTTGTTAGAATATAATGATATTCCTTATTTTTGTTATTTTGTACAAGAATTATAAGATCCAATGGATATGCTTTAAATGCTACTATTTGTTACTAAAAAGTTTGAATCACCAAATCTAGTTAACAAATAGGCATTTGGTGTTGTAGCAATTGAACCATTATTTTTTGCTAATGTATGTTGGGTATGAAAGCTATAAAACGATTTGACTTTTTTGTTAATTTAAACAATATTCATGCCATCTTAGTATGTGTTGAATAGCAACCACCAATTATTAAAGAAAAAGACTATATGATATATCTTCCAATTTTTACCAAATAAGTTTATATATATATATATATATATATATATATATATCTTTTCATAAAAATCTACAAGAAAATATAATGGAAAATGATTCAAATTTATTTGAATTGAAAATTTTGTTAATCTAATTTAAATAAGCTATTAACTCCTCTGAGAATAATATTTTTTCTTTAAAGATGCACAACACTATTGACAACAATAGTTACTACTTCATCTATAAAAAGAAAGTTGTATCATTTTCTTTATTTTCATATATATATATATATATATATATATATATATATACACAAATTATTCTTATACACTTGGACATTTGCATGTATAAATTGTTGGCAAAATAGACCAAGATATAGATCAAACCTTAAAAATTATATAGCAACACTGTGTAAGATTTAAAAATAATTATATGACATATCCTTATATGACTCTTAAATGTAATGTCACCAAAATAAACTTAAATAGGCTAATGAAAATTTGAACATAAATATATTTTTTATATTATTATTAAAAATGTAAAATTGGTTGCTATCATAATTAGATAAATAATTCTTTATAAAAAGATAAAATAATATTGATAAATATGAGATACATAAACTTGAGTATATTTTACCAGCATGTGTTGTAATTTTAAGTATAATTGCAGTATTACAAATTTGAGTGCATAGACAACTTTGTTATCAAAATTGAGGGTAAAAAAGTTTTACTTCTTTCCTATATAAAAATACATTTTACATTAGAATTCATAGGTAAAATAAAGTAATAAAAATCTTATCATATTACTATATGATTTCATAAATTAAAAAAATATGTTTTAGAATCATAAAAAATTTACATAAAAGATGTTTGATATGAATTATATGATAAGTGTTGGAATATTAGGATTGTAATTTCAAATACAAAACCTTGGTCTTTGTTTGCATGCAACTTTTTAATAAGTATTATTCAATAATTTTAGATTAGAAGGTTCTTGATTTATTTATTTATTTATATTAATGATTTATAAACATTAATTAAAGAAATGGAGTATTTATGTAATAAATAATTAATTCTTCTAAAGATAAATACAATAACTAATATAACACAATAATTATGAATATAGAAGTTCTAAGTGAAAGAATTTAATGTCATTCCTTCTGGTTTGTTTTAAATAATTTTAACTTAATCCAATATTCCTAGAGTCTTTTAATAAAATAATAATTTTCTTACAAAGATAAGAGTTTAAAAAAATTACAATGCAATCAATTGATAACTTAGATAGCAAATATAATAGCCCTATGTATAAAAATAATATTTTAATTTTTAATGTATTTTTAATCTAAAAAATGAATTCACAATAATTACTTGATATCATTCATAACCAAAATGTAAAAGCAATATATATATTTTTTTACTTTAAAAAATTATAATTTATCAAGAAAATAAAATATTTGTATGTCACTAACATATATAATTACTTAGATAATAAAAGTTAGTTAGAAGGTAAAAGTAGATAGATTTAGTAAAATCTTGTGAAAAAGCTTTTTAGACACTATATAGATGTAGATTTGACTTTACACATATCTATAGGTGATTGGTATGTTGAAAACTTGCTAATAAGTTGGCCATGTGTTGCACATGGGAGAAATTTGTCTTGCAAGTTAAACATGTGTTTTGCAAGTTGGACATGTGTTGGAGGTCCTACAGAATGTTGTCACATAGCTCCTAGTTAGATAGTATATATGGAGGGAAGAATGAAACTTTCTTCACTCTTATCAATGCCTTTTTTTGTTTTTAGTCTTGTCTCAAGAATATCTAATCTTCTTGTCTTTGGCAATAGCCATTTTAATTTATACCATCTTTGAGTGATTATCTATTATTTTCAAGCAATCCAAGGATATATTGACCCTTTGGTCCTTTGGAATTCATGTCCTTAATACCATATTACAATAACTACACTATTTTATTTATGAATAACTAATATTATGTTATTTTATTGAAATTTATTATAGAGCATAAGGAAGGTTGTAGTTGCATTAAATTGCTTTAGATTTGTATAATGTAGAAGCGGAGCAATAGAGCAATGAAAAATAAACACTTGAGATTATAGTTTCAAACAAAATAATATATCTTATTTTATTTTTTATATATTAAAAAATAAAAATCTAAAATATAGTCTTTTGACTTTTAAAATGAAAAATTAAACCATATTATATTTGTTCTATAAATTGTTCTCAATGCTAACTTATTATATCAAAAAATAATATTTTTTTGTTATAATCAAAATATTAAAATATAAGTGGATATGTATTCTTATGTTGTATAAAAAAAATACATATTATATAGAAATAGATTTTAAAGATAAATAAAAAATTATTTAAATTTTATTTAATCAAGATTTTAAAAAAATCTATTTGCTTTTCTTTAATTTTATATTTTTTAAATTTACATACATGGTTTTTATAGTCTATTAATTAAATAAAAATTTAAAAACATTATATGTAATTCTTACTTCATATAATAATCATCATATTTTAAATTTTAGTTACAATTTTAATATCTTTTATGTTTTATATATTTAGATTTATTCTAAAATATTTATTAAATTTATTAAAATATATTATCATTTACTTATCACATTATATTAACTTTCTAGCATTTATTCTTAATTAAAGCTTATGCTAATTCAAAAAAAACATGTATATAAAACATTTTGTATTTTATATGCTCAACTAATATAGTTATATTTCATTAAATGTATAATTTTAAAATATTTTTTCAAGTTTTTTGTTTGTTTGTTTGTTTGTTTGTTTGTTTGTTTGTTTTTTTTTACTTTTATTTATTTATTTATACTTTTGAATTAGTCTTCTAACAACAAAGTGACTTTTATCCAAAATACCCATAGCATCAAAAAATATGCATAAAAAATACCCATAGCATCAAAAAATTGTGAAAAAAGATATTAATAATAACTTGTATTTTATTATTCTTCAATGATTTAAAAGCATGGTGTGTGTGTTTGTTTTTGTTTTGTTTTGTTTTTTTTTGTTTTTTTTTTTTCCATCCTATTTTTCACAGTTAAACAACAGTTTAACACTCTGAAAGATGTTTCAATTAGAATTTAAACAAAATCTGTTAGATCAAATAATTAATATTATGTGCCTTAAATAGTAAAATTTGTCTGCTCATATTGTTATTTTCATGTAGTGAAATTTTATTTCTTTCTAAGCTTCGACACCATACAACAAATATGCAAAATTCTTATTGTTAGCATTAAGTTTTTATATATTTTTTAATGTGTACTTTTTTAACACCACTTTTTCAAATATATATATATATTTGATTATATCAATGTCTAAATTGAACAACTAAAATCTGTAAATAATTATTCTCTTTTTCATTCTTTTGTAAAATATGTAATAGTGACATGGAATATTATAATCCAAAAAATATTTTTCAAACGTCATAAATTATAACACTTCATATAAACATGTGATCTTTTAAACTCTTTCATCTCCAATTGTAAATTTATAAATATTCTAATTACAAAGAAATTCAATCAAAGTACATTATGCTTGGAAATACTTATTGATTAAAAAAAAAAACTTAGTGAAGTATCCCCCTTCAACACCGCTCGAGAGGCACCATCACGCTGAATACCATACTAAGCCCTAAACCCTTGACGTGGTACAAACTCATATTCACTATCACCCAACCATAAAGGTGGATAATAAGCATCGGTTCTGAGAGGAATCAGAACGCAAAGCTACTACTACTACACTCACCGACAGTTGCTTGGGTGCGGTGCCGAAGTCAACGAGGGTGGCGATTGTGCACCGTGGACTCATGCAAATGCAAATGCAACGCAATGCAATTTGCAACGCAGTGCCAACAAGCACAACGATGGGGATGATGAGGGAGAGGGAGAGGGAGAGGCAAGCAAGCATGCACACCTGCTGCAGTGGTGATAAGGAAAATGGAGCTTGCAGCAGGCGAGATTCATGCTTGTCGTGGTGGTGGCGGTGGTTGAATTTTAGGGTTGGGTTTTGTCGTGTTGCTGATGTTGACTGCAACAGCATCATGGGCCTTTTTCTCCGACCACCCATGTGAGATGAGGTGACTTTGCGAGTGGGTGGCTCGTCCGCAGTGGCAGAGGAGCATCGGACAAGAATGCCCGCTGTTAGCTACACCCCTTGTTAACAACTTCATCACCATCTTGCTCACAGAATGGTGGTGTTGTTGCTCCGGAGCTAACTTAGTTGGAGCAATGTGCTAAAGGACGAGATCTACGGAATCTCGTGGCGAAGTCAGTTGTTCGGCAACTGGTCCAAGTCCAGGGACTCTAGCCTTCGAACGTCACCAGTGACGCGCTAATCCGAAGAGGCGGCGTGCGGATTTTCCCAAATTGGAAAAGAGGACCAGAAAAGTAGAGGAAAAAAGTTTCGGAAGCCGAGAGCGTGTGTTGCGTTCTCTCTCTTGTTCGCCTGCCCCCGGTTTTTCTTTGGCTAAGGTGGAACGACGCTCTTCAGTGGGGTTTGATGTAGTTGGTGCCTGCTTGTCGATAGATCGTGAAGCTTGCTTTGTCTTGAATTGGCTTGTTGTCCTGGCTTGAACCATCATGTGCCGAGATCAAGGGAAGGGTAACTTCCGCTGGCCTTTGTGAGATCCCTGTGCCCCACTTAGCTCCTTTTGCCCTAGTTCTACGTCTATAGTTTCTGTCTGTGTGATCGTCCTTGTTTTGGAATTCGGGTCATTCTTTCTCTGTTTCCAGTTGCTGGTCTTTTCCAGGAGGGAGGGGGGAGAGGGGAAATTCGAGAACGGAATGCTGGACTCATGGTAAGGCGTCTAGTTGGGGTGTGAATTTGAAGGTGTGGCCGGAGATTCGGATTTTGAAGCTGGATGCGAATGTGGGGGAATTTTAGTTTGGTCGAGGGGATTAGTTTTGAATAGTTCGAGTGGGTTTGGACACGTGACGAGTGGTAGGAAGTGGCGTAAGGAACATGGCATCTTTTTGCGGATGGGAGGGTTAGCTTTGGTTTGTGGGTTGGAAGGGAATGGCAAGCACTGGGCATCCAACTGATCGAGGGTGTGAGAGTGAGGAGGCATACGTCGGTTGATGCATTCTGCAGTCGGTGGGGAACTTACGAGCATAATGATGCAGTAAGTGACTTACAAGGGCGAAAGAGGGGAGTGGTGGGGTGGATCTACTGAAGGCAACGCTGAGGCTGAGACTGAGGCCTTGGTGAGTGGCACAAGATGGGAGGTTGTTGTTCTAAGAGCTCAGTTGTCGAACAAAGGCCACAAGCTCCTCATAGAACAGAGGCCAATGGCAAAGAGAAGGAGGCCGCATATCAGAACAAGGGGAGAGACCTGCCAGTGAAAGTAGGGGGCGACCCGCCAGAGAAGAAGGAGCGAGATTCTCCAGAGCACAAGGGGAGAGACCTGGTAGAGAACACGCAGGGAAGCCCTCCAGAGAAGAAAGCAAGAGAAACGCCAGATAAACAGGTAGGGGCCACGAAGAGGCCAATCCCAGAGCGCAAGCAATCTAGGATCTCAGCTGCGAATCTGAAAGATAACCAAAGTCATTCACAACCACTTGGGAAACGGACTAACTTTGGCTATGAGAGAGACTTCAAGGAGAAATACTCGCTCGGAAAGCTCCTTGGTCATGGACAGTTCGGTTACACTTATGTTGCCACTGAAAAAGCCACTGGTAACAAGGTTGCTGCCAAGTGTATAGAGAAAAAACAGGTACATGATTTGTTGTATTGTGTTGTTCTTGTTTGAGAGAGCTCTGCTTTTCATGAATTGGGGATAGTTTATGCTTGATCTTGATATTTGATTTCTTTCGGTTGACCATGAAACAAACTTGGTCGCCGTTTTAAAACTTGCATACTTAATAACGAATGTGGTATTGGGTCGATGACTGATGTTTTTAAGATAACAGCTCAGGATATTTGTCGGTAAGCTTCCAGTTGGTCGTTTTTATGTAGCCATCGAGTCGGTTCTTTCTACCTTTACAGTATTGAAGTGTCAAGGACCAAGTGTTTAGATAATCTCAAATGTGGCATTTCTTTTGCTTGTTAATGCAGATGAAACTTCCAATTTCTGTGGAAGATGTGAAGCGAGAAGTGAAGATCTTACGCACTTTGTCTGGACACGAGAACGTCGTGCAATTCTTTGCAGCCTTTGAAGATGACGATCTAGTTTACATTGTTATGGAGTGAGTATTCAGTATTTCTGACCCAACTGCCTATAGTACAATAGTCGAGGTGTGGTGTGGTTAGGACGTGTCTAAAAGGTTATAAATGTACATGTTGTGAAGCTACACAGCACTCAATAATCATTGTGGTAGATTACTGCTCAAGCCAGGGTAGCGTTCGTGACAAAATTCCTTGCCTAGTTACTTTTTTCCCACATGACCTTGGCAGATGCGCCGTATCCCAGGGTATTTCTTGGTCGTCTGTTCTGATCAGGCTTGTTATCGATCGGCTTTCTGTTTCCTTACTGAGAGTGGTACACTTGATCTCCATGAAGCGTTCTTCATGCTGATGTTGCTGAGATTCATTACTTGTTCAGATTATGCGAAGGTGGAGAACTTCTTGATCGAATCCTTGCCAAGTAAGTTAAAATTCATGCGCAAAGTAAGGAATATACTATCTTGTGTTGTCAACCAAAGGTTTTCAAGAAGGTTTCAAGAAATTAACAACCAAATTTTTAAGGAGTATCAAGGTCAGGTAATCCTGCGTTGAGTGTGGAAATGGACTTTAAAGCCTTTGAACACCAGTAGCGCTATGTAGAGTAATAAGATACTCCGTGGACATGTCGTCTTTGTTTTACGTCTTGCCAGCTTTTTTGTAATTCAGGAAGTTCGTCTTAACTTTCATGAGACTCTATATCTGTTGATGAACACATTTTTCTGAACCTACTCCGTTTGTTATAAACCTTTCCATAGGAAGGACACCCGGTATTCAGAAAAGGATGCTGCGAAAATAGTGAGGCAGATGCTTAATGTTGCTGCACGGTGTCATCTGAATGGTGTTGTTCATCGCGATATGAAACCAGAGGTAATTGATATGCTTAGGGATTGCACTTATTTGTAACCTTCGCTCTTGGATAAGTGATGTTATATTGTGGTTTTTAATTTGTTGGAACCGCTTGAATTTACTGACAGCGAATCACCTATTTTTATGAATGCGGCCATGCAGAATTTTTTGTTCAAATCTTCGAAAGACGACTCACCACTGAAAGCAACCGATTTTGGATTATCTGATTATATCAAGCCAGGTACGCACGTCGATAAAGTCTGGAGAGTTTTTGAACAAAAACTTGTTGACTATGGCATTGCAGTAGCTATCTTCTTAGACGATGCCTCTACTACTTTTTTAAAGTACCTGAAGCATTACTTCACTCAAGCTGGTAATTATTGAATGACGTATTTGTCGTGATCAAGAAGATTTCTAACCTTCATAGTTTCACTTTCAGAGGATTCTGACCCTCTCTTTTAACCATGCCATGATGATAGGTAAGCGGTTTCGTGATGTCGTGGGAAGCGCTTATTACGTGGCTCCAGAGGTCTTAAACAGGAAATCTGGTCCTGAATCAGATGTGTGGAGTATCGGAGTCATCACCTACATTTTGTTGTGTGGAAGGCGTCCTTTCTGGGACAAGACGGAAGCTGGCATATTCAACGAGGTAATTGCAGAAGGTGATGTGTTGGACTAGAGCAGATAGTGTTCCATGTGGCTATGGCATGACTCGCTGCTACCTATAAAGCACACCCCCTTGATACCGAGTCTTGTCTAAGGATGGTGTACTTGTACTACAACGCTATAAAACGCATGCATGTCTTCATTTCTTTTCATCGGATTGGAGCAGGTTTTGAAGAAGAAACCAGATTTCCGCGAAAAGCCATGGCCATCAATTACCGCTAGCGCTCAGGATTTTGTGAAGAAATTGTTGAGAAAGGATCCACATATGAGGCTAACAGCCGCTCAAGCCTTGTGTACGCTTCATTCATTTTTTTAATGCTGATTTGCGTTTTCCATGCCAAATATTATCTAACATGCTCGTGGACAGTGGAGCTTACTGTCTTAAAACTAATCTGTAACACAAGTGAATGAACAAGAGTGCTTATTGTGGGTGCAGCGCATCCATGGGTAAAGGAAGGGGGTGATGCTTCCGACATGCCTCTAGATATTTCGGTACTCTCAAATATGCGAGAATTTGTGAAATATTCACGTCTGAAGCAGTTGGCTTTAAGGGTAATGCCTTTCCTTTCTGAATCGGCATTAAACCTACGCCTTAAGATGTCTTTTTCTGGAGGAGTTTCTACTGGCATCTGTAGCATCTTTGTATATGTAATCTTTTTAGTTGTCCTCTTCACCAGTATCATCATGCTTTATGCATTCTGGTTCGCAGGCACTCGCGAGTACTCTGGAATCGGACGAGATTAGGGACTTGCGTGATCAGTTTGATGCAATGGATGTCGATAGGAATGGTACCATCACCCTGGAAGAAATCAAACATGTACGACGGAGCAATTTGGTTTCTTTTATTCAAGACACTGAACTCCATTGTCCAGCCTTGATTAGTTATGTTAGTGCCGGTTGCATTTGTAAATTCTGGTTTTTCATTCTAGTGATGTTTTACTCCTGGTTTTTTGGGCAGGCTCTTCAGAAGGATAGGCCATGGGCAGTGAAGGAATCCCGGGTGTTAGAGATTCTCCAAGCGGTAAGAGTGCTGGTGCAACTTTTTCGTATCATTCGTGGGGGTTGCTATTATTATAAAATTGGCTTTGGCAGGCGACCAGCTTATTTCATAGTGGCATGATTTTGAATCTGCAGATGGATAGCAATGCCGATGGGATGATAGACTTCGATGAGTTTGTTGCAGCAACCCTCCATGTTCATCAACTTGAGCAGGCCAACAGTGCAAAATGGCAGCAGCGATCTAAAGCTGCATTTTCTAAGTTTGATGTAGATGGTGACGGGTTCATCACAGCTGAGGAGCTTAAGATTGTAAGTACAAAGACCTTCTTTTATGTGGCTATCCTTGGCACCTGCTGCTCAGAGCTCTAAGTATTTGCGCATCTTCACCTGTTCTCATGATATCTCTTCCCCGAAAAATATGCAGGCAACAGGTCTCAAGGGATCAGTAGGGACGTTATTAGAGGAAGCTGATTCGGATAAAGATGGGCGCATAAGTCTTTCCGAGTTTCAGAAGCTGCTACATCAAGCCAGCTTTGGATCTCGGACAAACACTGACCACAACCGTCAACGCACATGATCGTCTTCAATATGGGAACCAACCACCAATTTGAAGCATATCACCAGGCTTGCTTTTAGTCACCAACTCAGCAAGGGATTGAGATGACGCATCCTTTCTTGCGTAACAGAACGTTGGAATAGAGTTTGAGAAAGGTTCCTTATGCCGGTCTTTTCACTGCCTGCTTACTTAACCAGGCAAGATGTGGTCTTGAGTGATTTAGATTATTTGCATGGAGCGAATAAGTCGGATCCATTCGAAGCAAGTTTCAGCTTGTGTAATAGGCATACTCCTGTAAAATAGGCGAAAGCCATCTATTTATGACCCAGCGTGAGTGGAAATTGCTGAGGGATTCGGGCCAGGGTTTTTCTTAATAAAGGATTTTTAATACATCAGCTACACTTATTATTAAAGCTGTGGGATGTGTCTCTCCGCTCCGAAACTGCCAGCCTGTGTTCTTTAGAAACTTTCTCACAAGTTGCAACATTGTTGAGTAAACTGTCCAGTGTCAGAACATCTGTGTCGGTATACGTTTCGGAGCTTGGTTTCGGGGATCCGAAGCTTATAAAACGATTTGAGGATCGGCTGTCTGGTAGCAGTAAATTCAATCAGGATCTACTGTTGCGTTGATTCGACTTCACCACTATCGATTTGTATACGTTGGCTGCCATAGGAGGCCGCACAAGTGCCATACTAGAATCCCATACAGAGCTTGTAGCTTCCAGACGTCAACCAGTCAATTGTGGATGTGGGTGGTTGAGTAAAATATCATGGGGCTATTTAGAAACAATCCCTATGCTAGGGAACTGAGGGAGATGAACTTTTGAACTTGATAATCATCTGCATAAACACTAAAAACGTGTTTGAAATTTATCAACATCCTTGCATAGGTTGGTAGCCTAAGTGAATAGTTGTTGTTGGGTTTGTGGTGTGTTCGACACACATGAAAAAGAAGGATATAAAGTTTTCTAATGTTTGCGTCACATTATCAATAGCAGACCAATGCTAGCCAAGGTCAAACTTGTAACTTTGTAGTTGGTTTGAGTTGTCCTTACTGAGAGTTCCAATCTTTTCACTACATGACAACGCATTAAAATTAAAATTAAAGAGTTTTACTCTATTCCAGGTTTAGTCCCGAGCCCATTGTTTGTTGCTTGTTTAAGTAGATAAGTAGAGGACAAGGGTTGAATATTTGAGCCTTGTGGAAAATTCATTGGGAGAAAATTATTACTAGGGTTTAGTTTGTGTAATAGAGAAAATAATAATAATAATAATAATAAATTAACATGGATTGATTTCTAAGAAAAAAATATATATCGTTTTGAAAAGGATACAGAAATTACATGTGTTATACTTGTTAATCATGTTATGTACTAGTACGTCTAATGTTTTAATTGAAAAGTAAGATACATACATTGAAAATAATGCACACGTTGTTGTATGTATTAAATAAATAAATAAATAAAAAGTAATATGATCACTCTATAAAACATAACTATTACAGTAAATTTTAATAAGTAAATTTTATATTTTTAAATATCATTATAACATAGAATAAAAACCACTATGTAAGATTTTGACTCAGAAGCTGTATTTTGTGTTTTTATGAAAATTAAATTATTTATCAAATCTTTCAACTTTTGAGTTCACTTTTAGTACTCAGTTCATCTAATTCACAATATTTTGTAGCCAATTTTTTTAAAAAACAAAATTAGATTTTTGGAAGTCCAAAATCATAGTTTAAAGAAAGAAATTCAGCATTTTTGATATTCTGACCTTAATTGTTACAAAGTTTCTATTGAATTTGTTAATTAAAAGGCATTACTATTAATTGATTTATTTTTATTTTTTTGATTCTGTTTTCTGTAATACCAAAAATTTGCCAATAGAATTCCTTGCAATGTTAAATAATTGGTTGTTGAAATTTATGTGAGATCAACAAGTATGTCTTAAATACCAATGAGTATTATAATTGTATTATCATGGTTTAAAATTAAAATTTACGGAATTTATAAAGAAATATTAAAAAACTTATATCTCAGCTACATTATCTAAAAGTTTTTAAAGAGAAGAAATGGAAAAAAGTTGGTTAGAAATTGAGGCATCTCACAAGTGAAATTGGATTTTTTAAAAAATATTTTTTTGATTAGATTTTGATGTCTACTTTTTCATCAATCAAATTTTATTCTAAACTATCTAATCTTAAAAAGATAAAGGGATTTTTTTGGTAGATCTACTTTAAGTAGCAAATTTTATTTTAAAATTCTAAAGTTGAGTTGAATGAATCATATGTGTTTGTGTCTATATGTATATATATATATATATATATATATATTAAACTACCAAAATAAGTAACTTGTTCACTAATAATTTAGAGAAATTTGTATTATTTAAAATATAAAAATTTTTAAATTTTAAATATTTTAAATTAAGAATATATGACATATCTTGATTTTTTAAAAAAATTATGTTCATAAAAATGTGTATAAATTTTTATTATATATTTTTCTAATCTTTTGATATTAATTATAGTTTTTATGCATTTTCAACTCATACAACAAAATAATTTGAACGTATAAATTCTAAAATATTTAATTTATATGTATATTTAAGTACAATATTTTAAAAATTAAACAACTTTGATTCAAAATATAGTTACAAAAAGAAAAAATATAATAATAATATGTAATTTTACATTGATTTACATTGAATTAAAAAAAAAAAAAAAAAAAAAAAAAAAAAAAAAACACACACACACACACACACACATGCACACATTGTTACAAAAATAAATAAATAAATAAAATATCTTTATACACATCATAACATCTTTTAAAATTCATTCACACCTTTTTATGTTATACTTTGTTTTTTCTGCAAAACATTGTGTGTTTTTCAATAAGACATTAATGTGTGAAAATATATATATATATATATATATATATATATATATATATACATTTATATACATACATATAAATAAATGTATTTACATAAAGGTTAATATACAATATGATATATAAGAATCACATACTTTGAATGCACAATTTTAAAATTATGTTGTGAGGTACAAAAACAACTTGAGGGAAGTTATGAATTGAGAATGATCATGGCATAAGTAGGATTAAGCGTATTGAGGTGGGTTAATATTTATTAAAACCAATTCAAAAATTTAAAGAGAAGATAATGAGGTAGATTGTTGTTATTTTATTTTATTTTATTTATTTATTTATTTTAATTTTAATCTCTATTCAAATGAATATTATTGTTTTGTACAATTCCCATTGGATCCATCCCAAGAAATAATATTTAGAAAAAATCCAAACAAATATGTTATAATTCTAAATTAATCATTATATATATATATATATATATATGTTATGATTTTCATGATTTTTAGAATTAAGACATGAGCTAATATATTCAAATTTGAAATACAAAAATGATTTGGTCCATTTTACAACCTCTTCTTCCTTAATACTATATTCACAAGCCTAGGCTGTATGCAAAAGAGAATTATTTATTTACTAATCGAATAATTTTTGGTAAAGTTGTTTAAACCTTGGTTGTTTAAAATGGATTTTTTAGAGGCAAAAAGACCCTTGATAATATGCTCTTCCACGAAGAGTTACTTGGTCACCTCTAACATTTTTCATATTCAACAACACGTCAGCGAATTCATTTAATTTACGAGATACACACGAAATGCCCCCTCGCAAGCAAACAAACAAAATCCAAATTAATCCGAACGTAATTTTTGCGTTTAACGATAAATTAAAAGGCACAAAGGCAAACTGGGAATTCACTTACGTTCGTGTTGCGGAGCAGAGGGCCGGGTGGTAGCTGGAGCGGGTTCAATGAGGGGCCGGCGATCGCGATGCAGGCCGGGTGACCCGTGATTGATGAGCAGGAGAAGTAGTGCGGCCCGGCCATGGCGAAGGCTCTCTCTCTCGCTCTCTGTTTTTGCGCAGCACCTGCATTAGGGTTTGCTATTGTGTCCGCCATAGCCACTGGCCCTTGCTCTGCCCTGAGCTTCCATGGTGTCTCTCAAGTTGCAGAAGCGGCTCGCCGCTTCTGTGCTCAAATGCGGGGAACGGAAAGTATGGCTGGACCCGAATGAAGTGAACGAGATTTCTATGGCGAACAGCCGACAGAACATTCGCAAGCTTGTCAAAGATGGGTTTGTAATTAGGAAGCCTCAGAAGATTCATTCGCGGGCTCGCGCTCGTCGCGCTTTGGAGGCCAAGAGGAAGGGACGGCACTCTGGTTACGGAAAGCGTCGTGGTACCCGCGAGGCTCGGCTTCCTACCAAGGTTTAGCTTGCTTGCTTGCTCGTTAGTCTTTTTGGTTTTTCGTTTCTGTGTGATGAATACTCGTTTTTAGTTTTTTATTTTTTTATTCACTCTTTCTTCTGTATTCTCTCTTGCGGCTGTTTATGCATTTAGGGAATTTCGATGCTGCACCTAGGTAGGTGTTGGTTTCGGGCATTGCGCATGATGTTTAGGGCCATCCGGTGTTTTCTTAGTTGGTCTAGGTTGAATTCTTTTCCACAACTAGTTTGTATTCTTTTTATTGCTCTGTTTGGTTTGTTACGGAATTGTGTACATTATTGCAAACTTTAGTTAAGAACATTTTGTTTCGTGCCACTGCCTTTTTAGAAAGTTTCAGACATTGCTTTTGTTACATGCGTGTGATTCCCTCCAGCCACACACCGACATCGCACTCTACGAGCTGTTGTTGCTTTCAGCTTGCGCCCCCTTTAATAGCTTTAGGCATGGACAGTACTCGATGCTTGTAACGCTGTTTTTGAAATTCCAAATGATTCAAAAATAATAATTCCCTGGCTGTGTAGGTATTGTGGTTGCGGCGCATGCGAGTGCTGAGGCGGCTCCTCCGCAAGTACCGCGACGCCAAGAAGATCGACAAGCACATGTACCACGACATGTACATGAAGGTGAAGGGTAATGTGTTCAAGAATAAGAGGGTGTTGATGGAGAGTATTCACAAGACGAAGGCGGAGAAGGCGCGTGAGAAGACTCTCTCCGACCAGTTCGAGGCCAGGCGTGCGAAGAACAAGGCCATTCGGGAGCGCAAAATTGCGAGGAGGGAAGAGCGTCAGGCGCAAGGAATCCCCGAGGCTGCTCCTGCGCAGGCCACTGAAGCCTCAGTTAGTGTTGCCGCGGTGAAGAAATCTAAGAAGTGAATTGTATCATCTTAATTCTTTTTTCTATCAGGATCCGTTTTGATTCAACTGAAGTTGAGGGTATTTCTTGCGTACCTCTGTTTTTGTTTACACAGTTTCTCTTTTGCCATGTATGTGCTCTTTTAATTGTTTGTGCTGGTTATTTCACTAGATATTTGTATGTTTAGTGTGGGAGACTATTTTTTCCAAATCCTTTTCCCCCGTCATCAGTCCTTTCCTCTCTCTTATTGTTCCTTCCTTATATCTACTTAAGTGTCTAAAGAAATTACACGTAGTTGTAGTAACTTTGCTTTCAAATATAGTTGAGGAATATTCCTTAAATGCATTTCAATCACCAATTAGCAATGGCCGTTTCTCATTTGTTTTTTTTTTTTATCGGTAGATTGTGTAAAAAAAAGTCTGGATCAAAGATTGATTGTGTATCTAATCATTGATTCTAAATTTGATTAAATCTTAGATAATGAAGTAAGAGCTTAATCCTTCTAATTCATGAATGAATTCTAATCAAATGGTTGATTTTCTTAATTTTAAATGTAAAAGTTAGCTTGAACACAGATCAACTTATTCAAACCACATATTTAAATCTTGAAATTTAAGATTTCAAACTAGAAACCCATGTTTAAAATCAATAAACTTAATTCTTACAGAAAAATATATACTTACTCTACTCTTAATTAAATTCTGAACTGATAATCTTAGCATCTATTCAGGCTTTAATTCAAGATTATTTTGATTTAAGAATTTTAGTTAACGATTTTAAAGAAATAGTTTCTAATATAAGAAGTAAAAACAAAACAAAAGTTACAACAAAATAACATAAACTTGCTCTTGGTAATTTACTTTAAAAATGCTGCTGAATATTAATTCTAGATAATATCATCATAGTGCAAATTTCATGTGTAATTGCTTGGTACGTACTACCTTAAGGTGACGTTGAATGTATCAAATAGATCAATGATTCTTTTAAGACTTGGCTTGATTTGGAACATTTGTGTCAAACTAAGACAGTAGTTAAAATATTGACTCTTTAAAACAAACAGCATAATGCATACATAAGAATTAAATTAAAAAATTAAAAAATTAAAAATAATTTGAATGGTTATTAATTCACACAACTCAGCTATTGTGTGTATAAGAAATTTTGAAAGTCAATATTGAAAATTTTGAAGTAAGAATCTTGTGACTTTGGCAATTATGCATTGACAAAGTCCAATATGATTCCCAGGATTCTTACTTTGCTAATTATTTTACATTTTTATTCAATCAAATTTAAATGATAAACAGATAAATGAAAATTTATTTTTTAATGATTAATTTAATTATTTTTTTATTTGACAGAAAATAATCTAAAAAGAAGAGGTTGATTCAGTCAAGAAATAAATAATCATGAAAATAAGAAGTGTTGAAAGAATTAGCTACAAAAATAAGAGAAGATATTTAATTGTACAAAGATCGTATTGTAGTTATAGTTATATTGTATAAGAATTGTAGGAATGATAAAGTAATATGCAATTATTGTGATTAGACTAGCTAATATGTCCAAGCTTCTAAGGCCTTTGAATCTCTTTTTTACAACTTTTTCAACAATTTCTAAAGACCAACATCATAGTTGGGTATTTTAAAAGAATTTAGAAGACATTTATTTAAAGTCTAATTTTTTTTTAAATCATTAGAAAAAACTAAAATTAATTTATTTAGCTAATTATGAAATTGAAGAAATCTTAGCTAAATAAAAAAAATGATAAATAATAGGTACTAAATTTTGGTACATTCAAAAACTAGTAAAATTATCATTTGATCATAATTTCTTTATTTTAATGCAAGAAACCATCAATTTTCATCAATTCAATGATAAATAAAGACAAGAGAAGGAAATAAGTGTGCTCTGGACCTTAAATAGAAATTTATTCTGTACTATTAATATAATTTTTTCCAATAATCTTCTGGTTTTTTTCAAAACCTAATTGTGCAATTGTAACTATTAAAAAATCACATATAATTATAATAATATGCTATTGTGAAAACAAATGTGGGCTGTAGGAATTGCTTAGCTTAGCAAAGAACATTCATGCTCACTACTAGGAACTTATTTAAAAGCTTAGTAATGCACATGCTTATATTCTTTACTTATTTTTATCATTAGAAGTCTATAAATGATATTCTTTAATTAAAAAATATATTTCTATCTTTGTAGCCAATGTTTCTAAATTTTTAATTTAAATAAAATAAAATTTTATTGACAGATGATATACTTGCTTTAGATACAACACTTATTTTTATTTATCTACCTTAAGTTAAAATACTCTTAGTATTCTAAAACTATTTTGATTTTAAAACATTTGTGAACCATGTTGAAATACTAAATAAGTTTAAAATATTATTTTGGAAGAGAAAAAAAAAACCAAAAACAAAAAGCCTTGCTTCTAAAATTGTTTCAATTTTACACTTGGATTTTTATGATCATATATCTACATAGTGCAAAGAAAGAAAAACCATTTCCTCGCCTTTGTTATTATCATATCTTATAAAAAGATGGACATATTTTCTTATTTCTAAATTAAACTTTTAAAAACTTCTAAATATTAAAAAATAAAATTACATATAATACAAGAAATAAAATACAAATGTTAAGTAACAATAATATAAAATATAAATTATAAAAAATTTAAGGTTTTTGTTGAAAATTTTAAAAATAAAAAATAAAAAATAACTACTCATTGTTTTTTCATTCCTAAATGGTATCTCAAAACATAGATGATAAATTAAAAATAAAAATAAAAATCAATTCAAATTTCATTTCCTGGTAGTTTAGAAAAAATTAAAAATCGAAAAACATAATTCAGTTATAGTCAAATGGCCTATCTACAAAATCAATTGATTAAACTTTGTCAAATACTTATAGTAAAGAATATTTACAAGACTTTGCAATCTCTAATAGTAACTATGAGCATCTATCTCAAACACCAATATATTCATGTTGGTACTTGTTTTTATATCCTTGTATGTTTTAAAAACATTTAGTTTTTCTTACTAAATTTACTAACACTCACAAATAATTTCTTTAAAGAATGGCCTACTACATATTTTTTTACAAAGAGTTCTTAGTTTAGCAAAAGTTCAAGTCTATAGATTAATTCAATGATGTAGAATATAAGTTGTGGCAAGATACACAAAACAAAAAAATAACCTTGAGTTTATTTTTTTATTTCTATTTTTATTTATTTTTTTCATATTTGCAAGTAGAACACAATTAGTATTTGAGTAGCTATTATTGTTTGTTAAAGCTGGCACTTGCTATATATAGATATAAAAATCGTTTTTATCTATGGTAATTCTTTAAAATAAAAACAGTAATAAAACATAACATATACCAAGTAATCATACCATTTCGAAGCACTACAAAATGAACATATTATTTTTTATTTTTCAAAAATAAATATATGGCATGATATAAGTCCTACAAAATTAGTAAAAATATCAATAATTATCCCAAATAACGAATTTACTCTAAAAAGGAGTTATTCATAATCTATATGTGATTAAAAAATAAATATAAGAATTCTTATTTTATATATTAATGGTCTTATGTTCATTAGTAACAATAACAATCAAATCTTTTAATTTAAGCTTTAGTTCAAAAATTATTTTGAGATATTTGAACTTACAAAAGAGAATGTTATTATGTATCTCAAAGCCAAATTAATATACATCCTAGAAGACACTTTTATGACCCAAAAAAGCAATGTCTAAAAAAATTATAGATTTTTTTGGTCAACCAAGTTGCCATTTAATATCTACTCTAATTGGTAGAGAAATCAAAGGGATGTATGGATATGCAACAAGATTGTATTGATCCTATGTTTTATCAATCTATAGTGCAAAAGTTCATCCATAAAATTCCAAGAATCTCTAACATTACATATTTGGTGATCAATATAATTTAATTTATAAAAAGACCTCAACTTTTGTAGGCACAAAGTAGAATGGTTAATATTTAATGGTCATCATAGAATTATTAAAACACTTTAAAACTTTAAAATAAATAGAATCTTTCACATCCAAATTCAAACTTCTAAACCAACTTAAATGACTAAATTCAAAATATTACTTCTTTAAAGCTTGTACATGTATTACTACTAGCTAATTACAAAGAATCAAGATTAGAATTCAAGATAAATTTTGTTAGTTGGGATTTGATTACTATTATTGTTGCTAATTTAAAAACTTCTTAATCTAATTGTTCATTTATAATCTATCTAGTCTTCAATTTTAAAATTATTTTCAATCAAACTAACAACTAGTATACAAATTAGAACATAAAATAAAACAAGAATTAAAATAGTAATAATGAAAAATATATATACACCACTACAATATGAACATAATATTGTACGTAAGAGACTACAAAAATGCATAAATATATAGACTCCACAATGTTTTTCAAGAATACAAACAACATGCCTCAACAAAGCCACACTTTCAAAACATGTAAAATGCCACGGAGTATTTGTACTAATGCCACGTTCAATTTTACATAGGTCATACTGAATTGGACAGCCGTTCCGTGAAAGAAAAATGCTTCAAATTCATTGACCTAGTAGACGCATTTTTTTCAGTTTCTGAGAGTGGATTGTGGATCTGTTGCTGCTGCTTCTGGTAGCTTTGTGGACAATTCGAACCAAAACTGCCATCTTGTCTACTACCCACAACCTACAATTGTCGATGCTCTCAAGGCAACCCTTTACAGTAATTGCGACCCATCTCTGCTGATTCACTATCTCGGCAAAGTAAAAAATTGACAGATTCGTGTGCAATGAGGTCTCCGAGAAAATCTAATCTGAGGCACATGGGCCTGTGTTTGGGGTGGAATCGGAGCGGCAGCACTGAGACCCCACACTTCACAGTAAAACCCCGTCCAAGGCGGTGGCTCGATAATGACCAAATTTAGCACATTCATGTCGCAATTTAGATACTCGGATGTCATATTCTGATGAAAGTCAGGATGAAGGAAATGAGGGAGAGATGAGGGGTTGCCGTGGCGGACAAGGGGCAGTCAACAGCGTGGCCACGAAGGAATCCCACAATCGCAACGCCCTGCTTTGCTTTTGCTCAACTGATACATTAGGGCGGTGGATACCGTAAAGAAGCCCTCTTTGGAGTTTGTTTGCTAGGGTTTATTTCTCGGTAACCCTCTCTCTTCGTCGATCCAGCTCAGTGTGCAAAGCAGCTATGGTGTCCCTCAAGCTGCAGAAGCGGCTTGCTGCTTCTGTTCTCAAATGCGGAGAACGGAAAGTATGGCTGGACCCCAATGAAGTCAATGAGATTTCTATGGCGAACAGCCGGCAAAACATTCGGAAGCTGGTGAAGGATGGGTTCGTAATCAGGAAGCCGCAGAAGATTCACTCGCGGGCTCGCGCTCGTCGTGCTCTGGTGGCTAAACGGAAGGGTCGTCACACTGGATATGGAAAGCGCCATGGTACCAGGGAGGCTAGGCTTCCGACCAAGGTAAGCCACTTGTAACTGTTGTGTGCTTTACGAGGTTCATGCTACAGGTGAGCACTGCTTTGTTTGTGACGAAGCCAAGGGAATGAAATGAGCACAACGTTTGTGTTTAGTGGTAGCGAAGAGAATGCTGCTGTCCAGCAGATAGTTATCTATCATGTTAATAATGTTTGCGAGTCCAATCCCTTTGCTTATGTTTGCACACCAGTACAATTGTCATGAACACAGTGAGTTTCAACCTCGGAGCTCCTTGTGAATGTTTCATAGTATAGTAGAGCCATCGAAAGCAGCAGCATCGGCTCGTTTGTCACGATTTAATCCTCACCCCAAGTTCTCGACATGTGCCACATCTTGTCACCGCCAAGCTCATTCCGATTGTGGGGACGTAGGTGTTGTGGTTGCGGCGCATGCGAGTGCTGAGGCGGCTCCTCCGCAAGTACCGCGACGCCAAGAAGATCGACAAGCACATGTACCACGACATGTACATGAAGGTGAAGGGTAATGTGTTCAAGAATAAGAGGGTGTTGATGGAGAGTATTCACAAGACGAAGGCGGAGAAGGCGCGTGAGAAGACTCTCTCCGACCAGTTCGAGGCCAGGCGTGCGAAGAACAAGGCCATTCGGGAGCGCAAAATTGCGAGGAGGGAAGAGCGTCAGGCGCAAGGAATTCCCGAGGCTGCTCCTGCTTAGACTCCAGATTAGCGGTGCCGCAGTCGAACAGTCGAAGCAGTAGCTCGTGCTTCCCATGATCTTGTATATATGCAGTCTCTCGTCGTTTACATGTACAAAAAGGTCATCTCAGACCTTTCTCTCGCTCTTACACCGTGTCTCGATCTATGATTTCAAAGCCTCTTCTGATGGCGGGTTTGCGTGCTTGCTGGGGTATGTTATCACGTCTCCGATCTCCATTGTGTACTTGTTGCTGGTTCTTCGAAGCCCATTTGACTGACATGCACGCATCTTCCGATTGCTACTCGGATTCAGAACTCCGTTTCTGCTGCAAACCTGGCATTCTTCTGATGTCAACAACCATTCCGTGCTTTCTTCTGTCCATGCAACTTTCAATGCACCATAAACCCCACTTTTTAGAAGAATGAAACATACAAGGCTTGAACCTCGCCGTTGCTGAATTCCTTTCGATTGCGTCGCCACAGCAGCGTTTTTGCCTTCGGAAGGATGGGTGCCGTGTTGCTCGAACAGCTTTGCGGCGCCGTGAATTGTCCATAACATAAAACCTGCAGCACTGATTTAGTCTTTCAAAGCCGGAAAATTCGATAACTCCACCGTGTTCACCAGCTGTGATACCGACAGCCGAAATGCGGTGTCGGTAAGCTGCCTTGCATGATCAGCAACCGTAATTATCTGGTTTCTTTGATGATGCATGAATAAGGCGATCTGATTAACTTTGAGGTCTCTCGTTCCTTTCTCTTTTTAATTCCTGGATTTGATTGAATATATATTTACTGAATAATTCCTATCATTTAACAAGATGACTATTGTCATAGTGGTTTTGTGTAGATTTTCGCCTAGCATTACCGGTTGTGTTGATTCGAAGAAATTGGTTTCATTTTGGTCATTTGATTCAAAAGTCTAATTCAGCAGTTTTGGGCGTTGCTGGGATGATAAAGTGTATAAATTGCAGAATATTTTGTGATAATAAATGAAGTGATTTTGTTGCAAATATTACATTAGATTTTGGAAAGATTTCTTAAATTATTTGAAAAATGGATAGAAAACTACTCTATTAGAAATCTTTGTCCACTTCCACAAATCATAAAATTAACTACTGTAAACTAAATATAATTTTTTACTCATGATAAATCAAATTAATTGTGAATTATCAGAAATAAATTAAATTTAATATTTTATATTCAAATTCAAAAATATATATTATGATTTTGGTTATTTTAATTATAATTCTTTTGTGGTCAAGACATATTCTATGTTGTACTAAATTACTTACCGTTAAATATTGTTTTGATATTGCATTTATATCAGAGTTTAATAAAAATAAAATTTATGCATCATATTTCTATTTTTTTTTAATGAAACAATGATCTTGTTAAAATATTCAACCACACTCACATACACTAAATTTACATACAACAAATGAATTCAATATCAAGGAAACTCCTTAGTTGGTTTTTAAGATAATCTCACAATAACATATGTAAGTGTAGTAGACATTTATTGAGAATGACCATCTTCTTTTCTAATGAATTATGTACTAGAAAAAATCCATACTACTACAAAACACAACACCACATAGATTATCAATAGAAATAGCATGAATGTGATAATAATAAAGGCACATAATTTCGTAATTCCATTAGAATTAAGCACTAATTAATCACGTAGTCCTTAACGACAAAACATTTGTGTAAAGAAAGAGCTACACATTTGAAAGAACCTCTCCACCAAAGTAAAAATCCAACAACCCTAAAACAACTAACTTGGTGGGAAAGGGAGAAACGCCTACATTCATCGAGAGAAGCGGAGCCACCATTCATCCACCATCGACAAACCTAACATCCATCCACGGAGACGCGGCATCCGTAGGAGGAGGAGGCGGAGGTGGGTGAGCAGGGAGGAGAGGAAGTGGGTTATGGTCGACAGGAGCGAACGTGGTGAAGCGGAGGAGCATGAAGAAGTGAAAGGGGGGGGGAGGGGGGGGGGGGGATGTGATGCAGGCGCAACGGGGAGCAGCTGCGAACGTGCACCAGAATCCGAGACTGAAAGCAGGGCGTGTTGTGTTCGTGAAGGCCTTGGTGGACCTGGCCACCCAGAGGGCCGCTCTCTTGTTGGCTGACTCGTCCTGTTTGCTCGTGTCGCTCTCGGGTCCGAGCAGAGTGGTGCCAATTACGGTGCGGCCGCCTGTCACCGATGCTTGCTTTTTGCGCTTACAAGCCTATGGGTATGGGTCCGCAGGCATTGCATCGTCGGGTTCCGGTGTGGGTTGCAATATTTGGAATGGTTTTCTGCTCCTACCCCTTCGGTGGGATCGTTGGACGACGGAGAGCGGGGATCGCTGAAGGTCGGAACGAACGAATCTTCCATCTCCACAGTTTAGGAGCTACTGGAGAAAGTATCCGTTGGCACGCTTAGGGGTGGGAATGGTGAAGCCAAGGATCCGCGGCATGCAGTAGCCAGAAAGGAGTTGTTTGTTGTCACCGCGCAACCTGCAAAGGGAGTCACTTGTACTGATCTCAGAGCGTTTTCCTGCACTGGTTCTGCTTTCGCTTATGCAGATATCGAGATAGAGCTTGGGGGCAGGAGAGTTGGGGCTAGAGATGGGCCACATTGTGTGCCATGCAGCAGGGCATGTGCTAAACTCGATGCTCCCCATGGACTCGCAGTGAAAATGGCAGCATCTATCAACTTGCTTATCGTTTATTCTAGATCTGCAGGTATTCGATTGCCCTTAACGCTCCGTTTTCATGGCTGTTTTTTTTACATCTCTAAACAACTTTGAGTGCGAAGCACGTGGATATTCCGGTCTCTTGTTATGTACAATCTAGGTCAAGGTGTATTTTTTTAGCCTCTGTAGCTGAATTTGGTTAGGAACGATAATGTGAATTGTTGAAGGCGTAGTTTTGCGCCTTCGACAAAGAAATGCAGATAGCCTATTTTTGTATGCGTTGTTGGAGGATTGGCTGTCTGCGACTTTTGTGTCTTAACCTAACGGATCCTTTTTATTGATTTTTGTTTTTATTTCCATTAGTTGTTTCCAATTTTACACCTGTTTTTTTTCTTTGTCAAATAGAATTCGATGGAAACTAGTTGAGTCCCGGAACCATTAATTGTCCCTCTCATTAGAATACACGAGATGACGCTTCTTACATTGTACTTGTGGCGAGTTCAAATCCTTCCGTGTGGATAGTTTTCGTTGTTTCGCACTTTTTTTCTCCGGTAGGCTCCGTTCAGCATGCAGTCTTTTCCGACAGGCCCTTATTGAGCGCACTGTATCCGGTAGTCTTTTTGTGCCTGATTAGATGGGTAAGCTTAGTTATGTGTTCTAAATATGATCTGTATTGACTCGTGTGGCTTTCTTCAGGGAAATTTTGGGTTATGGCAGGCAAAGTGTTTGATCGAAGGGGAGGGCCTGCCCAGACTCTGAGAGCTGAAGATGTTTTTGGAGCAGACAGCTATGAAAGTACGCTCTTGGTGTTGATGAAGCGTGCTGTCATTAGTTGTCAAGCACCTGGTTACTCCATTCACGTGTCTCCTTTGTATCTATTTCTAGGCGAGAACACGGGTGTACGCGTGTGGAAATTGAGGTCCTTGATAAAGCCTACGTCCTCCGGAAGGAGTCGTAGCAAACTTAAGTCAAGATTAGTGCATCTGTGCAAGGAACATGCAACAAGGTGCTAAGTGTAACGGACTGGAAGGAATTAGATTCTGCTGGCGTTTGCTTTGTTCCCGTCAGTGGTGAAGTTGAAGTTGAAGTTGCTATTGCTAAAAGCACCTCACGTGCAGACCCCAGACTACCTCCACAACTCCAAGTAGTGGATATTCAAGCAATCAGTCTGAATGATTAGATTGCCCTGGATTCGAAGGGGGCACTGCTCTTGCCTACCATGAATGAAGTGTCTGATGAACAGAATATCGAATCCCTGGGTAGGACTTTTCTGACCATCGGACATCTGCAGAGCACCATGCGTGTGACCTCCTTTGCAGGGCTTCCGCTGCCTCTGTCTTTGTCCGTGGCTCATCGAAATTCTTTGTCACCGACTTCAGTGACAGGCAGGCTTCACTTTTTATATTGGCTCTTATTTTGAATAGATATCATACGTCGAGGTGTATGCCTTGACTGGGAATAGTCCCATACCGAGTATTTGCATCTCATTGATTTGCAACTGTCCAATTTGTTTCTCCATGATTTTTCTTGTCTCTGTTTTGTTTTTGATCGATCCGCCGTGCTCTTGTCTGGTATTTTAATTATCTAGTTCTCCTAAGTAATTTATTACCATAGATTTCTCTTTGTGGTTTGTATCTCTCTTTTGACTGGTTACAGCAATGTACAGATTATGTTCAAGTTTTCCTCTATCTACGTGATAAGTCATAAGGTTCACGTTTATGAAACTTTCTGCTTGTTAGTGGTTGAACCTGCAGGCGGTACAAGTGGTATTTGTATGTTGATATATTTTGATGGCTTCTGAAAGTTAAAGAAAGCTGTGGATTTCCAATAGAATGTACTTCGTTCATATTCTCGTCTTTCCTGAAGAAAAGTTACAAGCCAGCATTGATTCTGCTACTGCGAAGGTCAGCCTTGAAGGTAATTGACGCAGTTGAAGCAGCTTTTCGGAGGTTTGTTTTGAAGCTAATTCTGTTCTCACATGATTCTCAGAAACTCCTCAAAGCAATGGCGTCTTTAAAAAGAATAATCCTAGCAGTCATAGCTGTGATGTTGAGGTTTAGTAAAGTATAGTTGCCCAAACGTATTAATGTTTACAATGTCTGAAGTAACACTTCTTGAGTTGACTTGATTTTGGCACTGCCGTGTTAATAATTTTATGGGAAGCTCATATCAACCGAACTCGAAAATTGTGTGGTTCAGATTGCTATCGTATAAAGTTTCAATATCATATTGGTAGCTTTCTTCGATGCGCCATCAGACATTGGTATATTCAGTTATATTCTGCAAGATTTCAAACATGTACTGTATAAACTAGTTTTAACGGTGATGCAGTTGGATGAGTATCGTTTTAATTACGTCTCACCAAGTGTGTAACATCATCTTTCATATTTGATTTAGTAAACAAAGTAACCGTAAATTCATTTAGATGCCTTCAAATTTGGATGAACTCGTCGTGATGATTGGGTGTTTTTTTTGCAGTATCACAAGCGGTGTTTATGAAAGACCGTGTTGATGGCCTTGTTGCTAGATCTCCAGATGCCGTTGCTGTACTGACGAAAGGTATTTTACTATTACAAATCAGCACTTTAGTTAGTACTTAACTTCTTTGAAGATCATATGAAACGAGGCAACGAGCATTATTAATGTTTGCTTCATGAGCATTGCGACTTACCGTCTAATCTTTTACCACTTTGTGCAGACGAATGTCACATGCACTGATGTGTACACCAATTACAAAATTTTGTCATTCACTGATGGGTTGAGGAGGGACATATTTTCTGATCAACTGTGGTTTCTTTGGCTTCGAGTAAGTATTACCCATTTTTATATACTAATCATGCCTTTCCTCTTTTCCAGATTATGTGATAGTGGTGGTACTCAAAGGCTATACTCTTAAGCCACTCTCTTTACAAAGGCATTGAGCATTAAGATTCACAAGCTTCCTAGGGCCGTACTAAAGTGTTAGAAATTCGCTGGTAGCGGGATAGGCATTTGTTTTTTACGATAAATCGAATGGAGGCAAATACGCGGTGATGTAAGAAACAAAATTTATGCAGGCATCCAACTGGGAGATCGGGAAACCGAGGATCATAACATTCATTCTTCAACCTCTTCCTCGTTTATTAAAGATTTGCACATCATCTTTTCATGTGTGTGCAGCAAACATGGTAAGAATTGTGTTCACGCTTCTGTGGAAATATAGGAGTGTTTCACATGAATTATTTTATCGCCCTTCTCAGCATGACTTAGTGTCCGAATCAGCCCATATTGTGTAGTGGGCATTGCTTATTTTCAACCTATTGTATGCTTTTGCTTTTGTGGCATGTGTAAGACTATTCGTACTTGCTATGCAAGTGATATAAATGTATCAATTCATGTGCATGATCAGTGGAAAGTGAAGAAAAGGCGGACGTCACGGAGGAGCTAAAACTTTAGTTCAGAATAATGTGCGCAACTGTTGCGGAAAGTTTGTTCTGGCAAGTATATCATGCATCAAAAACAGGCGCAAAAATAGACTTGTGAAGTAGGTGGTAGTGCATTAGTAAACTTTGTATGCCATCTGATCGTAGTTATCTTGTTTTGTTACACCTCTCTTCTTATTCCTCTTTTCTTACTTCTAACCATGACCTGTTATACTTTTATTTAAAAAGTGAGGACATTACTCTATTTCTTTTAGAAGTATTGTTGTATTTTAAAGGTTTAAAATTACCCAGCTTTAAAATAACATTTTGTTTTGTAACATTGTTTTTTCTTTAAAGATAGTTGATAGTAGATTGTTAAGTTTTTCATTTGGTATTAGAAGTTATAAATTATCTTTGTTGATTGACTTGTGTGCTTGTTAGAGTTGTCTATTCCAAATCTAGATGGAAGAAAAATAAATTATGAATGCCATTTTTAATAGAATTCAGAATAGATTTGTAATTATCAAGAATCTTAATAAGTTTTTTAATAATATTTGAGTAGAGATTTTACATGTTAGTAATCTCAACTGTAGAAATACTATTGTATTGTTTATGGAAAAAATCAACAATAAAATTTAATGTTTGTATTTAAAAAATTGTGTAATTAAAAGAATTAAGTATAGGCATAGATTTTAATATTTTAAAGTAATTTTTAAAGGTCTTACTACTACAAGTACAAATGAGCCGAAGATTAATATACTATAGAAGTTTGATAGAATAAAATTAAAATCTTAAAGATTTCTACAAGTCAAGTTTTTACAATTATATATTTTTTAATATTGTGATGGTATCAATTAAGTAAGATGTATAAATTTACTTCTTTGTAGAAGTACTATTTTTTGGTTTGTACTTTTGATGGAAAAAAATTATTACTTTTATATGATTTAAATTCATATTTAGTAGAGTTTTTAGTAATATTTAATAGAATTTTTATGAAGGTTCAACTACTATTTGTATGGCAAATTTTTAATAACTTGTATTTGGCATGGATTGGAATGAAAAGTCTTTTATCAATTAATTTTGATATAACTTAAAAAATAATATTAAAGATCTCTTTATAAAAATGATAAAAGTAAATTTATTGGAAATTTTTATTATTCCAAAAATTGCATAAAAAAATAGATTCTTTGAAATGTACTAAGAACAAAGAATTATTTGGAGAAAGATAAATACAATAATTGCAATAACTTCTAGGTCTACCAAAATTTATTAACAAAGATGAATATCTATATAATTTCTTCTATTCTAATTTAAGCAATATACATTGGAAAAAAAAGATCAATGAAATTAAAAATAACTTATATTCATATTGTGAAGAATCAACTCATAAAGTATAAAACTATTGCATCAATCAAATGGATTTAGAATACAAAGCACAAACTCAAACTTAGAAAAGTTGGAAATAAAGATGTGTAGTTACAATAGAAACTATGTAATTTAAGAATAGAAGAATAAAATTATAAAATAAATGTTTCATACTACCATAAGATCTTACTCCTTATTTTAAACTTTCTATAATTATAAAAATTCCAAGTTGTGATTTTAAGCAGAAGCATTTTTGAATAATAGAGCCTTAACATGTTTTATGAATAAGACTTTGTACTGCAACAAAAATTGATAATGTCAAGGAAGATTTGATTATCTCTAATAAATGTTATTAACAGATGGCCATTTGCATCAAGAGGTGTTATGGAAGTGACTTGGCTATTGGAAGTAGCATCAATAAATCAAGTATTTAACATTACATTTAATATTAATTAGTATTATTTAAATCCAATGGTAATTGGCTTATCTTAATTTGAATTTCATAATCTTGATATTGATTGTAAATCAAAAAAATTCACTTCAAGATTTAATCTGATTGTCATTAAATAAATATTTTATTATATTTATTAAAACTAAGGTATTTATATAAGGTACAAAAAGAAGAAGTTATATTCATCATTTATACAACATTAAGTCTTTATTCAAATAGAAGTTGCAAAGAATTTTAAAATAGTAGAAAAAATATAAAAATACATGTAAACAAATTATTATAATATTATCAAAATATCAACCATACGATTGTACAATTGATTATTAAGAAGTAACTCAACTACCATTTGAACCAATTAACAACTTGTTGTGATATGAAGTTATTGCTTTCAAAAAAATATATTAATGAAAATCCTACAAAGAATTTTATTTGATACTTAAAATCTTCTTTGTACAAAAATAAGGTGGATCCTTGCAAATAAATTTAAGATTATTGAAGACTCAAAATATTGATCATCAAGAATTGTTATTATTTGTCTTTAATACTAAAACTTCTTCATGAGCTCAGTAAAGCTAAGACCTATCTTAAGATAGTTGTATGTAGAACTTATAATTAGACACTTATTAAAAAGATGATGAATTTAAATTTTAATAATAAACTAAGTATAGCCATTTTTAATATAATGTCATGTCTTTTAGATTTATAAATAATTCTATTATTTTCTAATATTTAATAAATAATGTGTTTTATAAATTTTTAAATAATACTAAAATATCTTGTGTAGAAAAAATTCTTATATATTTTAGGAGTATAGAAAAATATAAACTTAAATTCTATTTATTCTAAAGCAACCTTTTTCATGTGTTTGTTCAAAAAAATAATCGACATACTTAAAGTTGACATAAAATTACCTCTAATTTTTTATTCCCAAAATAATTTATAACCAAAACATATAAATCAAGCATTAAGGCAATATTTGCAATAGACTATCAACTATCACTAAGTCACTTGGAAAAATTTCTTACCATCAACATAATATATTATTCTACTTTAAAAAAATCATTTTTTACCAACTATAATTACAATCTATAATTTGATGCTTTTAGCTTTTTAAAAGTTTAGTAAGTAGAATAATAGATCTTTATACAACAACGAAGATATATCCAAAAGATACATAAGGATAATAAAAAGTAAATATCAATATTCATTTTTAATAAATAACGAAAAAAGTTCAAAACTAGTAATAAGATATGATTACTTTGTTACAATATGAAAACTAATTGACCTTGTATAAATTTAGGTTATCAAACTTTTTTCACATTCATTGTTCAAAAATAAGTTGATTTAGTCGCATATTGATTAGTATTACTAAAATTAATTTAAAAAATCATCATCATCATATATATATATATAGATTGAGTCTTATATTAAAATTAATATATCAAAGAAAAAATTATCATTACCACTTATTAAAATAAAAAATAATCAATAGTTTGAAGTAGAAGAAATATAAGATTTTAAATGGCACCAAAATAAATTGATTTATCTTGTACATTGGGAAAATTTCAATATTAATAAATGCACCTATGAATCATTTGAAAATCTATTAAATACTTATGAATTTATTATTATTTTGTAATAATGATATTTATAAAAACCAATGACCAATCCTTGACAATAAGATGGTGTAAGTAAAATAAATATAAATTCAGGGATCAATTTATAAAATTTCCTTTGAACATGGATAATTGATAATCAACATATTTATCTTAAGAGTTGTTATTTGCAGAATAGTAATATGAAATTGTTAGGTTGTTCTAACTTAGGCAATAATATAATTGTAATGAAGATTCTCAAGAGAGACATATCATTCTTTAAATAGATATAAAGATACAACATACTAAATACCACAATTTTAGAAGAAACTTTTAATGCTTGAAAATACTATTTGAAGTAGATATTACACATAATGGCATACAAAATATGTTGTTAGAAGGTAATCTTCAAGACCTTAATATTAACCAAATGGGTATTTGGTCTTCTTATCCTTATATAGGATATTATTAATGGTTGAAGGAACATGTCAACAACCTTTGTAAAAAACATGGATTCAAATATATTGCTTAAATAATTTGATGGATCTTATATTTCATCAACTTATAAAGCAATTTAGCCACTCTTTATAGACTTGGTCATCTAGAAAGGAGATTATATATATATATATATATATATATATATATATGTGTGTGTGTGTGTGTGTGTGTGTGTGTGTAACTTATGTAACTATAAATAATAATATAAATAAACAAAAGTAGGTAGAAAAATGTTACATAGATAATATCTCATTTAAAAAAACATTAAAGAAGTTTCTTAGATATGGATTAGAAGTTTTTATTCTTATAGATTTGTCATGTGGCTATTAAAACTTGTCTTAAAAGCATATTATTTTTAAAAAGTTGTGTTGGAATCAACTTAAAACTTCAGATTTGCACCACAAGCCTCACATTTCTTACAAAGTTTTACAAGACCTTCTTGGAAGCATGTATATATAGAGGCAAAATTGAGGCTATTCTCAATCTCATCGATAAATTTCTTGTATTCAATATAACATCATATAACCATGATTAACTTCAAAAATAATATTTACTTCACAAATAAAATAAGCATTCAAAATAAAATTACTCTGTTCAATATATATATATATATATATATATTAATGAATTACAATGGATAAGTGTTAACCTAATTGATATGAAATTTTACATTTTGTACCTATGCTGAACTCCATGCTACTGAATTGTTTTTTTTTGAAAGAACGGAATATCTCTCAAAAGTAGAATGAAGAAAGTGGTTCTCAAGACAATGAGCACCTAACCAGATACAAATTACTCAAAAAAAATATATTTTATAATGATCTTTTTTGGGCTTCTTACAACCTACAACAAAAAAAGAGAGAAAAAGCTGAGATTTTTATACTTTTATGGAAATTTTCATAACTAACAATCCTACTAAAATTCCTAAAAAAAAAGGAGTTTTCTATCAAAGAATCAATTCTGTTGAAACCAAAAATTGTCATTTTAGTGATTATTTTAAAATTATCAGTTTTCCATTGAAAAAACCACTGAGTGTACGTGTGTTGAAATTATCAAAAAAATAGTATTGATAAAAATAAATAAAAATGTAATCTTGCAAACATAACATAAATACACTTCTGATTAGTGAGTACAAAGTTATGATATAGTTTAAGGAGAAACTTACCTACTTTTATTTTCGGTGTATTACCCATTACTGTAATTCTATTATAATGCATTCTGAACGAACATGTTCTATACACACATTAAGTTGGATGAACAGAACGGGGATGCGATTCATCCATCCAGGACATCCAATTGGCCAGCTGGCCCGGGAGAGCTGCTGAGGTGGCGGATGATGTCACCATGGTGACGCCGCCGTCCCCTTCGCGATGTGCGTGGCCAGGCCCGAAACCAGCAGCGGAGCCGGATTCCGGCACCGGCTCAGCAATTGCAGCGTCACCGTGAGATCGAACCCCGCTGCCTGCAAGGATCCCCGATGTTCGTGACCTCGAAGGCATCAACCACCAAAATCAACGCATCAAACGGAGCGAATTCTGTCCAATAGTTGATCTGTGCGCTCCACAAATACAATGCAGGTCGTCTTCGAACGTACTGATCTCGTTTGCCTTCCGTTCTGGATGTTTGGACGAATGGGCCGATTGATGCGTTTACTGTGTGGTCGTTTTGCAAGAAGGATGAATGTAGCATGAAGTTCGACTCTGGTGGATTGCATTGTCTGATGTTGCCTTGGGTTGATGAGGACCGCTGAATTGTGGATCTTCAAGCCGGTGCCATAAGCCAGGAATCGAATGCCAGTCACGGTTCCGCTGCTGTTAGATGTAATTAGCTATTTGTTTCGGTCCCTTGAGTTGTTTCTAGGTCTCTGCCTTTTTATTAGACATATGTCGCCATCCACAATCCAGCTCTAGCTGTAGTGCAAGCTTGCACCGCGTCGTCCCAGAAGGCTTGTTTCTTGCTATTTATTTAAAAAGCAAGCGAGTCTGGGTTCCCCTTGCGTTGCCAATATGTTGCTGGCGTGCAGTACACACGGGCGAGACCGTCAATTGGGGAAGAGATTACGAGTGCCTCCTCGAACTGCGGAGGCACATGAAGATGTCTATCATAAAGCAAATCTGAGGTCCCTTGTTCCCACATTCCACTGTCAAACTTCCTTGACAAGACAGTAATCTCTCAGACCATGCAGGAACATGGAAATGAACTTTGAGCACACTGCATACCCTCACTTGTGAAACTTGATCACGGAAGTGGGACAAAGTCCACCTCTGGACGTGTCGGATATCCCCCCCCCCCCCGTGGATGCGGCCCTACGGAGTCCCTTGCGATCAGCTTGCCCTTCTTGACCGTTACCACAACTGCCATCCTCGGAAGTTATGAGTGTGAATTTTGCTCTAGAGACAGATGTCTCGCTGTACGACAGCGACTTCTTGGAGCGTCTCTCACGCCTGTCCATGCTGAGTTGGAGGGCACCACCACCAAATCGGGTCTCTTCTCCTCGTTCAGCCTTATCAGTACTATATCGCTTAGAAAGCGACAATCTTCGCGGAGTGGTCCATTGTGAGACCGGGGAATTATTCGGGTAGTTTTCAAAGGCCGTATTCATACCAGAGGTGTGTGTGGGTGCATGGCCGCTAGAAGTGCGCTCCGGAATCTTAACTGACCCATGCAATAAAAACTCTCTGTTGCGGTGATGATCCCAGTGATCATGCGTGTGGCATTGATCCCATAGAACTGAGAACTCAAGATCCCGTCCACTGCCACTCCACCCTTAGAAATTTACCAGTCTCTCGGTCCCAGTTCTCCTCGACGGCCTTGCCTGGTTGTCGAAGCCGTCGAGATCCATCAACAACCACGAGCGGAAACCATGCGTGGAACCAAGCAGCCTTAACCCTGTTCGACTGCTTGGTTCCACGCATGGTTTGCATTGGATTTGGCTTCACAACGAGCTGTCTGATTTGTAGCTTACATCCTCTTCGACTCTCGTTATATAAATATGAAAAGTGTCAACACGATTGAAGTGTTTTTTTTACTTTGAATAAAAATAGAAATAAAATATATCCGCAGTGAATATTCTCTTTGCTCTATCCAGGACATGATATGTAAACCCCATTTCATCCGGTGTATGCACCCTTCTAAATTCACATCAATGTGTGGGGAAAAGTCCAAAAGTTTCCTGAGTGCTCATCTTTTCCTTTTTGGGAGGATAGTGATTGAGCCTTGTTGGGGAGTCTTTATACATAATGTGAATATTTTTTTTATTTTTACTTTATCACTTTTTGATTATGGACTGTTTTGTTGTGAGCGAAAAAAATAAATAAGAAGTTTCCAATGAGGGATTCTAATATACGAATTGTGTCCACATCCCCACTTTGGATGAAGTGGGGGGGGGGTGTTTAAAAGGAGCTCACTACCCACGTTGGATGAATGATTTCACAGCGTTGGAAGAATGATGAGCAATGGATTACAACAACTTTTTTTACAACCTTGAGCATTCAGGGATAAAATCATCAAATATTATCCACGAAATTGTGTATATTAAGTGGTCAAAGAACAAAAAAGAATGAGGCAAAAGGAAAAAGTAAAGGTACGATGGACAGCACCTGAAACCCGTGGAATCCCATGATTCCGCGAAGATGCGCTCATGGCCGTGCCAGCCTTTAGAACGAGGCAGACAACCCTCGCTCGCTCGCAGACCGAGCTCCAAAAAGGCAAAAGTATTTTTGAAAAGATGTAAGAAAAGTTCGACCGATCCTGCTAAAAGCTGACTTGATTCGAAGTCACGAGAGGATGTGCATCAAGGGCCGGGAAAGGGTGAGGTCACCCGGCCACGTCCACAGGTCCAGTCTGCAATCCTGATCCCCACCCCCTTGTCACGGGAACGCTTGGGAACGCGAGGGGAGTGCGCATCGAAAGGGTTGAGAACGGCCTTGAGGACGTGCAGGGGAACGGGGGCGGGTGCATCGGCAAGCGGGAAGTTAAAAATAATACTGGGCATAGGGGCAACCGGGAGACCGGGTTTGGCCGGTTTCGAGGTTACGCTATCCTGTTCCTTGTCTTTCTCATCTGCCTTCGGCACCCCTCAGCTTCGCCTTTGTGGACGAATCCGTCTCCGCCTCCGCCTTCTGCACGCGTGGTTGTGGTCGACCTCTCGCCGGAGCAACAGGTCTTCTAGTCGCTGCCCTTGCTGTGCATCGCATTGGCTCTTGAGCGCCACTTCTGCTGCGCTTTTTAAGCTTGTGTAGAGTTTTTTGAAGCATGTTTTGAGGAAGATGGGAAACGTCTATTGAATATGACGCTTGTCGCGATTTTGTGGTTGATCTGGTGGTAATTCTCGTGACTTAAGGTCGATGGTGTGTTAGAGAGGTTTCCAGTGGTGAGCGTCGGTGGTGCTTTGATCGCGCATTGTTAGGAACACCGCAGGCGCCGCATAGTCGGTACTTTGTTTGGAGGGAAGTGTAGGTTTTATCGTCGGGGGGTTTGTTTTTTTTCTTTTTTTAAAGAACAAATTTCATAGGATAACCTCTTTGGCTGGTGTCTTGTTCTTCGGAGAGAATTGAGCTTCGTTGAAGGATAATTTTAGGAACGAGGAGTGCGGGAGGTGGGAAGACGGGCGTGATGTTGGTATCACTGAGTCGGTTCACTTGTTGACACCGGGAGAGGTAGTGGACGACCGTTTCGTAACAATGGGTTTGTTGTGTGATTAAGATCACGAATATGGTACGAGAGAGTGATTTTTGCGCGATTCTGCTTGCGATTGTAGTCGAGCATGATTGTATAGCTCTCAATGAATTTGTCTCTGATGGTAGAGAATCGGGTGCGAGAGGCGAAGCTTTTGAGTTTCGTGTAGAATGAATGGAAGGGGATTTGTTGCCGTTGCGGAAGAGGGGGGGGGGTTGAGACTGTTTATGCGGAGAGTTTTCTGCCTCTTATTTCTGCCTTCAAAAGTTTCCCTTCTCTACATCAGGGGTATATAAGGATCTCGTACACGCGATCAAAGGCTTATTTGATCAGCGCTCTTTGTCCTCTTGCGACTAATTTCACTGGAACTTCCCGTTGTCTGCACTAGCAATATGCGAATTGAACCTATAGTTTATACCATAGTGTAGGCCCAATCACCCGATATTCACGGAGCATATATCCAGTATTACATGTCCTCATGTTCATGTAGCCCATGCATGTTGCTTATGCCCGTGCAAATCGATCTGAGTTTCTGACCTGTGTGACATGCTGCCTCGCACAGTGAACTTCTGACATGCGTGCCTTTCTCTTCTCTGTCGTGGAAAACAGGAAACTAATCCCTTTTCCAGCACTAAACGATTGAAGCAATTTTTTTTTTCTTGTGAACTGCTCACTCTCTCTCTGTTATGAGGGGATTCGAAGCTTGAAAGTTATGAGCTGAAGGTTGAGGACACGTAAGAGCGAAGGACGATCATACTACAATTAACCCTTGCGGGGAAAAGCCCAGGCAAAATAGGACGGATGGCCGACAGTTACGGCCACAACGCAGGTTCACCCGAGAGCAGCCCGCATTCTGATAACGAGTCCGGCGGCCATTACCGTGATCAGGACGCTTCTGTACGGGAGCAAGACCGGTTTTTGCCCATCGCAAATGTGAGCCGAATCATGAAGAAAGCATTGCCATCTAATGCGAAGATATCGAAAGACGCCAAAGAGACTGTGCAGGAGTGCGTATCCGAGTTCATCAGTTTCATTACTGGTACATGAATGAGCCATATTTAGTTTTGTACAATGTGGAAAATGAAGCGAAGAGCATGATACTGAACAGGTTGAGCCAGGGTCCTTTCCCGTGACATGGGGGACAATGAGGAACGTATACCAGAGAGCGGGTGCAGTTTGATATAGTGAGATTTTGTGCTGAGTCGTGATCCGCCCGCAGCGTGAGCGTATTCGCATTGTGCGTTTGTTGGACGCGGAACATGTGCTAGCCAACTGTTGTTTAGGCATTGTTACCTTTTTTAAGATTCAACGGGTCTTAAAGTCTGCAGCAATTGAAATTGGAAGTGTTTTCACAAGATTGTGGCATATGTTAGCGAACAATAGTTGCAAATATTTACACCTGACGATGAATGCAGACAGCCTTCGAATATTCTCGATGTCCTTTGTATTTTTTAGATGCGTCTTTGGGGTCATTGAAATAGAGTCTAACTCTTTGACTATCACTGCAGGTGAGGCGTCCGACAAGTGTCAGAGGGAAAAGAGGAAGACGATCAACGGGGATGACTTGCTGTGGGCCATGAGTACTCTTGGTTTTGAAGATTATGTGGAACCTCTGAAGGTGTACCTACACAAGTATCGTGAACTGGAGGGGGAGAAGGCCTCTATGGCCAAGGGTGGTGATCAGCAGGGAGGAAAAGAGAGCAACCAAGGAGGTATGGGGTCGATGGGCATGGCAGGCGGAATCAACGGCATGAACGGAACGATGAACGGGAACATGCATGGGCATGGAATTCCCGTATCGATGCAGATGATGCAACAGCCGTACGCGCAGCAGGCACCTCCGGGGATGATATATTCTCCTCATCAAATGATGCCGCAATACCAGATGCCGATGCAGTCTGGTGGAAACCAACCCCGCGGAGTGTAAGAGTTTTCACTGGCAGGAGGCTTTGGAAGTGGGGATATTGTCGACAGCGTGATGGGGTGTTTTGGAGCATGGGCAGGGCATTATGGTGCTGTTGAAACAGTGATGGGTGGGTCATGTGAAGTGTTGGCGACTGTTGAATGATGAAAACATAGAAGTGATGTCGTTGAAGCTCGGGGAGTTTCAAGTGAAAGGAGGAGCACTTTTTGTTTGGAAAGGAGCGTACCGGGTCTGGCAGTGTACATTCTGAATGATAGTTATCTGTGCTGATTTTTCTTGGCCTTGGCAATACGAGGGGGTTGAATATTTTGCTTTGAATTCGTTGACATTTCAACCTTTTCTATGTGAAAAGGCTCTGTAGGATGCAAGATAAGGAAAGACATGCAGATTGATATGGATTGATTTGTATCATGTATGTGGGAGTGTGTTTTTCTTAGAGCATCTTAGGTTGTACTCTCGTGGGGAGGGTGTGTAAGTCGGCAGGAATAGAGACTGTCCTTCGGTGGGGTGGGGAGGATAGATCTCGCTGGTGAGTATCTTTTATATTGAGAGATCAGCACCATTGTGATTATAATTGAGCTCTGTACAAGATATTGAACTGCTTCCAGTGTAGTTATCATTATTTCTTGGTTTTTTATGTTCCTTTTTTGCCTTAAAATGATTGTGGATATTTGAAGTGCCACATTAGTGCATGTGTGGTATTTTTGGCAAGTGTTGTAATGGTAGACTCATGTTGTAACTTGCCTTGAGACTTATTCCTTCTGCGCATGACAGTACGAACTCGATGATAGAAGGGTTGGGTTGTTTGATAAACAAGTTTTTTAGTGTTGTACCTGCTCATTCTGCATAATCTGTGACGCCCATCAATTTATATGCATTTTTTTATAAACATTTATATGTGGTCTATGAATATTTTGTGAGTATGTAATAAGACAAGTGGACCATGGAAAGTCTTGGTTCAGGTATCGCCTTGTGCCCGAGTCCCTGTAAAACTCCGTGTATGAGTCCTGGGATCTGCACCTACTGCCTCTTGCTTATAACAGCATTTGGTACAGTATACCATTCCTGTTTTTAGAATATTCGATTTGAATATGGACAGCAGGACAAGTTGCTCCATACTGCTGTGTAAACTAAAAACAGCCTCCAGTACAGTTAACATACACACAATGTTGTTTCAAAGTAGACAACCAACCATCGTGTGAAAACGCATTCTATTTTCTATCGCTTATAATCTGGTTTACTTCCTTTTTTTAATTATTTTGAATATAAAATTGTGTGTGATGCGTCCCATGCATTGCCATATTTTAGTATAATGCACGCAGTTTCTAGCAATTGGGATGAACAACAGCGTCCTAATTGAAACTTGTTTGCATAATTTTAGAACAAATTCTGAATTTCTTTCAGGATTCTTGTGTCAGGTTGTTGTCGAGGATGCTGGATTTGCCCATTTTCACATTTCATACAACAATTTATTCAAGGTTGAAGTGAAGCAATTTCTGACAGCGTTATCATTGGCAACTTTAAAACTTTGCACTTTCAAATACTTTAGCCAAAAGATGGCCTAGATGATGCATGATTGAGAAAATGGGTCAAATATGCCATTTATCCTTGCAGTGACATGAAAACTTTTGCCACCATGCATGAATTAATTCGTACATTCAATTTTTATCTTGATTCAATCACTTGTTTATTTGAAAATCTATCTGATTAGATTATCATTTTTTTCACAAATCTCCATATATTTAGAAGAACTAAAATATAAATCGAACTGTTGTTTTATACACTGTAGTTGAACAAGAAAGTATCAAAAGGTTGTTGAATTTCGGAACATATTTTTCGAAAGTACCAAGTAGATTTGTAAACAGAAAATAGATTGAAGCAAAAGCATGTATGCAACAATAACTACCAACCTCAGCAAATAAATCGTACTTGGATAGTGTAGGGATTTCTTGTCTGTTCCTTGTAGGAAAGCATTAGATTCGTGATATAAACACCTTTTTTCAAATTATTTGCACCAAAGAGCAATTTCTTTGCCTCCAGTGAGATCAGCAGGATCACTTCCTAAAATAATTCTCAGGTCTTTCAACGAGATTAGATAGCCTTGAAACGACATCCAATAAACATCAAACGTCCCGTTCTGCTCAGACTTTTAAGGAATTTGCTCCCACTAACGATACATGTCCATCAATCCAGCTGGTCTTGATACACTCTACAGCTGACACTGTCCAACACAAGTAACTCCGTGAAGTGCACAGCCAGGCTAGAGTCAAGACGTTAACATACGTCGTATCGAGACCATATCATGAGGGCTTAGGTGCCGGATTGGCTGTACTTTCAGAAGATTGAAATTCAGAACGTTGTAAGGAACGGTTAAATACATTGTAAAGAAAATCTCTGTCCAGAAACGAGTTATCAAAAATATGTTACACAACACCAACAGTTTGGGAAGATCCTCCACTACTTTGGAGAGGTTTCGTCATTTCATGGCTATGTCAGTGACCAAGTGATCACACCCAACAGAGACATTATAAAGTGCAGGATGATTTCCTGTTAAATCCTGCATGAAGAGATGCATCCTAAGAAGCTGCAGGAGGAATCTGGACAGTGTTTCCAGCAACACTATCACTCACCAAGATGACCAGTTTGCTCGTGGGCTTCGGCAACTAATTGGTCAGCCTTGCTTGGTATTATTCCGTTCTGAGGTTCCTCAACTATGCTATCAGCTACCACCTGATCGTCCTTGGGACTTCGTTTCAAATCACTTCCAGCATCAGTAATTGTTGCATCGTTACTTAGAGTGGTCGCCAACTCTCCTCCGATGGCACCTGCTGTTTCTTGAGGTCCTGATACAGGATCATCCACGAAAGAGAGGCGCTGGTGCATTTGATTTGCTTCCGCCTTAGTTATAAGAATACTTACATTATTCCTTCCTTTCCAACATGCCACAGCTATACCCATTGATCCTCCATTGATGGCAGCATCAGGTCCTTCTGCGAACAAGGTGCTTCAACATCAGATGAAAAAAATAAAAATAAAAAAATAAATAATAATTAATTCCTAAAAAGAGGTACTCATCTAACATAACCATAATAGCGAAGTCGGAACATGGGAAGATAAAATGATCGTGGTGCTCTTCAACCCTACCAGTGGGCAGGGTTACAACGCAGCATCCATGCTTCAGCTCACGTAAGACGTCTGCAAAGGTAGGGTCACTGAACGCTGAAAATTGGACAATTTTTTCTGCAAGCAAAAGCCTGAAGTCTTCCCTAGTAGCTGTAACAATCTGCTTCGTCATGTGAGGTAACAACACTGGTAGACCTTCTGAGGCTATCCTGAAAATACAAGATGTAGGTTCCTTCATTTGTTGACGTTCCTGATGCACACATAACCAATGAAGTCAACATCACAGGGTAGACAAGTCACAGGCTACAGGTATTAAGAGCCAGGAGGATAAACCATAAACTCCAGGGGTGGTTTAGAAACTCACAAATATCTTCAACCCAGCAGAGGTGATCTTCATCTGTTCACCAGATCGATAATTCATCTTAATAGCGTTGCTTACAGTAGCTGATACATAGTAAATTCGTTTGCAGCGAGTGACATCTTCGCTTCTGATTACAAGATGCTGGTGAACGGGGAACGTTTCTTTGATTCCATAGAAATCTATAAGACTACTGATGATCTTCTCATCTTCAAGGAAAAAAACAGGGTCTACCCCTTTCCACCGTCCCTGACGTTGAACCCGACCGATTGCGTTAGGATCCTTTGGGTCCAAAACCGTGGCCTCCAACTTCTGCTGTTCGTCTTCTTTAGGGGAATTCACGGTCATTGGTTCTTCAGCCTCTTTGGTACCTTCTGCCTCCGCGTTATCTAAAGCACATCATGAAATTAATAAGAATGAGAAACCTAGCAATGATTTGCTCACGCTGTACCAAATCAAAATATGTGTCAGGGCTGAGGGAAATTGCAACCGATTCTATGGAAATCAAATCAATGGTTCTTAGAGGCAAATAGAACTCTTTTACTTAAAACCCTTAAAGGAAAACAGGTAAATGGAAACTTAAGAACTTTTTCCCTTACCAGAAACAGGTTCTACTGCTTCAACTGCATTCTCAACCTCAATAGTATCCTCCGCTTGAACATCTAATAAGTTAGCTTCAGGAAGAACATCATCAGCATCATTCATATTCACGATGGTGGTCTCTAGGTCGCTAGGCGCAGGTACCAGCAAACCTTTCTCTCCATCAGCAGTAAGAGTCTCGTTTACTGCAATATAACAAGCACAGCGAAAGTTAATCGCATGACGTTTAACGAAGATGAACAATATACTTATCACCTTATCACAAGAGGCAGTCTAAGATCTCTTCCGAAACTACACCAAATGGAATTCTAAGCCCATAACATAACGAGAATTGGTTCTGCGAAAATATAATGAACATATGGTCTTATGCCAAGTCTTACCTGCGCGTAGGAGACGAGACTTGTGTGACTCTTTGATTTTAGGAATAGCTGCATGAATTAAGAAAGAGTATGAGATCACGATGGTAAATCATGGTTAATTTAATCAAATACATTACCGTAGATGATTTCAAAAGACCAACCGTAGATGAATTCACTAACACATAACTCTCTCCACATCTGCCAATTGCCCGTGGGAGAAAAAGGATATAAAACAAGCTGCATACTAGCACATAGGCAGATAGTGTAGTTGTAAACTTATAAATGATAGTGATGTCACGAATCGCAAAACACTTACCCTATTAGGTGTGTGGGATTATCACAACTGAAAATATTCACCTCACAACCACAACTAAAATGAGCAGAACTTAGATCAATGTACAAATTATTTACCTTTGAATGGGGCGATCTTGCGGAATACAGCAATGAAAAAACCACCTGTATCTTGATCGTGGGGAAGAAGCCTCATACATCGCTCTAGTGGCAAGGTAGCCACTTCTGGTGGATCTTCGTCATCCTCTGCCTCCTCTGCCTCCTGCTTTTCGGCATCATCTTCAACATCTGCTACATTACTTTAAACAATCAGTAACTGCCTTAACACTAAAGACTTAGAGAATACTAGAACATCTACAACTTCAATCCTCAAAAGAATGGAGATAAAAGCAATCTTCACAAAAGAAAATAAAGATAAGCTTTAGTATTACTTTAAAAAGTCGCATTATGTGTGTCTTGGGAAAACTACTGAAGCTATTCAGAAATGTTTCATAGGAGGTGTTTTCGGACATACAACATGGAAAAGCTGCTTCATGACTAGATTAACAGTTTTACAAATTACAGACTGTTTCCACTTCGATGATCTTTAAGTTACAGGGGCAGTTTTGAGGCAACTTTCTGAAAAGGGGCAGGACAGTACAGGAGATAAGAAGGAATATTGACAAACAACCTTGGCTGTAAATACTTTGAAACATTGAAAAACTTTGTTTAAAAATACATGTCAAGCTAACAAACATATTACCAGCGGGGGGGGAGGAAACCCCAGTTGACAGTTCAATATCTGAAAGATCCCATCCGTTTCCAGACGGAAACATACTCGGGACTACAGCACCAGCCCTGTGCCTATCAATCTTTGAAGCAGAGGAAAGCCACCTCTTCCTGTCTCGGACCTGATCACAAACATATCTTTGAGTGTAAACAAAACCAAAGTATGCAAGAATGTATATTTATTCAACAATCCTTCTCACCTTTGTGCCTCAAAAACATCCTTCAGTTTGGTAACAAAGACGTATCGACATATTGAAAATTCAAAATCCAGATACGCCTGAAAGGAACTAAAATCTCAATTCATGACCATTCATATTAAGAATGTTGACAAAGGGTTCACGATCTTTTAAAGTTTATCGGCAATGGCTTCAAACATAAATGATTACTAAAGAATACGATCAGGGTAAAATAAACACCAGCCAAGAAGTAAGGCCTGGTCGTCGTTTAAGCTCGGGAAGCTCTGATGATACATCCAATAACTCCACACTTCCACGGCTCTCTCTCAAAATCTGAAGGAACGCACATCACTTGTTAAAGCACACAAGGATGGAACCAATGTAGACTAGCTGAATTGACTAAGACAAATAGGTGAATTGTATGAGGATCAAAATAGCGATGGTTGGTAGAGTAACCATACTGGGAAAAATTACCTCTCCCACAACTGCCTCATCTTCAACAGGATTCAGGGAGCATGTAGAGTACACCAATCTCCCACCAGTTTTCAGGAGCGCCACACCTTGAGCACATATATAAGAAGTATTAAGAAGGATCCCATTTTGTAACACTTTAAAATGACTACAGACAATTCATTGAATTCAATTAAAAACTATTTCCTTCGAATTGATATTAGCCCTACACTTCCTCAGGTTGGTTCACCTTTTCTTGATGTGTTATAAACAAGTAGTTATATCATTCAAAACTCATTCCTAGGACAATTATTGCTTTGGCGTTGCGACTCACATACATAACGTTGATTTTCGATTGTTTGACCTCCAAATTCTTCAAAAGTTTTATTTGGACTTTAAACTTTTGCATAAATTGGCAAAATTAAAATTTAATCTTCGAGAAATGCGGGAAAAAATTTATGTGGTCAGCGTGAAAAGAAATGTTGGGTAAAACTATATTAAATAAATCCAAACTTGAATTTGTAGCATGTGATAAAATTAACTTCATAAGGTATTAGATGTCCAATCATTCTTACGATCCATCATATCCTCTACCTTATATACTCTGCTGTTGTACAAACCACTGCAAATAAGGGGTAGCTATAACGTACCACGCATTGCTATTTGAATTTGAAGCCGATGCAAACCGTTAGCAACACCGCAATTCCTAACAACCCAAAAAACATAACATGTTGTAATTATCTAGGAACTAAAATCATCAGCTTCAAAACAATGGCAACAGTAACCTTCAGTCAACCTTCAAATGTCTGCAAGGACCAATGTGGTCAAATATTCAGCATTCAGCTTACAGGAAACCATTTAAAGGTTGATTCGATGTACAATTTCAACACACATAATGTCCCCATACATCAAGTTCACGGGCTTAGCTCCAAAAGCCAAATGCATAAAACAGAGGTGTCATACCATTTTCTCCAAATGTCTGGAGCTTTGCGAAGAGTACCATCTCCACTGCATGGTACATCACAAAGAATGCGATCAAAGTATAACCCATTTATCTCTTCCTCCGAAATTTCAGCCTCCACGCTAGCATCTGCTGAAACAGCCTCAAAGTGACCGCTTCTGTCTTTCAGTCCTGGGAAAAGTTGGGCATCATGGTTTGTGACCATGATATTCGGACTACACATGCGCTTGGTTTGGTGGATCAAAAGGTGACACCGCTGCACGTCGGAGTCATTAGCAATGACCTGCATATGTCAAGCAAAAGGTTTGAGTATCAGTAACAAATTAAAATTTAACTACGTCGAATTCAGACAAAGGCAAAATAAGCAAAGAACATCAGTCACATCTTCACTACAATTACGAAAGAACCACAGAATTGCGAAGTGGCGCACCATGCCATCTGAAAGCTCTCCAGGTTTGACATCTCTATGGATCATCTCTAACAGCTGAAAGGTCTTGGATCCAGGTGCAGCACACACTGCAACACAACGGACATCCTATAAATGAAAGTTGTAGGAAGGCCCAGGAAGATACAAACGGATGATTTACTTCCATTTGATTGTCCAAAAACGACCATAAAAGATAAACCCATGCTCTTTTACCACCAGCATTAGTCGATGAATGTCACCTTCCAAGTAAAAACTATCAATGCTATATTCTGGCAGATCTCACCTAGTGGAATTAGACCAATACTTGTTCACATTACTTTAAAGTTTTAAGGCTGAAGCTGGACTACAAGAACATGATAATGTTGCATGTGAGGTGCATTAATAATTGTGTGTATAATGTTAATAACATGAGGCTTTCACTGGTGCCTATTTAAACATACAGATGTAAGAATTGTTTCGCTTTTACAAGTCCAGGGCATACAGAGTAGATGTAGAGTGCCGCTTACTATCAAGAACCTTGTGATGAGGCTGTACATCCAAAAATAATGGAGGAATCTGCAATGATGAAAAAACACATATATGCTCCTCTTAATGTGAAGCACAAGCACACTGGTATATATGTACTGCTGAACTCCCGCAACTAGCTACACAAACCCTTTGTTCGCAGATCCATTGTACCTATTAAATTGAAATGTAAGGTAGACATGATGTGGAGACATATTACTGTACAGAAGGGGAAAATCGCGGATTACATCATGCACAAGGACTCACCATGCTAACTGCTTCTTGACGTGTAATACTTCCAATCTCATTCTCTAGCTTCAAGAATTCGTGTATTCTGGGAACACATAACAAAGGCAGAGAAAATTCAAATATCATATATTTGATTACATGAAGAAATGTAGGAGACAACACTTGTTCATTATTCTGATATGTGACTGAATGTTCATTAGGACATATCTTGAGAAAATACACATGCGTCAGTATCAAATCATATAAGGCTATTTCAAGAAAAGCATACCGCTCAAGGATGGGCATCTTTCGGATTTGCATGCGGGAGTAGTTCAAGTGCCATGCCAAATTATCAGGATACCAGGCCAATGCTCGTACAGGCTCGACGACTCCCCCATCTACCTGCTACAAGGTAGCGATTAACTACAAAAGAGGATATAGATTCATGACATTTAACTAAATACTTTACACGCACGGATACTCTCAGTCTCCGTAAGCTTGCGCCTTCTCAACACAGAACAAAAAGTAATTGATTGTCCAAAACGACCATAAAAGATAAACCCATGCAAAATATCTTCAAATAAATGACTCTAAATAGGTCACCATGAATTGAAAACGAACCACGGATATGAGAGCAGAAAATTACAAAGAAATTGGTCAAGTATATCGTGAGCCACACAAGAACATTTGTGAGTGTTACAACCAAAACGAGGTCAATTGGATGCTTCCTATGCGAGTGTCTCCAATTACGATGATAATAATTTCATCCAGTGTCATCAATTACGAATCTTCGTCATTTTCTTGAAAAAATTCACATGAAACTTTACCTCAACCCCACTTTTCAATTGATCAAAAAAGTCGCGCTGCATTTGATCCCTGATCTCATGAGCAAACTGTCCACTGCAGCATATAAACAGGAACAATAGCAATATATAACATCATTGTTTCAGAATAATGCTGCACATGGGCATCAGATAGTATGTAATCCAGTAACTTAACTATGTGCCGCCAACAAAACTACAGAGCCGGGGATTTTCTGACAATTGACATAACTTCTTATTAACGAGAATTGGCGGGTTCGCAAATCAAACTTACCTGCCATTGATACGAAATGTAGTTGCCAATGGCTTGCGCAACGTGGCAATGAACGTCTCCCATTCCTCTTCGGGTACAATCTTTTGCTTCTGTATAAAACAACAAAAAGTGAGTCGCTTATGTCCCAAGACCGAACATTCCTAAACCAGTGAGCTTGGTTGTGCACAAAGAAAGTCGCTCAGTTGTCACGTTTCTGAACACTGATAAATAAATAAATAAATAAATCCGCTTCAACAGATCGAGTGAACAGAATAACGATGGTAAACAAAATCGTAATTTTCAGACGACAGACGGAAAAGTAAGTTTCAGCAAAATGCGTAATTGTGAAGCACAAAGTCCAATTAAATGAAAACAATCGTATCACCATTGTGTAATCTTAATGTTGCAAAGACAAATTTGAATGCAGTAACAGTAAAGTAGCGAGAATTCAACTGTCCCACGCTGCTTCTACAACTCAATCCTCTGAACTGTTGTAGCTGACACCCCCAATGAAATTCCAACTTAGAGCAGCTTTACACAATCAGTCCGAGGCCAACTTAAGATGTGTTCACTACTCCCAAAGGTAGAGATGGCATCTGCATAGATTAAGCCAAAGCTTTTTAAATTAAACTTAAAGGCGCTGTTTGAAATTCTGTGCGATGGAAAAAACAAAAAACAAAAAATCGAAGTTTACCGTCATTCCCAGAACGAGAAAGTCTACGATTATTTTGAGGGCAAACCTCAACCTTGTAGCCACCCTACAAGATTGCTCGGCTGACCCAATAACTGCTAGCGTACATTCATTAAAAAAAATTCTGAACGATATTCTACGTGCTCAAAAGACTAAAACAGGTTCTGCTCGAGTTAAAAACAAATGTCATTCGCCAGCAGAAAACATTCACGAGTCCGTGCACGACGAAATTAAGTTGACACCTACAAATACAATCCCTCCACCACGCACCAACACGGAAGCTGCGAGTCCAAAAATTCCAAACTCCTCAAACCAACCACGAATTACATAAGTCGCCACACCGTCCTTACTCCTTCCGTCCAAAACAATGCGCAGAGTGTCACTCAAGAGGAGGAGAAAGATAGCAGGACGTTGCCTTGTAGAAAGCTTCAAAAGCAGGACTCTCCATGACGAAAGGATTCCACCCTTGTTCGGAGTTAGCATGGTGCTCAGAAGCAGGGCGAGACCGCTTCCATTCGTTCGGTCGTCCATCTTTGAAATCCCGTCGCTGTGTTCGGTTCCGCTTTCCTCCCCGCCCTCTACCCCCCATCCTTTCTCCCCCTCGCTCTCTCTCTTTCTCACTCTCGCACCAACTCCGCCCAAATTTACGTCAAAAATTTCCGAAACCTAGCAGAAAACAACGTCTACAATCGTAACGTAAGAACTACAGAAACTGCAACGAAGTGCAGGAGCAATGCACGCGACCCCGTTCGCAAAAGTGCTTAAACCACGAGAGTGGCAAAATCAAGGTTTAGGGTTTAGCTCACGGGTTGATAGAGAGCCAGGGTATCATCCCCTTCTCTGGAATTTAGCTCCGGACCGCGAACTGAGTCCACCGACACGTTCACACCGAACCCCCGGTCCTTGTGTGATCGATGAATACGAGAGGATGATAAGTGTCGTCGTCGTGATTCTGTGCGTCCTTGTTCATCCGGGGACACACTCTGGCCCTAGTGCGAGGACTTGTTCGGGGGAATATCTGTTTTGGTTTTTCCTGCATCTCCACCGTCCATTCCAGGTCCCTTTGATCCAACGGCGGAAACGTCCGGTTGTTTGGGTTATATTTGGGGTGTAGGAATAAAGTATAATTTCACTTACTTATACACCATTTTCGAAGTTTGAGATTCAACTACTATAAAAATCTAAAAATTCAAAAAAAAAATGTAAACATTTATATATATATATATATATAGTAGTTTTAGACGTTGCCTTATATATGAATAAAAATGTTAGAATGTGTACAAGTTACTTGTGATAATGATGATTGACATTGTGGTGTCTTTCTATTTCATCTTCCAAAGCTCACATCCAAAACCCAAATGATTGGATTGAAGTTATAGCACTGTGACTATCACGTACACACAAAATATGAATTTTCTTCAAGTATTTTTCAATATTTTTCTTAAAAAGAAAAAGATTGCAAGAACATCTCTGTCATAAGAATATCAAAAAAATAATAGAATATGAATAAATGCACGTTGAAGTTTTGTTACAAGTCCAAATCACATTACAATCTATTATTTAGCAAGTAATGAATACCTTTTTTATTGTAAAAATGTTGTTGAGGAAAAAAAGAAAAAGACTACAAAAAGGTTTCCACTAAAAACACCATTAAGGGCACATGAGAATGATGCCACTCCCGAAATCAAGAGAACGGTTCCCGGAATCGCGAGAACGCCGTCCACCGTGGTCATGGGAACATACTGAGGAGCATCGTCTCCACAAAACCCTCTAAAACCCGAAACCCCGATGCGTGGAATTCATTCTGAACCTCGATCGAGTTGGTAAGCAAGGTCTTCAATGAATTCATGAGATTCACAAGCTGGGGCTCAGTTGTTGATGTAATCCGCCTGCCTGGTAGCGTCGGAATGAGTCCTTTGGAATGCGCTTTCTTGTAGAAGGGCCGAATAGTTTGATTTTTGAGAGGGCTGATGATAGTGCTTTTATTTTTGGGGCAGGTTCGGTCGAAGACGGTGCGAGATCGGAGGGGCAGGGACAGGAAACAGGAGAGGGAAAATGAAGGTGCGGGCGGCAGTTCGTCGCCTCTGCGAATACTGCAAGGTAGTCAAACGGCGGAATAGAGTTTTCGTGTTGTGTACCGTGAACCCTAAGCATAAGCAGCGTCAAGGGTTTTGCGATGCTGCTTACGATGCTGAACTGCCTCCCTTGTAAACCTCGTACTCTCTCTCCTCTTTACTTCAGGTCATTTCTTTTTCATTTCAAGCATGAATTATTGCTACGGCAGGCGGAGCAGGGGCTTTTATGGATATTTACATTAGTTGGAAGGATGTCGAGCGTGCCGTTGACTTCTACTGATATTCGCTTCGTCCTTCTCTCGGAATGCCGTTTAATAAATTGAGAACATCGCTTTTTGCTTCTGTTTTTAAACAAGAGGAATTAGGGTTTTGGTTGAACCCTGTCAGGATCGGTCTCTGTTGCCTAGTTTTAGATAGCAACATTGGGGACTGCTTCTTTGCGTAGTAGTCTCGTCGCACTGGCATAAACTTCCTTAGATTATGTTGCTCTTGTTTCACGGTGAAATACACAAATTTCTAAGGAACGTCTTGTTGGGGCCGATGATTGGGGTGTCAATTGTGGTTATTCGCACTGGGCAGCCAAGTTTGGCGCAGGAGATGGCATGCACAGTGCGTTAATATTCGAATGGATACTTCAACAAGATGTACCGCTTAAATCTTTGTGTCACATTATTCCTAACGTGTGCAGCGTTCTCATGATTTCCTTGTGTGTCTTTAAGTCCTTCCTTTATAAATTTGATGCAGTAACATGTATTTTATAATTGCTTAATTGATTATTTGTTGGTGGTTTGACGCAGGCCACTCGATTTCATAAGACGGATCCCGAAGTCTTCGGATGCTAAACTTTCTGGGACGGTTGTCAGTCGATTCAAACCTGCAGAGTCTAATGCGGGCGTTGGGTTAGCATCGCTAGTGCCTAGTGCAACAAAGACAACGAGTTCCTAATTTGTTCACATAACAAGATGGTTACAACCTAGATTTTACTGAGATTCTTGTACCCACTTTCTGTGTTCGAAACAGTTGTTAGACTTGGTATGGTTCCATAAAAAATTTGTGCCTTGTGAGATACTCACACGTATTACTCTGCTTCAACATCATTCATCGCTTGTAGTACTCTTGTGTCCTTTTGCCAAACAGTGTTCATCAAACTGCATCCAGCTCTAAGGGGTGTTTTGAATGTATTTGGGTATTAACGTCATGAGTTTATTTTCGACCGGCATCATCCACACCAGTTCTTTTATCATGTGTAGACTCCTTCGAAACATTTCGCTTCGGGCAAGAAGGTGTTATAAACAGTACGCCGGCAAGACGCAATTTCATCAATTAATAAATGCTCGTCTAGAGCTTGTTCATACCATGCACTCAAATCCTGATCAACTCATCAAAAGGATATCTGACAAGGTACTTCTTCTCGAGATAGTAAGGAGGTTGCAGAACGCTGTTAGCTGATAAGTCTCTGCAGCTGAAAATCACTACAAATTCCCTAGCCCAACTTGTAGCTACCTATTCTTCCACGTATTCACGTAACAGCACGAGGTAATTCGAGTGAGTGAGTGTGCGGGCCTTCAAGAGCTTGCTGCAATCTCTTTGGAATATCTAGCAAGAAATCCACGATTTCCTCTACCACCCGATCTACCTCTTCTGAGAGTTTACCAAATTCCAATGAGTAACTGCAGTCAACAACGAAGACCGGGCGTCCTTTGATTACAGATGGTACGTTTGAATGTGTGAAAAAATATCCCGCCTGTGACTTGCCACCCCAATTTCCTGACATGTCCAGATCAATTGCATAAGCATTCCAGATTACACAGAAACTATTACACCGCATTTTCTGAAAATCTTGCGAACATGATTGTGTACTTTAATGCTTTCAACCATGTCCAACAATTTTTAATGCGCCATAATCATCAATAATAAGCTTCGCTTAAGGATGCAGTTCACCCCTACAACAAAGTCCGGACCGTTCAACGGTGAATGTCGGGGTTTTTCGTACCATTTCCAGCACCCTTGAATGCACTATCGATAAACCACTTCTCATGCTTGGAATGGAGGGATTGAAGGTACTCCAGGCTGACCCCTGCTTCCTCCGACCGCCCCCTGAGAAAACCAGCAAAACGCATAAAACTTTTCCTGAGAATTTGTACACTGACAAGAGCCTTGACGAAATCGTCAGCATCGTCTACTTAGACGTTGAATTCATTATTTTACAGAGCACAAGAGTAGCTCATAATCCACGGATTATTGCACACCATCGCCATTACCGTGTTTTCAAACGATCATAGCACACACTTGGATCCGCTCTCAGATATACAAAAGCATGAGGCACCTGCCATTGACAAGCCAAAGGTATCGGAACCAGGCAAGGGACAGTTAAAGGAGTCATTTCTGAAAGTCAGGTCGAAAATCCTTAGAATGGAAGTAAGCTGACAAAGATGTGCTTGTAGCTAGGGCCAAACAAGTACCACGCCTGGAAGTGTAGATACAACGCCATCATACCAAGCATCATAAGCAGCGGATTCAAGGGAGTTAAAATATCCTTGCTCCGTGCAAGTCTTCACAAATACACAACGATCAGTCAAGACTGATCGCTCCATCAGCAGCAGTGCTGCTGTTGATTCCTTCGCAGCTGTATTTTGTTGCAGAAACCGGGTCGTAAAGACGAAGCTCTGAAATAGGTAGGCGTATCTGCAGCAACCGTGCGCATGCCACAGAAGCCATATGTTCGAGTTCAGAGACAAAAATATTCATAAAGCATCCTTGAACATTGTTAATGATAAGACACTTGAGATTAAAATCCTGAATAGAGAGAAAGATGGTTGGAAATGGCAAATGCAGGTGAGAAAAAAAAAAAAAAAAAAAAAAAAAAAAAAAAAAAAACGACAACAACAACAACAACAATAAAAAAAACCTTTTCGGATCTTTGTAGAAAGCATCCAACATGTTCAGGCCTGTCCCCTTGACATTCTGCCACTCCCATATGGGCTCCTGCAACACTTCTGTCTTCCTGCTAAACAGCAAATAAACACACAATCACTAGGAGAATCATGACGACGTCCCTCAGCATAATAGTAACAGGGCATGTCCCGAAACCCCGAATAGAGCAAGCAAACAAGGAAAAGAAATAAACAAACCACTTACCCCTGCAGACGCGGATGTGATTGAAGCAGCTTCAGAATCGTCGACTTCCCTACTCCAATATTCCCCTCAAAGGAAACGCGCACGGCGACAGGCTCAGTTCCGATCGCCTCACAACAAGCGGGCCCATTCTCGTTGTGTTTCTGTTCAACGATCTCCATGAATCTTTCCCACTCCACTGCCACGAGATGGAGTAGCGATAAGAGCTCGAATGTTAGATTTCAGCGACAAAGCTACGCCTAACCTAATCTACAGTTCAGATACGAGAAAAATTGTGGAATCACTGAAAAAATGCTCACAATCTGTCGGTTGAGCTCTGCCCCAAATCCACCAAACTCAAATTGACGCCAAGAGATCACCAACGGCAGGTCAAATTCCCGCTGAAAACATCGAGTAGAAAATCAAGGCATCAAACTACAGATTTCTGAGGCGGCTTCAAAAATGCCGACGATGCTTAGCCTCGAGACAACAACAGCACCACCACCACCGAAGCAAATCGACACCAACAACTGAGCGCTGCATTGCGAGAACAGCAGCTTCATGCGCGATCGACGCAGCAAAGAGAGGGAGACTGAGTTCCAAGTGGCCATGGCCTCCGTCTGCCATTGGGACGCCGCTGCAACTCTCGTCCCCCTCCGGCCGCATTGCTCGTTCACGATCTCTCGCTACTCGCAACCTTGGGACACTATTCCGATTATAACTGTCGCCCTCGTCCGTTTGATTCTAATTTTTAATTCGAACTGTCGCCCTTGCTGACTCGAGAAGCAATTTTCGATGAAAACTGCTCCTTCCGTTCCACATGATCCGTGTTTCGTTCGGAACCGTCACTCGCCTTTTTTTGAAAGTATTTTCCGTTTGCAACTGTCGACCGCGTTCCTTCTGAAACATTCTGCCGTTGGAATTAGCAGCCTGCCAACGTAGGCAGAAAACGTGGTCCGTCGGCGACCGACGGACGGTGGTCTGATGATTTCAGTGTTATATTGGCTCATTTCATTTACCTAGAATAAGGAGGCCACATTTGTGAGTTGGTTTGAGGTTTGTATATAACATAATATAAAAAATAAATAATATTTTATTTTTAATATTAAAATATATACAACCAAAATATCATTCATTTTTTATAAATTTAACAACCATCTTGTGAATTATTCAAGTAATTTAATCTTTGATTAAATCCCAATTATTTTTACTTCATGCAAAATTATGACAAAAAAATTTATCAAACTAACATTCATTAGCATTAAACAAGATTGTGGTTTTTAAACAAATCATCCGTTGTATTTTAATATAATGAAATAAATTGTTTGTATACATGGGATACTCAATTTCACAAGTTTGTACTGCTATCCAATAAATAAATAAATAAACATGTTTGCTAAATCTTACAATTAGTTTTGATATAAAGTTCCAAAAAATGTTGCCACTATATTATTGTCAGGCTTACTATATTGGACAAGGAGCTAACGTGGCTTGAACAGAAAATGACACATTCATCTCCTTGCATAGATGTACTCAACCTTGTGGTGATCCCTTATTATATTATTAATTAAAGGAGTTCTTTGTGTGCACACAATGAGAGTTTGTAAAGGTGATTGTAATTCCACTTAATTCAAAGGGATTGGGTCCTTCACCATCTTTATCCTCATTTACTTTTCTTTTTTCTTTTTTCTTTGTTTACTTACAAACACGCATAGATAAAGAGAGGACAAAAACAAACAAACAAGCAAACAAATACAGGAAAAGAAATAATGAGAAGAGAATTGGGACATTCTCTCAATGGTTGAGGAGAAATTATATTTTGGATTTGGTGATAAGAAACCCACAAATCATAATTTTTTGTAAAGGAATTGTTGATTAGACACCTCATTTTTTAAGTAAAAATATTTATATTCAATTTCAAAAATTAATATATGGAAATATCAACAAATCTTGCAACTGAAAATTTTAAAAATCAAGAAAAATGTCAAGTAAATAGCGGGTTGTGGTGGCAGTAGCTAAAATAGTGGTGGCACGATATGAATAGCAAATTGTGGTGGTAGTATGGTGGGCAGCACTGGCATATGGTGAATGGCAAGTTGATGGAACGTAGCATTATTTGAGATGGGAACCCTAGCATTAATTGAGATGGTTAGTTAACCATAGTATATACATTAAATGGTAATGCTGGCCTGACCCGGCCCGTTCCGACGCGAGATCCTACGGTGTGTAATGCACCTCGTGATGATCCTATGTGGCGTTCCCCGCCTTTTTGCTTCCGCCTATGTGGCGATCATGATTAATACATCTAACGATTACACTTTTTAGAAACAATGGAGAGGAACACACAACGCCATTGCTCAGTCCCTTGATCAGCAATCTCTTTCATCTTCTCTCGTCCCGTGGAGTATCGAGATTAATCGCATGGCTCCTCTACCGAGCGTTTGCCACCGAAAAGAATACGTTCATGCTACGGCAGTGTCAAATCGGGAAACTCATTTCACTTTTTTATTTGTTTGCTCTTATTTTATTTGTCTGGTAGGAGCGGTAGATTCTTGAGCTACTGGCACGGCATGGTATTAGGCGGTAGTCGTCGATCACAACACCAGCACGTTGTGAGGTGATTTCTTTTGTAAGAGGACGCTTTCGATGTTGAGAATGAGGACTACACGTGGGAGGGTAGGGTGATCTTGAAGGAAGCGTGGGACATGGGTTGGATTTCAGCTCGGGATTGCTGTAGACGTTGGGACGTGAACCAGGCTCTAAAGTAAATTTTGCGGAGCGTGCGCATCTTTTGCTCTTGAGTGATTGAGTGATTGAGGGGATGAGTCTCCTCGTGGACGAAGTGGAAGATTCAGTGTTTGGAGAAGAGGTTTGCGCAGCTCAAAAGAGGAGATCTGAAATTGTGAGCCGCGATGCAGTGTAATTTGCGTATGTGTGTGGCTGCGGATTTGGTACTGTTGTAGTTGTGCAGTTTGCAACACAATCGCTTGGTGTAATCGCGGAGGAGCTGCAGCTCCAGTTCGCAATTGAAGCACAAGGGAGTATTGATTTGTTTGTCTGCAGCACCAATCATGTCGCGGGAGATGGCGTTGGATTTCTTTCCAGTAACTTTTGGTGACATCTTGAAGAAGCGCGCGCCCGAGTTTTTCGCTTGGCTATTTCCTGATTGGATTGCCAAAAGATGCCCCATGCCATCAATTAATCTCCAGGTAAGCTCATGGCATGTCTTGCGCTTCATCTCATGCTGCACTCACATCTGGAGCTGCTGTGGTATGTATTTGTCCGATTCGACTCGTCTACCGAAATCGTGTTCCGTCCGCGAAATTTGCGAAGATTTCTGCCAACTCGAATCTCTCATTCGGCATCAGAATCATGCTCATTAATCGATTGGCAGGTTCACGGCGCTAAAACACCTCCGATTAGTATTGAAGAAAATAGAGTCTTTCAATTCCATAAGTTTCTAGGGCTACGTAAGAGGAAGAGAACTCGAGGGGATTAGTGGACATTGAAGTCGCAAGTGACTAGGTCGTGGAGCATCTGTAGGTGTGTTTGGGTCAGGATCTCCTGGTCGAGGGCACACTATAACGGGATACTCTGTTTTTTGCAGATTCCGGGGCAAGGCTCTGTTACTTTGTTTTGGCCTGTGTGCGCCATACTGATATCCTCTGGCTTCCTAACAAGCTTACTGACTGGGACACCCATGCTGATCCGCGCGCTCCGCGAAGGCGCCCGAGCTCGCCAAGGCCTTTTTGCCTGGTCCTGTGCAATGCTGTGGTACGGGTGCATGTGCTTGGGCGGCCTCTTCTTCCACTGCCTCCACATCCGTAAAATCCCTCACATGATGGATGTCTCTGGCACAGGTCTCTCCTCCCTTTTTGTCATCGCCGGATTCGCAGCGTTCAAAGGTATTTTAGACGACCGAACAACAAAACAACGTCTGACACTGCTCATCTCATCCTTACTCTTCGTCATTGTGGGCAGCTTCTCTCCACGGTGGCTCCAGGAGCAATTGTACGTTGTCCCTAGTTTAATTGCTGCAGGAACAGGAATCGTATTTATTCAAAAATCTCCCGCAAAAAGCCCTGGCCCGGAGTTATCGAGCGAACAGAGAGCCAGCCACAAGGCAGCGTTAAGGTGGCTGAATGCAGCGGGGCTTGCAGTTGTGGTTGGCTTGGCCGCCATCTCGCTGGACAAGTACCTATGCGTGTACCTCGGCACGGAATTCACCATGCTGTTCTGGTTCTTCCTGGGCTGCAACGCGGCCATCTTCTTCGTTGTACAATTCGCCCACACTGCGGTTCACCACAACCTACAATTCACTCACGTAAAAGTACAGTGAAGGGAAAACAGGTGCATCGACGCGGCGCTGGCGGGGGGTGCTCCTCACACAGCCTCACATTGGAGCTACAGGAATGGAACCCGAGCCAAAGGTGGGTTGGAACTCGAATCGGGTCCCGGCAACCACGCGACCTGTTCCGTCCCCATACTCCCCCCAGGTGCTTATCACTGGAATCATGGGGGGGGGGGGGGGGACCGCGATTTATTTATTGCTTTTTCAGCTTGCCTAACGCTTCCAAGTTATGGTTCCAGACCTTGGAGTGTGTGTATACCAAAAGGACTTTAATTAAATCCATAGCCATGACCATGAGGGATTTTGATATATTTCTTATTTTAGTTGGTTTTAGATACTTGATTGTTTTAATTGCTAGACAATTTTTTTGTTCCATTACGTTGAGACAATTTTACTTTTGCATTTGATGTAGATTTCTATTTTTATAAAATTGTAGATTTGATGCAATCTAGAAAATTATGATTTACCAAGCTCATAAATTGGCTCCCAAGTTTCATTTAATTTTGTAATTTATCGTCATAAATTGAGATATATAATCTAATATTGAAGAAAATAGGTTTTATTAAATTTTAATTGCATAGATAAATTTACAAATAAATAAATTTTAGAAGTTTTTATTAAAATTGCTATTTGGATTTTTACCTAAAATTTTATTCTTGAATCAATATTGTATATAAATAAATAAACAAATAACTATATTTTAATCAGAAATTTCTATTTTATTAGTATTTTAAATTTTAATGGTTTTGACTTATTAAAATATCATGTTTATCCTTATAAAACTAATATAAATTTTAATCCAATATGTTTCATCTCTAGATCAATTCTTTACATTCAAAGTATTAATTTTTAACTTTTAATTATATTAGTACCATTTTTAATAGATTGATTTTTCTATAGAATTATAAAATTTTAATTACTATAATATGTCAATTCACGGTGTCAACCTAAAATTTTGTATTGAATTTGTATTGGATTTGTATTTAATATTTATTGTTAGAAAATCATTCAATACTTTGAAGAAGGTTTTTGTGCTTTATTAATCTAATATGTAAATATATTTTTCAATTAGAGAAAAAACTAATTAGTTTATCAAAACTTTTTGATACACATTATTATAAACGAAAATGGTATGTCAACCAGAATATTATCAAGAAATATTATTTATGTTAATAATTAACCAAAGCTCAATAGATTTTTAATTTATTTTAATATAAAAATCTTTTTAAAAGTTTAAAAGTAGATGCCAAAGATTTTTAATTGGTATTTCAATAGTTTTTGAAGTATTCTTTTTTCCAATCACCAATTACTATTTTATTTAATAAAATATAAAAACATTAAAATAGACTAAAAATTTAATTAGCAATAATAAAAACTTTGAACTTATGTCAAAATTAAACGTGATTTTTAATATATAAATTTATACATTTAAAATTTAACAGGTATTTGTACTTAAATCTATATATTTATTTGTTGGTTAGCATTAATTTTTTTTTGTGTAGATATACAGATTTAATTGTCTTTTTTTTGTAGCACTGTTATTTTTTATTTTTATTTTTATTTTTGTTTTACTTATGTTTCTACCAAAAGTTTTATAGTTTTCAGATGTTATTAGTTCTATAAATACCATAAACTTCAAAAATCATGAAAAAATTAAAACCTTATTTTATGAACAGTTATTTTATCTCATCTAAAATTTTAAATTCTTAACTTATTTTACACAATTCATAAATTCTGTTTCTTTAAAGTTATTAAACAACACTATTTTAAAAAAATATATGTTTTTGCACTCATCAATGTCACTGTTCGTGATAACTTTATGTTGTACTTAATGATTTTGAGAGACTACAATGGTGACAAGCTGGAAGCGCCTTCTTTTTTTTTGACATTAAGACTTTGTAAACCCATTTTTCTAAACCACTAAGCTTTCACTGAGGAGAATTTTACATTAATTATAGCATGTTCGCAAGGGGTATTTCAAGGTCAATACTATACTTCTAACATGCAAATACAATAACACTTTCGAAAGGACAAGAAACCAAATATATATTTTTTATCAATTAGTTTGAGCAATCATTTGACAAGCAAAAGGACAGAACTAGTCGTGCTACCGTCGGTCGGCGATCGAAAGTCCGCAGAAACCGCACCGGGATCGAATTCCCGTCCAGAAGTCGGTGAGCTGGGCTTACGCCGCGGTCTCCGCAAGCGCCAGGACTGGGCCACTGCGGGGGCAGCAAACGAGAGCGAGAGAGCGCCCCATTTGTCCCGGATCCGCCCGATCCACGACGCAGGATCGCCGCAATACGCGCGCACATTTGGCGCACGAATGCCTCCTTGCGTAGATTCCCAACGCCCCACAAAAATTCCGGTACGAATTGGTGGCAATTCGGGAGGAATCTGGGTGGAGAGGGGGTTCGTGGGGTCAGCAAAGGGGCAAGCCAAGGGACGCAGGGTTCGCTCGCTCGCTCTTGGGCTTTGTAAGCCTCGAGGCGATCGGTCTCTGAGAGAAGTTGCTGTGATCGAAGGGCGGAGTGGGTGCGACGATCGATTGCGGTAGATCGAGTTCGTCATCCGAGTCTAAGTTAGGGTTTGGGGTTTTCGAGGCGCGAGCCCGGAGGTTGGGGTACGCGTGATTGCCATGGCAGGAACATGGCGAGCTCGGGCGATGCAGGAGCGTATGGCTCGGGTGCTCTCCAGCAACCTCTTTGGAGCTCGCGCTGGCATGTCCCGCCACTACCCCCGGTACAGCATTCAGCTCTATTAATCCCCTAGTTTTTACAATGCTGTTGAATGTGATTGATTCCGTGACTGATCAGGTCAAGTTTGGACGAAGTCGTTTTCATTCCCATTGAGAAGAGAGGACGTGGAGTGGTTTGTGCAATTGTGAAACCAGTTCAGTGTTGTGGAAGTTGCGAGTGAGTGGTCTCAATTGAATTTGAGTAGGTTTTGAATCTCCAGTCACTCATGTGGGTCAAGGAGGTTTAAGAATCTTGGATCGTCTATTGGTTTGTATGTGTGTTTTCAATATTGTTTTTGAATACCAACAGTCCAGCCATTTTTCAAAATTTATGTGATCATCGCATTGTCTTATGATGATTATGCAGTAGCTCATCTCTATACATTAAGAGTTTCTTTTGTCAAAATTCTGGGTGGTTTAGGGCACAACATGAAGATTAGGGCTGTTTTGTGCCCCGTCGTGTTCTCTTGCCTACTTTCATTTCCATGTACAAATTCTTACTGCCATTAATATTTATTAAGATTGTTTACTGTAGTATGGGCATGCCCGTCCTTTGTAAACTTCATAGCACATTGTCGTACTGAGGCACGCTCTTTTTTATTTGAAGGGCAGTAATATACCAGAATACAAGCTAGACTTGTCAAGTATGGCGCTGTCACCCGATTTTTTTTGTTGAGCTTCATCAACGTAGCTATTCTTATTTCAAGTTGCGCAGATTACTATTAGATAATACTCTGCAGATGATCGATCCAGTATCAATATCTTCATGTAGTAGAAGTGTCTGTACGTGGTTTAATCGACCTGAGCTGCGGATGCTTTTTTACGATGCTGAAATTATTTTCATTGATGCAGTCCTTCTGGTGGCCGCACCAAGCAGTTAGATTCAGAGCTGCTTAAGAGGTCGGTTTATCATCATCATCGTCATCGTTTTTAGTGTGTTGCCATTGTGAATGCGAGTTGTAAAGTGCGATTCTGTTATCATTGGGTTGTTCACTCGCACATATACATGCATAATCTGAAATCAGCATTACAGAGTACGTGCTTCTACTGATTAGCAGAGGTCGAGTGCGAATGCTTTACCTGAGAATGTTTATTGATTGTACAGGAATGACTTTACCACGTTGTCTTTCATCCCGGAACGTCATGGGTTTTTGACTCCTAAGGTACATCTCGGATAGGGTAAAGGGGCGTTTACAACTTGAATTTGTTTAGCACGTAACTAAAGCTAGAGACTTGACCAAGAAGAGAAATCTTCTATTGATCCGTTTAGTTTTTGGGCTTTTGACAAACATAAGATTTTTACACTGTGCATTTATGATATTTGTAACAAATGGCAGCCTAAATTGGACCCTTTATTCGTATTTTCAAGATAGCGAAGTTCTTTTGATTCGCACTGTTGTGTCATTTTTTGTGTATTGTTCATCTTGTTTGTACTCCGTGGGAGTGCATATTAACGAATACATCTCAATGACGAAGGTAGCAGGGGAATTAACTTGTTTGCATTGTCTCCTTTCCTTTCGTATACAACTGCAAGTCTTTGAGATCAAGCTGTTTCTCGTTTATTAGTTCCTGACAACTGACTCTTTCTGTTTGGGATGGGCTGTTGTCCTTTTGGGCGATTCAGTTTGCGGACGGTGTTCGCAGTTTTTCCTCTGCTGGTTTGTTCTTCTGTTGCATTTGCTTCATGGTTTTGAAATTTATATCCTTACAATGCTATGTTTCACAAATAAATGAGATTCAAGGATTAGATTTGATTATTAAGAATAGTGTTCATAGCAATTCATGAACTCTATGTTGACAAGGGTGGCTTATGTGCTATCTAACTGACGTTCATATGTTTGGATTGATACCACAGATCTACCTCCTCATGAAGTTGTGACAATGCCTGCGTTGTCGCCAACAATGGTAACTCAGTTGACGCTATCCTTTTTTGACCTAGCCCTACATTTCAGAATTTGTGCTTTTCTGTAATTCTGTAATTGAAGGTCCTCTTTTGTTTGGTGATTATTCATAGCAGAACGTTTTTTTTGCAGACTCAAGGAAATGTTGGAAAGTGGAAAAAGAAAGTCGGAGATCCGGTGAGAGTCCCTCATACTCTGGAACATGTGCCCAATATTCTGCAATTTTAGTGAGTTTCAAACGTGAACTGTCATCCCAATGGTTTCAGGTAGCAGCTGGGGAGGTCTTATGCGACATTGAAACCGACAAGGCAACACTTGACCTAGAATCCATGGAAGATGGGTTTGTTCTTTTCCATCCTTTTGTGACAGAGTTGGTTCTCTTCATTTTCACCGAGGTTTAAATCTGTTTTCTTGTGAAGTACTTTTAAATCTTTCTATTCAAGGATCAGTGGATTCTATGTTGCATCGGGTTGCTAATGCCTAATCTGTTGACAGAGTCCTGGCAAAAATTCTTATACCTAGCGGAGCGAGGGACGTGCCAGTTGGAAAACCCCTTTGTATTGTCGTAAGTCTTGACCCTTATTCGCCCTTCACTAGGACTTAATGTAGAACTTCGTGTACCAATTTCCAGAGTAATTTGATTTAACATCATCTATTTTAGTGCACCCTCTCTGTTGAAGTTTGCTGGAAAATTGATGTCTTTGGTCATAAATTCGGAAATATGTAGGCCGGGATTTTGACTTAGATTGTTTCGTGAGATCATGTAAAATGGGCGGATTCGGCTTTTCAGAAAGGCGTGTATCGTCGTGCCGTAGTTTTTGTTTTTGTCGTTTGTGTAAAATTATAAATTAGGCTCATGTTTGGGACTTCTGAGTTCTTACTAATGGTAAACGACGTGCTTCAATGTTTTGAAGTCAATAACAAGTCTTGATTCGAGGTGGTAACTATCTGCCATGTGGTTATTGGTGTAGGCTGAAAATGAAGAAGGCCTGGACAAATTTTCAAGTTATAAAGATGACGAGGCAAGTTCGGGAGCTAATCAATCAGCTCCGTCTCCGCCCAAGCAGCAAGCACCTCCATCTTCCAGCACTGCTCCACCGCTAGCCTCGACTCCCCCTCCTTCTGATTTGCCTCCTCATCAAGTTTTGGCCATGCCAGCTTTATCTCCAACAATGGTATGGAATTATTAGAAGAAGTTTTCAATTTCATTTTCAGTGGACGTAGCTTCAAATACATTTGTACTCTTTATGTGCTTATTCTCTTAAGACTACAACTTAAAACCTCTTCAAAAAGCTTTCAAAAGCATTATAAGTCTTATCTAATTTTTACACTTGATCGCGAAGCGATGTCGAATGGCTTCTAGAAATTAGTTTAAAGGCCAATAATTTCATCTTTCGATTCGATTTTGGAGATCCTTCGATGTACTTCATTCTGTTAATTGTCACAAACTGTTTTGCTAACACATTCATTGTTGCAATATTGTCAGACTCAAGGAAATGTTGGAAACTGGAAGAAACAGGAAGGAGATAGGGTATGCCTCTCATGAATGACCGTGTCGAAAATACATCTGAGGTTAATTTTGGGTTTTGTTTCTTGTGGTTTTAGTTAGTTGTTCTAGAAAGTAACGACACCTTTGCTGGTGCCGTGATTAGCCGTTTCTAAAATTTTACGACTTTGTAGGTAGCCGCAGGGGATGTTTTATGTGACATCGAAACTGACAAAGCCACGCTTGACTTTGAAACGCTGGAAGATGGGTATGAAATTTCAAATTTTCAACAATGTTCAAGTGTTTGTGCTTCGCACAGCAACGTTTTGTGCTCACTTTAACTTTGTCATTCACGTAGTTTGTTGTTTTGTTCTCTTCTTTTTTGGGGGGGGGGAGGTTATCGTGATGTGTTCTAGATTTTGTAATTTTGAAGGTTTGGTTTGCGTTTTCAATCTATGATATTGTTCAATTTTTGTTGTGGTCATTTGTTTGCAGAATCCTGGTCAAAATTTTGATGCCATCTGGTTCCAGGGATGTTCCTGTCGGCAAAGCACTTTGTGTAATTGTAAGTTTGCAATGTGCTTAAAAATGGTGGAAGATATCGAAATTATAAGTGCTTTTATTCGGAAGAGATACGTTTTCCAGAAGCAACCTCTAGAAGATTATGTTATTAGGAACGGATCATGTTCAAAGAAGTTGGCGATCGTTGGTCGTGGGTCCACCTTTTGTGCTTGCTTGCTTAAGATCATATTAGCGTGCGAATACAGAGATTACTATAACTCATCTTTATTAATCGACAAGTATTACGTGGTCTCTAATGGTGAGATTAGTGAGAGTGTGCTTCTTCCTCCACGGTTCTCGAATGAGTTCATATTATTTGTGCTCTCTATATTGGAAAGAGAATATGCGTTTATTTTACCCATTCAGTTGGGACAAGCAGGGTGATGAAATGAAATCAACTCTGGAACTCAGTTTGATTCTGAACGCAGGCAGAGAGTGAGGAGGACGTGGCCAAGTTTGCTAGCTACAGTGAAGGAGGAGATCAATCTGCACCTCAAGCTTCTGCTCCCAAACAACAAGCGCCCGTTTCTTCGTCCTCTGCTCCGTGTCCAAGGACACCACCGGCTGACCTCCCACCTCACCAAATCCTGGCGATGCCTGCACTATCTCCAACTATGGTACGCTCTTTATCTCTTTTAACCATCTTCTGTTTATGACTACATGGAACTGGTGAGGCTTGGTCTGGCTGCATGAATTAGCTATATGTATGTTCTCCTCAGTCTTATTGTTGGTGAGATGTTACATGCAGACACAAGGTAATGTTGGAACCTGGAGAAAGAAGGAAGGAGACCAGGTAATGATATCGTCCTGCTTCTTCTTTCAAGCTTTCAACTTTGGCACTTCAATGCAATTGTCCTATATTACTTGCTAGAATGGACTCATAATTGACGAGGATGTGGAACAAAAACAGATAGCAGCTGGTGATGTGCTCTGCGACATTGAAACTGACAAGGCTACGTTGGACTTTGAGTCTTTGGAAGATGGGTGAGCATGAAGCATACATAATATAGTTGTCACTTCGAGTGTCCGATCTTGTTTAAAAAGAGTGTAGCTTGCGTGCAACTGGTTGTCTACTTATTTGATGACATTCTACAATGTCTTGCGATTTCCGCACTGTATACCTTGGAGACTGACATTCGAGTGTTCTATTCTTGTGGTACGGCAGTTATCTGGCTAAAATTATTATTCCATCTGGAAGCAAGGATGTGCAAGTTGGCATGGAGCTTTGTATCATTGTAAGTTCTGTTCCTACACTGGCTTAGTTTCTCAGTGTTCTTCTGCAGAGAAGGTATTGTTTATGATCTACAAAGGGTTCATTGCCCTAGGAATTGAAGATTGAAGAAGTATTGTGGGCGTATTTATATTTTTCTCTTTGAGCTAATTAATATGTAGGGAAGCTTTTGTTTTTAAGTGATGGAAATAATCGGCACATGCTGCAAGCTTTTCCAATATTATGAACCCATCATCTGACGCTGGAGTTTTTTACAACAGCTCTATCGTTTTAATTTTGGAGGTTTTAAATCGTTCCCCTTCACGACACTCTTTTTTTTTATTGTTCTTCAATATGCCCTATGCTGCTTTTAAGTGAACCGTGCATTTTTGTTACAGGCGGAATCAGGTGAGGATCTTGACAAATTTGCATCCTACAGTGATGCATCAGCTTCAGCGGCCACAACTTCTGTCAGCAAACCTACTGAAACTGCATATGAACCGACTCCAGCCCCCATGACCAGTTCAACTGTGAAGGGTAACATAGGTCCTGCGGTTAAAAAACTTCTCGCCGAAAGTGGACTAAATGTCTCACAAATACAAGGCACGGGCCCTGGTGGCATGATTATTAAAGGTGATGTATTGGCTGCTATTAAAGGTGGTATGAAACCACTAGCAGGTGACAAAGCAGGTGACAAAGTGAAAGGTGCTGCTGCCCAGACAGATGCTGCTGCTCCGAAAAGTGCACCATCTAAAGCACCGACACCTGATACCTCATTGACTTTTGAAGACATACCTAATACTCCAATCCGCAAGGTATCACATTCCGTGCTTGGTTTAGATAGTGGATGTCATTGTCGCATACTTTTGGATTTTTATTTATCTTTTATGTGTCGTTTTATAAAGAAATATGGTTTCTTTCCTGTATAGCATGAGAATGAATTGGCAAGAGTCCTCTCGCTTACAAGAATCTCAAGTCGAAACAGATATTGAAACGCCTGTGCTCTGGGTTATTTAAATTATTGCAAAAAAGTTCTACAGGATCTGCTAATATTGGAAAGAATTTGGATCAGTTACTCGCTTAACTTCTCAGTGTACAGTTTTCGATCCATGAACATACTACTTCACAGATAATGTTTCAGTAGTCACAGATCAAGAGCCACATAATTGGATAGTACATGATTATTGCATTCGTGCTTATAGTATAAGCGCTCTGCACACTGTTGGGAATTTCATCGATTATATATTAGTAGAATGGCAGTTGCTTTACAAACTTTGTTTGCAACTGCAGATTATTGCGAAGAGGCTTCTTGAATCCAAGAACATCATACCTCATGCCTACGTGCAATCAGGTCAGAACTGTATTTGCAATCGTAATGTTCATTTATAAAGGATCCACTTTTCTGCACTTATATGCACTACAATTTGCATTCTATTGAGTGTGCTTTCACTGCCCTGAGTGGGACTTATTCATTTTAGGTTTGACGAGTTAATGTGGCCACAGCATATTTGGTAAATGTGGCCTAAGTCTCTCCTTTTAAAATATGAGTACATTTTGTTTATTCAATATTGTTGCACTAATTAGACGCATCCTCGCATTTTAAGCGACATTAATTTTAATGCAAACTGCTGATTCTTTTACAATTGATCCGATATTGTGTTTTTGTAGCTTTTGACAGGAACCCAATTACTTTAGTTTAATTTGGAATACGCATTTGTCTCCTTCTTCACCTTCCACGTTCAACTCTTTGAACTTTAGTCAAGTAAGGACTAGCGCAGCTACATCGCTGGTTGTTTCCTAATACTGCTTTTCTTCATTGCAGACACGACTCTGGACGCTACGTTACGGTTCAGAAAATATCTAAAAGGTCTAAATCTTTGTTCCAATTATTGTGTTTTAGTAGTTATGCTTTGATTCTTCTTGCAACTTGTTAACCTTGAAGTTCTAGTAGGCGTCTACATTTGGCAGTGGCAGAAACATAGCTGTGAGGAAGGTGGCTTTCTACTAATAATAGTTTTGAATTGAGGTGTTGTAGACACGCATGGCATCAATGTTTCAGTAAATGATTTCGTCATCAAGGCTGCTGCACTTGCTTTGAAGGAGGTTCCTGATGCCAATGGTAATGGTTCTCGATGTTGATGTATACAGTGGTCATTGAGGATGTGTGACTTGATCATTTGTAAGCTTGAGCACTTGTCTTCAAGAAATGCTATGTTGTATCGATTGAGACAATTATCTGACCTCACATAATCTGACCAACTTAATCAATTGGTGTGCTGTGCAGCGTTTTGGGATGATAAAGTAGGGGATCGAGTAAACAACAACTCCATCGACATATCAATAGCTGTTGCTACGGACAAGGTACAGCGACCTCTGAAATCCCCACTTCGCTATGGACAGTAGTTTGCATGGAATTAAAATCTAATCTTATCAGTGGCCTTGATTAACGGAGTAAAACTGGCTGTGCTTTTGGATGTATAGGGCTTGATAACACCAATCCTGAAAAATGCGGATCAAAAGTCTTTGTCAACAATTTCGGCGGAGGTACGACTTCATTACGCCATTTCAATTACATGTGCTGTCTTTATTTTCGGTTTCGACTGTACTTGACCAGCATTGGATTTGTGGAATGCACCTTTTTTTAGCGTCCAAATGTACAGTAAGAGCAGGATTTACAGAAGGGAAAAATATTTTCGATCTTTTTGCAGGTGAAAACATTAGTTGAGAAGGCTCGGAATGGGAAGTTGAAACCTCATGAATTTCAAGGTGGCACATTCAGGTCAGTTCTCGCTTAGCAGTTTTAGCCTACTTCTTACTTAACATTTGGAGTGCTTCAGCTGATGGTTATATTGAAGAGATTCATGTTGGAAGTCTTCCGCTCTTCTTTTCATTTATTCATTATTGATGATTTTGACTCTGGCTGATAATGTTCACAGTATATCGAATCTGGGCATGTTCCAAGTGGACCACTTTTGTGCTATTATCAACCCGCCTCAGGTACTCCCTTTCAACATCACAATATCCTGCGACTAGTGATCGTGGTTGTCATGATTATTATAATATGTTATCTAATTCCTATCTCGGTGTGTAGGCATGCATACTTGCGGTTGGTAGGGGCGTACAGAAGGTGGTTTGGGATGAAGACAGCAATGGTTAAGCATTCTTTCTTGCCTTCTTTCTCTACTAGAAGTACCATATTTTCACTAATTTGTTTACTTCTATAATCTGTTGTATGTTTTCAACAACCTTTATTCGAGTACGGCATTTTCATTTTTAGATTCCGAATAGTTTACTGTGTTTGAACGCAGGGATCATCTGGGTTGTTAATCACTGGGGTTTTGCACTAATATTATGTTTTAAAATTGCCGAAACAGGTCCGAAGACCGTGACGCAAATGTTGGTAACTATATCTGTGGATCACCGGGTATATGGAGGTGATACAGCAAGTAAGCAATTTGGAATATGTTTTCCGACTTGACCATTAAATTCTAAGTTTTGTTTTTGTGCATGTTGCATCAAAAATATCTATAGAAATATCGAGCATAGTTTTTCCCCTCATGAGTGATGAAGAAGATGCCCTTATTGTATGTTTCAAAATTTGTTAGGTGGAGAGCATGAAATGATCCCAGTACTGGTTTTCTCCTCTCTTTCCGATCTACCTACAAATTCTCATACTGGAAAGATAATTGTTTGTGATCTGTTGTTGCTGATGCAGGTCAGTTCTTGGCGGCATTCCGGAAGAATTTGGCTAATCCGCAGAGAATGTTGCTATAATGCATTGTGTGGAGGACTTGCTCTCCAGTATCCAGTATCAGATCAAAATAGTGACTCCCTTGCACATGTGCTTGAACTTCTTAGTCCACATTGAAGGTTTGTTTACCATCGCATTCAGAGGCAGGCACGGCGTACACCTCATGCACGAGTTGGAGAACAGGATTAGGTGGAAAATTGCTTGTGCCCTCCCAAACTGGGTGCTTGTAGTAGTAGTAGTGGATGACCCCAAATGGAGTTTAGTGAGGAACGTTATCTATTATGCGTTTTTCATTTTAATGGACCTGTAAGTTTTGCCTATGCTGCTTTGCAATGGCATTCCCTTACAGAGGAGATCATGGCCTCTGCGCCAATTGCAATAATACCTCAGCAATCATGGCTGTATTTTACAGAAATTTGGGATTTAAGTTTACTTTGCATGAGTCACAGGAGATTTGTCAGAGGCAAGTTGGCTACATTGCTTACTTCCTGACTGCATATCTCATCTGTGTTACTTTCAAACATGATAATTTCGTTCAGGTTAATTCCCGTGGTTCTAGGAGCTTGTGCAATTACTCAGGTGGCTGATTGCTGAGGCAAGTGGAAATTTCAAAGTTCCATGTTTTAACCACTTATATATTCTTCATCGAGTTCATCTCACTATTCAACATCTTTGAAACTTTGATCTCAATCAAACAAAATGCGAGCTTTGAAAACTTGTGTCCTGAAGGTTCGAGATCGTATCAACTGTTCTTTTCTTTTGTCTCTATTGACTTGAATTTCCGTATATTTTTGGTAATTCCAACGGAAATAATTTACTGATAACGATTTGCGAGTTCAGGAATAATTTGCCAAAACAGGAACTCTTGTTAATTTACCAATAATTTGCTAACATGTTTTTGAAGAAATTAAAAATAATTCTGTAGATAACATGAAATCTATATTAACACAAAAGAAGTAAATTGGTAGACACAAATTTCTTTTTTACACCAAGTTGTTTCTCTCAATGAAATGCAATTGTATCAACGTTGCTTTAATGCTTATCGCTCGATGATATTCTACTCTATCTTTTATTTCTCAATACTTGTGGGTAGACCTTATATCTAATACATAGATAGTGAAATGAGTTTTAGTTTTCACATGGTGTAAGTGCAATTTGTAATGAGAACGAAAATTTTAATAATAACGTCAGCAACAATATGTTGAATCATATGCACTTTCATGCATCCCTTAAACTTTACTTTACTTAATAAAAAATAAAAAACGTAGTAAGATTTACATCCATCCATCGTCGGATGGAGGAGGGCTGCGACGCTATTGAAGGCAGGCGGCGGCTGCCTGCTTCGGGAATGAAGGCCTGCTATCGAGCCTCCCGTCACTGCCCTGCCTCTCGCAACGTTGAAGCTCTCTTAAGCAAGATTCGCTGCGAATCCGTCAGTACTTTGCCTTTCCGTGCCTGCGTGCTTGTTTGTTTGCTTGCTTGCTATTGTGATTCTGAACGCAGTGAGTATCCTTGGGCAGCCTTTACGGATCAGGTTATGTTGGCTGTGTGTCCATTTTCTTTACTACTGCGAGTACGAGGTGGCGCAAGCCACACCCGGGAGCTCTCGACTTCGCAACCATCCGGGATGGCGAGTTCTCCTCGAATTTCGAATTCGTAAGAGGGAATTGACGTGGCGAGGTATCAGAGGGCTTTGCAGATCGTTTCCTGTGACCTCGTTCTGCGGAGGAGAGAGGTCGTTGTTTTTTGATGCTGTCCCTGCGAAAATGCCCGCTGCTGTTTCGTCTGTCCTTATAATCTGCGGAAAGGATTGGACCGCGGTTTTAGTCTTTCGGCGTGTTTGGCCCCACGGGATTTTTAATTTCAGTGTTGGCGCTTTGATTCGTAGGTGAATTACGCTGCCTAATGGAACACAGCACATCGCATCGCGGAGTTTTTGAGCAGTGAGGAGGAGAGAGTTGGTAATGCCAGGGTTTCCGTGGTTTTCAGGATATGTCTTCCGAATATGAACAATTGAAGCTGATCAAAACATCAGCTTGCGGAGACGGCCTAATTGTTGATCTAATTGTATCTGTTGCTGCCGATGTTGCATTCCTAAATCAAACTGCATTGGTTCTATTCTACGCTGCGATGGGCGAGCCAATGATCTGGTGAGAGAACCCTTCCGCCATAGTGTATTCAAAGGATGTTTTTATTTTAAAGGCTCCATTGGTTACGTGAGCACTGATTTGTTGCTCAAACGTGACCGTTTGTTATTTCTCGTAATGCCAATGTGGCTTCTCTCTTAAATGTCCGGATCAAAATGCGTGTGGTGTAAGAGTTAGTAGATGGGTTACTGCTCTTGTGTGCCATCTCGTCATACTGCATCTGCTGTAGTGTATCTCAATATCTGTTTTCCTCTGTCATCAACGTATTAGATTATAGTTTTAAGTTTGCACCTGTGTATCCCCAGGTGAGATGCGCAATCTCAACGAGATTTGGAGATTTTTAGGAAAGATGTTGACATCCAAGCTCAACCACTCAATTTCTTTCTAATGAACAGCACCTGTACTCAATATGCAAGTAATGGAGGCTGCTGCGTGGCGGCAGCCGTCACAAGCTCCCACGGCAGACCTTGTTGGTCTCCAGATTGGCCTTGCCACAACTAGTGAAATTGTAAGAATTGCAACGTGTTTACATTCGACTTTTGCTCCACTGATCATTCTTCTCTTAATTGCTTTTAGTCTCTGAGTTATAAGTATCTTACTGCAGGCCGTTTATTAAGGGTGAAGGTAATGGGGAGCTTACAGAATTTTATTCTTTGTGAAGTTTTACAGTTGCTCAATCCAATAATTTGTTTTCCACACGGGTGTTTGCAGCTCGGACACTCCGTTATTGAAAGCAGAAGCAAGGACACGCTCATTTCTCTCGTAGACCCTCGGCTTGGTTTACCAGCTGAAGATGAGAGATGTGCAACTTGTGGAGGCACCAATTACGACGAATGCACAGGTGAAGATAGCTGAATTTGGATTTTTACGAAGTTTTTCGGCGGTATCCATTTCTACACTTATTGCATGTCCCGTACTTAGTTGATTGTGATCCTCAGCCCTTGAAGCAATTTGCTTCCACTTTCTTAGAGCTCGTTTTCTATATATTATTTTTGCAGGGCACTTCGCGCACGTGAAGCTTACACAACCGATATTCCACCCCAATTATATACGATGTGTGCAACGAGTGCTTCAGAAAATATGCTTGGCTTGTGGAGTTCCAAAAGTCAAGAAAATGGTATTACTCATCTCTTACTAGTTGCCATATCATGTGCCTTCTGCTTGTATTACGAATCTATGCACCCAGTCTCCTGTTCTGTTCTTTCTGAAACTTTACTCGTTTTGAGGTCCCTGTCTCTACTGAGGAACCGGACGTCTTAAGGTCATTCTCTAGGGATCAGGGAAGGTCTGCGAAATCTTGGTAACTAATTGCATCTGCGTTTTTTTCTGTTGGTATTTATGGATGATGTAGTTTGTGCGCATATGGTTTTCTTCGCTGCAAATATCTTTTAACTACAAATATTTTACCGTATGTTTGTCTCGGTTCAATGCAACAGATGAATTTTATTCTGTGCGGTGTTTGTACTTGTGCTAGATTGTGTGAACTTAGATTTTTTTTTTATTTTTTGTAATAAATATTTGGTTATAACGCCAGTTTCCGTATAATTGTTGCAGCATCAATAGATATGGTCTTTCTCGGGTGATGTTTGTACTCATGATGTTCTTTTCCTTGTCCTTGCTTATCTAAAGTAGTTTGAATGGTCGATGTCACGATTATCGTCTTGACTTGGAAACGTGGTCGGTGGCAGAAATCTTTCAGTGAAGAAGCAGCCAACTTGAAACAGAATTTTCGGGACATTGACTCGGAAGACGTTGGTGGGAATGGAGAGCATCCTGTCTTGCTTGAAGCTGATGCTATTGAGGTCCTCTTTTTAATAACTTAAGATCGTCGATCTGCTTCTGTTGTGCCTCACCTGAGGTTAAATTTGGGCCAGTATACCATGACGATTTTCTTTATAAGTTAAACTTTGCGCATTAAGTCGGTGATCTCCCTTCCAAGTAAAACGACTGTGGTATTTTTAACTTATTTATTTCTTTGTGCAGAAAGATGCAGATGATGTTGTAATTCTCCTTTCTTCAGATGAGGAGGAATATCCACGTGACATTCTCCGAGTTGTACCGAGTGGTCCAATGGATTTCTTAATTAGATCAACTAATGAATCTGCAATAGCAGACCTTCCGCAGTTGAAAAGCTATAAGTCTAAAAGCAAAGCGCACGCCAATGGGTTCTCGCATGTTGATGTGACCCGAAAGAGCACAAGGAAATCTTCTAGTAAGAAATCTTCTTCCACACAGGTGAGGTGCCTTTGGCTGTAGATTTTTCGTTAATAAAATTGTTTTTCTCTCGTGTCAAACATCAATGATTTACATGTAAGTAATGTTTTCTGTGCTATAAGCTGATATCATGTTCTTTCGAGTTCTGTAGGGCAACTGCGGTAACCGCTGATTGCCTAAATTCTGTTATGTAGTAAATTTTTCTCTGTTTGAATGTTCTGTGCACGTGCAGAACCCTGTGAAAATATATAAAGGAACACCAGCAGGTTTGGATGTTCTCAATGCAGATACTCTCCGGACGGCCGAGCCTTTGGATACTAATACATGTCCTTATTGTTCACCTGGTTATCCCGACTATCGTCACATCCTTGTGAAGATTCTTCCGGTGAAGGGGAGGAAAAAGAACGATGTTTCTCAGATAATACTCTTGGAGGTGCAAGGTTCTGACAAAGGAGAAAAGTTTCTGCTTCCACATGATTTTTGGTCATTTATCAAAGGGGCGGCTTACCCTGAGAATGAAGAGGTTCCAAAAAGTCATGTTCTGTCACCATTAGAGGTGAACTTATTTGCAAATAACCTGTTAGTCCTTCTGTACGATCATCACCTTGAGTGTAGATGTTCGGAGTTTATGAAGAGCGTGTTCGTATCATTAAGTGGTGCGCTGGGAGTTTTCATTCTTCCTCTTTTTCACATCTTTACAGTAACGGAAATGACTGGTTGTCTTCAAAACTTTCTTTACGCAATCACCCTTTAATTTTGGATTTTGGCTACCCAATCCAACAAATGGCATGATTGCTACCATAAGGTTATGTTGAAGCCGATGCGTTTGATTGTTTGATCTGACGTCCACCGTGCATTTTCAAAATCTCCCAATTATCGGAACATTTACAATGTTTTTGGAATTAGTCCGAATCTCAAAATACCGTCTATTACAAGCTTGTCTTGTCTGCTTACAGTGTTCTATTTAATTTTTGCAGGCACTTAGTATATTGAAGAAAATATCAGATACAGCTATTGGAAAGCTTGGAATGAATGGATTAGTAGCACGTCCTGAAGGTCTTATAATGAAGTGTGTGCCTATTCCACCCAACTGCACTCGCACAACAGATTATAAATATGTTAGCAACACGACTGCTGTGCGTTTTGGCACTGTAAGTACCGCTTTTTTGTATTGTATTATCAGCCAATCTCCCATCATATTTTAATATTTGTATCTACTTTCTGGAAACATGATTGACCAGTGTATTGAGGTTATACAGGATAGAGTCACAAGAACCTTGCAGAATCTGGTTAATGAGATTGGGCGAATTCAGAGAACTAGAACGGGGAAGATAATGAAAAGAGGTCAAAGGGATGAAGTCAAAGTGCTCCAAGTACTTACGGCTGAATATTTGCGGGAGAAAGGAGCCCCTAAGGTATGATTTTGATTAATGTTCAATCGTAATTTTCCCCATTTCTGTAATGCCTTATTTTGGGGTTACCGAGTTTACTGAAGAGTTTTCGGGTCACGTTTTTAAGAAGCGTGATTAAAGTGGAATTTGATTTGTGGGAGCAGGCTGTTCCTGGTAAAGAGCCGCTAAAGAAAGACCGAAATGGCCGATTCACGAAGCAAGATGACCATCGTTGGACCAAGGATTGGATCAGTCAGAACTATTTAGGGAAAGGAGGAAACTACACAGCTAGGGCTGTCGTTGCAGGTGATCCTTCTTTAGCCATAGAGACTATAGGAGTTCCCTTGGAAATTGCACAGAAGTTGACCGTACCAGAAAGGGCTACCAAGTGGAACCGCTCCAAACTACAAGAATATGTTGACAGAACTCAGATGCTGCAGCAGGGATCTGGTAAACCAGGTGCCACTCGAATTGTGCGAAATGAAGAAGCATTCCAGGTTTGGGCAAACAGTACTCACACGGTGCAGATTGGGGATGTTATCCACCGCAATATTCAAGATGGGGACTTTGTTTACGTGAACAGACCCCCATCTGTACACAAGCATTCACTAATGGCCCTGAAAGTTCAGGTTCACTATGGTCTTGTTCTCACCATCAATCCATTGGTTTGTCCACCATTTAATGCAGATTTTGATGGTGACATATTCCATGTTTTTATCCCCCAGTCATTACAAGCTATTGCTGAGCTCGAGCATTTAATGGCAGTGCCGCAGCAAATTATATCTGACCACGGAGGACAGCCGCTTCTTGGGCTCACCCAGGTAATTGTCTTCCCGTTCAGTTTTTGTCACCAGCGCGTTCTTTATTATTTTCTCTTCTCTTCGTTTGCGATATTTTTCCTAGACTATCAGCTCTATTTCTTAAGGCTTGCATCAGTGAACTTCATGATAGTATTGCTTGTTTGGATGGGAAATGAAGCATCTAATTGTGGGTCGTAGTGAATCTGAATCCGATATAATATCCTTGTACAATTACAGGATACATTGTTGGCTGCTTATCTTTTGACTAGTAGCAAATTGCTGGTGGACAAAGCTGGAATGGACCAGCTATGCTTGTGGGCCTTGAAACAGCCTCCTGACGCAGCAATTGTGAAGTCTCCAAAAGGGGGTCCATTTTGGACAGGGGAGCAGATATTTGGGCTCACCCTCCCAACAGATTTGCAAGTCGGTGCTCCTCACGAAGAAGTATTTATTGAAGGAGGAGAGGTTATAAGATGGAGCAATGGAGCAAAGTCCCTGCGCAAGGATAGCGAGGGTATTGCTGCAGCCCTTTGTGTCCAATTGGGACCAGTGGCTTTAGTGAACTATCTAAACACTGCGACAGGGTTGCTGCATGCTTGGCTACAGATGCATGGGTTCAGCACAGGATTGGCTGACTTCCAGGTCACTAGCAATTCAGCAGACAGACAGAAAATGCTTAAAAGCATTTTTGAAGACTATTACCAGAAATCCATACAAGAATCATGTGATTCAGTACGTATTTTGGATGCTAAAGTACAAGCAATGGGTCAAGAGGTGATTTCAAGCCCTGATCATCTGACAAGGAACATCAATTTTTTGGAACAGGCTGCTCAACAAACATTTAGGAATCGGGAAAGTGAAGTTGAGAGCATTGTGATGAAGTATGCCGCAAGGGACAACGGTCTATTGATGATGGTTAGGTCTGGAAGCAAAGGTTCTAGAGGCAAACTTCTTCAACAGATTGCAGGCATGGGGCTTCAGCTTTACAAGGGTCAACACCTTCTTCCCTTTTCAGGCTCGCGTCGATCCTCAATGTCAAATTCGTCGGAGCTTGATTGGTGGGAGGATAAAGGGTTGGTCAGGAGCTCGCTTGTTGATGGGCTAAATCCTTCCGAGCTTTTCAATCATGTTATTGCTGATCGGACAGTCATACTTAGAAAGCACGTGGAGGTTGTTCAGCCTGGAACCCTCTTCAAGTCCTTGATGCTTTTCCTACGTGACTTGCATGTCATGTACGATGGAAGTGTACGCAATCAATGTGGCAAGAATATAGTGCAATTCTGTTACGGAGGAGCAATAGGCGTACTCAAGAGAAGTATCCCGAAGGAACGATTGAGTCGTAGTCAATTCGAAGTGGTAAATCCAGCGACACCAATTGTGACGTGGGAAGAAGACGATCTTAAACGATGGCCTTTGTCAATTCTAGCTGGGGAACCTGTCGGGGTGTTGGCGGCGACGGCCATATCCCAACCTGCTTATGAGCTGATGTTGGATGCGCCATGCTTGAATGGTCCTTTCAAACCACGGCCACTGGAGCTTGTCCAGGTATTGGCGCCGTACTACACGCCTGCATTGCCAGTATTACTTTCTGTTCTATTTAGTTTACTAATGTTCTGGAGTTCTTGAGGTACGGTACATAAGTAGGTCAGCTGGTAGCTGCCTTTTCTGGAATTTTCTGCTAGATAAATTATCTGAAGGGTAATTATTATTTGCCATTTGGATGGATTGTGCGCTGGGCATAATGCATTTTTTTTTCCATGAGAATCATAAACTGACCCTGTCTTTACTCCCCTCCGGACGTCCATGCAAGTTTCATTATGACTCTGAGTGCACATGACCAGCCTTTTAAAGCTCTCCTTACCTTTTCCAACTTGGCACAGGAAACTCTCTACCCGCGGGCGAAATCGGTTTTGAAGCCCATTGATCGAACTGCAATCATTAGGCTTGTAAATTGTCCATGCACTCAGCCGCTGTGTTTAGAAAGGAGGGTACTTGCAGTCCAGGCTCACTTGAAAAAAATCAGCTTGAAGGCGATAGCTGAATCCTGTGCTGTTGAGTAAGTATACCGGTCTTATTAAATTTTGCAGATGCAATACCACATTTTTATTCTCCAGTAGCTCCTTTTCATTCTTGAATAAGTTTATTACTGGTAACATTCTTAGTATCAACAGAATACATTGATCTCATTCTGGGGCTTCATATCCTCTTAACGTGGACTTTTTGGTCAGTCGTACAAAGATTGCCACACTCAGATTTTTTTGCTGCGGCTTTGTCAGATTTTGGAATATGGAAAACTTTGAAGTAGCCGGTCCTAGCGGTGAAGCTCTTCGAATGGGCTCACCTTGGTTAGGGCATATCAAGCTATCTCTGGTAAATTATCTGCACGGTGATACTGAATTATAGCTTGTTATTACGACAAATATTCTTGAGAATGCTTTTACAAATTATACTAATTGTTCTGATGTAACTTCTGTTTTCTGTTTTAATTTTACTTATCTGGCAAGGTAGCGTCTCGGCTTTGTTGAGATTATTACAATTGAGATTGTTACACCGCCTTCTGCATAAATTTCGATAAGGTACCGATGCGATGGTCTTTGACACAGTTGTTTAAGGGCACTACCTGGGTTGTGAGTATTAATCAATCAGTACTGACCGAAGAATCTAGTTCTCAAAGTTGGAATCAAATGAGATTCTGCGAGTTGTGCAGTTGGAGGCTTTGCTTGGTCTTAATAATTGCTGCGTGTTTACAGGTCATTCATAATTGAGGATTAACATAACTTCAGAGTCCGTAGGAGGAATTGAGTAGGGGATCGATTGGCATCTTGATGAAGCAGGAGTTGCTGCCAATATGCCAGCTTGAACTACTTCCATTTTGATTTTGTCCCTATGTTAGATGGGGCGTCATTACTTGTCTGAGAGCCCCTTATTGTTCGTGTGCTCTCCCTTTAATTGACTTGTTTTGCGACACGTTTATTGGTCAACTGGAAAGTACTTTGTAGTTATGCTCTCGCAGTATGACATCCATACGTCTACAGTACAGAATATCAGTGATAGTGCATTGGCATAGTGCAAAGTCCCGAACTGCGAGTATTTGCTGCTGCCTTTTGTGGTGTACTGTCAAATAACAATTATCTTCCTGCGTTAGGAGCTCGCTAATTTTTTCATGTTAGGCTCTCTGACTATCCTCGAACAAAGATGCTACTTAGGATCATGAAGCTTTCTACCTTATTCGTGGTTTGATTTTCGATAATGCTTGCACTGTTTCAAGCTTTCATGTCAACAAATTTACTTTTATAATTTATTGTGAATGTTGGACTTGACTTTTTTCTGTATTGCAGAACTTGATGAAACAACTTCAAGTTGATGTTGAACTTATGGTGGAGCGGCTTCGGCAAAGGTTTAGTGGGATTATAAAAAATCCAAAGAAGCACCCAATGGGACAAATTTTCTTTTGTGTCAGGTAAATTGAACCTCATTGCTCAACCATAGCTAAATCCTTTGTTTTGTGGCTCCAAAATCTTTAGAGACCTCCAGTACAGTATCGCATTCCTTGTTTTCTAGTCAGTATGCAGTCTGGTTGATTTTAAATTCTCCGTTGAGAAGTTAGTATATTAAAGGTCCACTATTTGTATCAGATAGATAGCGTAGGTCGATGAGTAAAGTTGCGGAGTTTTTCAAGTTGTAGTACTCTTTCGGTAATTATGCAGAATAGCAGGACTCAGCTGCATGTGTGGCGAGTGTATCCGATGCACTCCCTCATTTGAGTCATATGTGCTCTAGAAATTTTCTTTAGCATTCCTTCTTTCGCGAAGTCTTTTGGTTGATCTCTTCAGTTTTGAGGTCGTAATAGTTTTGTATTGAGGTATTGCTAATGTGTAAAGAGTTGCAATTGTTCATGTATGGATATTTCATTCTCCATATGGTATTTTGGAACTTGTTTTTCTTTATTCCTTCTTTTGTGTCGATAAGAGTAACCTTAGATGCTTTGCTTTTGGGGGACTTACGCATCTATTCGCGTTGGCAACTCATTCCTAAATTGCTGAGTGCAGTTATAATTGCGGTATTTCTAATGGATTATGTCTACATTTTTCGCCGAAATTGCCGAACAAAATGCAAAATCAGCGGAACGATGAGATTTATAACACTGCCTTGTTAGCCCTGCTCCTGAAAATTCGTGGGACCATCATTTCTGGTCTTCTTGATTGCACAGTTAAAGGTAAACGGTGTCCGAATCTTGGGTAGTCAATGCCATGCTTTGCATTAGAGACTATGTTTGTGGCGATTTCTAGGCTTATGTAACAGCACCATGTTTAATTGAGCCTGTTGATTCCAATTTTCCTATTGTGATTATTGTAGTAGGATGTCAGCGTTGTTCCAACAATGTACTGAATATGTAATATCTTATCAGTTTCCTTGTCACTCTAGATAGATGACTGATTCAAGCAATATGTATTTCTTTTAGGTGATGAAAGAATAGAGTCTGTGATAATCGTTAGCGAGGATCCATCTAGGACGACTTGGCACCGCGGACTTACTTGCAATCAAGAACTTGAGGAGGAGCTTGTTTTAGAAGTTGTTGTTTCTCCCACCAAATCAAAATCGAAACGGGGTGATGCATGGGCATCGGTGAAACAAGCTTGTCTTCCTTTGATGCATATGGTGGATTGGAATAGAAGCATGCCTTACAGTATCCAGGAAATAAGGCATGCTCTCGGTGTTGAAGCTTCATATCAAATGATCTCACAGGTTAGAGTTTCAGTGTTGAAATGTGATCGCCCAATCGTCCTAATGTTCTTTTAATTGGTAATTGCACGTAGTCGCTTATACTGTGTCACTCAACCTGGCTAATTTTCGGTGTTTCCGTGAACCAGAGACTTGGTTTGGTATTAGATAAGACAGCTCCACACACACGTTCTGTGCATGTGAAATTGGTAGCTGACATGATGACCTTCTCTGGAGATGCAAATGGTTTCAATTTTTCTGGCTTTCAGGATATGAATAAAAGCACTGGTATTTCAGCTCCGTTTACGGAGGCATCATTTCAGGTAATTTTAGAAAATATTGAAAATACTTGTCTGCTATGATTTTACAGAGTTGATATTGGATAATTGATTTTTTTTGAAGGACCTGTCAGTATGATGACGGTTTCTGATTGTCTGTTTTGTGTCGTAGAAACCTATAAAAACTCTTATGGATGCTGCTGGAAGAGGTGCTACCGATTCCGTTGAAAGTGTGTTGGCAAGTTGTGTATGGGGCAAAGAAGCTCCACTGGGAACAGGAAGCAACTTTGAATTGTTTTGGCAACCATCAAAGGCAAGCATTCCTTACTAGAGCAATCCTAAGTTACGGTTGTAAGATTTTAGAGCATCATGTATCGAGGAATGTGTTATCGTTGTCTGTTTGGGCAATCTTCACTAAGTCTTGGCTTATTTTTCATTCAGTTAAACCATGTGTGTTTTCTCATATTATCCAGGACCAGTCGAGACTTGCAGCATCAAGGAAAGCTGAAAAGGACGTTCATATGATCTGGAAAGATTTGCATGAAAAGTGTATTTCGGATAAAGTCCTTCCACCCTCACCACCCCCCTCACTTCCAGGCCTGCCCACCTTGCCTGATGGAGATGTAGATTTAGACGATGGAGCAGGCTTCTCACCACTGCACGCTTCAAATGATGCAGCAGATGACACTTGGGGTTCACCCCACCGAAACAATGGTGGAGATGGCGTAGCTTGGGGAGATTCTCCAGTAGTCAGAGACGACGATGGAGGTTGGGGTGCTGTTGGGAAAGGAAATGATAGTAATGAGGTCGACGGTTATGATCAGGACAATTCAACGGGTGCTAGCAAAGAGCTAAGTGGATGGAGTAAGCCAGCATCAGAACGAAGTGGCTGGGGTTCTATGAGTGACAAAGAAGGTTCTTCTCGGAACGCTTGGGACGACTTTGGCAAGGAAGATCGTCATGAAGGATGGGGAGACGGTGCTACAGAGCCAATCAATGAAGGGGGATGGGGTTCTTTGAACAATGAGGAAGGCATGTCTGGAAAGAATCTTTTTATATTTTTACTGCCATAGCTCCTCATTTTGCTGTGTAAATTCTTACTGCTGACTAAACGTTTCTGCGTAATTTTGTTTTTGAAGGAACTACAAGCGGTGCGAAGTGCAGCAGCGATTGGGGTACTAACGCTGTCCAAGAAATTGGGGATGGTGGTTGGGATGCTGTCTCAATTGAGGTTCCTGAAGGTGATGGTTGGGATTCACTGAAAGTGCCTCAAACTGAAAATGCTGAAGTTGGTAGCTCCGAACATGCTGATCGCTCGTATGGACCTGGAGCTGACGGCGTCTCACAAGAAGGGCAATTTAGAGCACGAGGTGAAGAGAGTAGACGGGGTGGAAGGCCCTGGACCTCTCGAGACCGCCGTAGATGGCGAGGACGCGGAAGTTTTGGAAAAGATCGGGGTTCCTCTGGCAGAATGTCTCCAGGCAACAGGCAAAACTCAGGCACGATATCTCGACAGGAACAGACCCCTTGGGTACAAGGTGAGAACTTACAGCCATCGTCATATTGGGATGATGTTCCAACCAGCACAAAAGAATCTGCTGGGCGTGATGAGAATTGGAATGAATCTGCCTCTTATTTTCCCAAATCTCTTTCTCATTCTCCAAACCAAGAGTCAGCCACACGTTTGTAGCTTACTCACGCTGCTTCTGATGACATTGGATTGTAAAAAGACTTGTGGCGTTCAACTATGAAATTATTTTGTCTTCTTATCCTCGTTGCTACGTTTAATTGCAGTAGATAAAAAAGAATTTTTTAGATTGACATTGAGATATCTGCCGGGGCATGTCTGTCCTTATGCTGTATTGATTTCTTGTCTTGTTGAGCTGATACTTTAACACTCTTGTATTTTTCCTCCCTTTCTAATTACAGCACCCAAGACTAAGCTGGTAAGTTTTTCTGTTACTATTTGGGCAGAAACTGATGTGGAGTGGGGCGAACTGATTACAGGTTCTACAAAAGCTGATGCCTGGGCTAAACATGCCTGGGCGTCTTTTGGAAGCTCTCAAGGCGAAGTACAGGCAGGTGGTGATGGTTGGGACGCAGTATTACCAGACAACTGTGGAGCAAGTAACAGGGCTCATTCAACGTACCCAATAGCTGGATCTATGCCTCCTACATCAAGGCAGGATGAGGTTGAGCCAGAGTGCAAGGATATTGATGACCTTGTAAAATCTATGCGGCGAATCTTATTCAACCCGTGAGTGGACCTGCGTTCGATTCTTTTGCAGTAGCTTGGTTCATTAATAAGTATGCATCAATCTTATTCTCTTCACTTCTAGCGAGTTTGATACTTGACAAGAAACTCACTGGAAGTTTTATCTGTTGAAATTTGCAGTAGAAATGAACTTGGTGGCAGGCTTTCTGACGAAGATGATGAATTGGTTCAAACTGTTCTTGCTTATCACCCTAAGTTAAGCGAAAAAGCTGGATGTGGCACTGCTTACATCAAGGTTGTAAAACTGCTTTTGTTCAACAGTTATCAAGCTTTAAAATTTTGCTCAAACTTTTAGAAACTATGCAAAAAATAATTTCATTGAGCTGGCTGTAATCAGCAGGTTGTCCTTCTGCAATTTATTTTTATGTTTAAATCTAACTTTCAAGCGCAGCTAACAAGCTCAATCGAAAAATGGTGGTACAGGTGGACAGAAGTGCAGGCTTCGTAAATAATCGTTGCTTCTGGTTGGTCAGGACGGATGGAAGCGAGATTGACTTTTCTTTTCACAAATGTCTCAAAGAGAAAGTCGCAAGAGAATTTCCATCTTTCCTAGATAGGTATGATGATGTGTATCAAGCTCATAAACGTCCCTTTCCTACCGCAAATTTCGAAGAAAATAAATCTGCCGCCCAGGGCAACATTGATGCAGGACCTTCTGCTGCTCACTTACTAGAAGATATGCCTATTGATCATGAGGATCTTGATGCGCGACCTGCTGCTGCACACTTACCAGAAGGTATACCTATTGATCAAGAGGATCTTGATGCGCAACCTGCTGTTGCACACTTATCAGAAGATACACCTATCGATCAAGAGAATCTTGATGCGCAACCTGCTGCAAATTCAATATCTGTAGATACTCATTTCGATCAGCAGGAAGACATTGACACACAAACCGGCCAAGAATCTGCCCCATCGATAGGTGTATCTTCAGCTACAAAATTGATTTGTAAGAAGTTGACAGAACCTGTTCATGAGCACCAGGATACCTCAGGACCGCATTGAGGTAATACAATACCAACCCCTTGGAGAGTTTCAGAAGATTTCTCCTTCCGACATTGGATCTCATGGAGATTAGCTGGGAGGATTAAAGGCTGTGAACATTCATGTCTGGACATGGGCTGGGAGAACATATATTGTGGGCGCAGCGTTTTTGTTTTTTGTAACCATGCTTCTAGCTAGTCAAATTGTAAATGCTGGATGTCCCATACTTGTCTTTTTTTTCATTAGACACTTCAATTTGTATAAACTGCCGTTGCTGAAGTTGATAGGCACCCAACACTTTTTGTGCGATATAGAGAGGCGATCTCTGGTTTACCCGTTTATTTTTTATTTTTCGTAGTGACAACCAACCAACCGTTACTTGTGATGAAGTGCTTATTTCCAAACATTATCTTCAGAATCAAAATGTTTTGGCAACTACATTACCTTTCTTGAAGCTATAATTTGCGTGAAACCTATTTGAGATGGAAATCGATTTAATGACATGTTTCATTAATCGTGCAATTGTGTCACAAAAAACCAATAAAGAGAGTCGCTTAAGGGATCACTCAAGTTGTGTCACAAATAGGTGAGTTTGAGTTGTCATTTTAAAGGAATTTGTTGTAAATCACTACTTTCTTCACTACTGCGTTATTACAATTGTTGTATAATTGAATTTGAGAAGAATTAAATCACTCTCAGTAGTCAAATTCATAACTTTTATTGTATTTTGAGAAAAAATTCAAGAAATTAATTTTAATAGACAAATTAGGAATTCTTATTTTCTGGTAATTCACACACACACACACACACATATATATATATATATATATATATATATACATATATGTTTTTTTATATATAAATGGTAAAAAATATCTAATACTTCTTCCATTGCATCTATACATTTATAAAGCTCTCAAAGCAAATTTGATCAACAATGTTTCATTAATTACTCCATCACATTAAAATGTACTGTAATTTTATATTTCTATTTATTAAATTATAAATAATTACTTGTCTAAATAGTTAAATAATCAAATATGCTTTAATTAAGATTTTTAAATATATTCATTAAACGTTTTTAAATTAAAATACTTTAAAGAACATTTATTGCATAATTTAGAGAATTAATTCTATTTTTTTGTTTTTTTTTCCCTTTCTGTTGTAAACAAGATTTATTCAATATTTAGGTTAGAGATTGCATTACAAGAACAATTAATATTCAAAGATCTAGTATCTTAGGTTGAAAGTAGAATGTAAAGAATATTTACATAATTATTTATAGTCTATATTGTTAATCACATTCAACAATTATATAAATAATTAGACCTTTTGTAGAATTCTAGAATTCCAACTTGTTTTTTTTATCTATTCTCACTACAAATAACTTGTAAACCATCCACAATCTATCTTAACTAAACATTTTAGCCTCCTAATTGTCAAATTGTTTTGTTTTGTTTTTTTATTTTTGTTATATAACTATATTCTATGAGATTTGACTTCTTAGTTTTATAATCATTTTATTCCTCTACATTAAAAAAAAAAAAAAAAAAAAAAAAAAAAAATTGTGTTGCATCCAAATTGTACAAATGTAGATGTCTTTAAATAATAACCATATTCATTTGAACTCCTTGGATCTAAGATGCATATCTTTAATAAAAATAATTTTTTTTTTAGGGAAAAAAAATCTAGAAGTTCTAATGTCTTGGACTTGTGGCTAATTCTTTTTAAAATAGATGTTATCCATTTCTAAATATGTCTAGCTTGAAGACACTTCAAGAATTTAAATAGCATTATTTTCAAGACTTAGAATACACAATTGATGTTAAAGAAATGTATCTTTATTAGATTGTGTTTAATATTCAATTCTAGTAGCACTCTTATGATATATCAGTCATACAAGCATTGCTTCTTCACATGTTCTTGTCTTAAACCAAACATCCTTCTAGTTGATATTGGAACTAATATCTAAATCATCCCTCTATTTGCATGTAATCAAATTATTTTAGGCTTTTTGCTTTTGCAAAAGCTTGCATCTTACATTTTTTGCATGCAACAAATTTTTTCTAATATTAGGTATAGAGATTGAAACATGCCTGTATTTCATTTTGATTCCTAGCATATTCCGGATATTTTCTAAGAAACAAAATCAAATTTCAAGCCACAGAAAATGTACTTGAGACTTCTCATCACAAATCTTGTATTTGTTAACAAATAGCATATTACGTTAAAATATAATGTAATTGGAATATTATATTTATATTTGCACAAAGCAACACGCTCTAAGAATAGATGGTAATACTAGTATCAGACTCACTGCAGGTTCCGACATTATACATGGTACATGAATAAGTAGCACAGGAAGCCGCAAGCAACGCTTCTGAACCCGACAGTTTCAACTGGAAATACATAATTCGGAGAACAAAGGCAGATTTTATTGGGCAAACCATATAGTACCTAAGTTTTATTACATCTGTGTTCAATTATTTAAGGCCCAACACAGATGCAACAAGTGTCGATTCAAATCTGCCGCCATATTGAGCTGAAAATCATTGCAAACAAACACAACATAAAACCAGTTCCATGAAATTTCCGAAAATTTACTCGTACATCGATTTACAAGATTAGGGTTTCAATTCAAAACCTCCTTAAAGTCCCGCCACGAAAAGCAGAAGTGAAGGGGATATAACATTCGAAGTACAGAATACGGAAACAATCTTCTACACTCAAAGCCAGATGAAGTCCCTAAATGACACCTCAAAGTATAAAAGCCAACAAAATATATCCAAGACAGGCTCAAGAAGTGTCTTTTGAACCAATTCTCTACAAATAAATTTGTTGCAGTTTGGGGACTGGTATCCGGTGCAACCTCGAGTTTAGCAGAACTCACCAAGTTCGATGCCACATCCATTGAAAGACTTCTGCAATCGCCTTTACGCACAACCACCCAATTCTAAGAGTCTTGCAGAGTCTCTTTCTAACCCCTTCACAAGGTCATTGCTGCCGGGAATCCCATCACAGGTTACCGGTATCCCAAAAACACTGAAGAAGCTAACATCATTCAACAGCCACTGAAAATGTCCCCAGGCTAGGTACGAATTGGGAGATGAACATGGCAGGAAAATTTTCATGATCAGAACTGTTCTTTTAGGGAACAGATAACCTCTCACTCCGCCTGAATCTTAAGTGCATCTGCTCCAATTAACAGACACTAATACATTAAGTTTGCTGGCATTATCCTTCGCAGGAACAGTGAATAAGCTCGGGAAAATAAGCTTGGTCAGCATCAGGTTTGATGGGTGTTATCTTCAGTTTCATCCATAGCTTGAGCAAGTATCTGCTCTGCCCGTTTCCTTTTCTCATCTTTCTCTTCCTCCTTGACACCGGGCCCGCCAGCCTTCCCTCGTTTCGAGGGAGGAGGGGGAGGGGGAGAAGGACTTCTACCCAGGCTCAGCTGAGCGGCTACGGCCTTTGCACGCGCCTTCCTCCCGAAATCGAACGTTAAAGAAACTGGCATCCTCTCTTTTGCCCCCGGGATTGCACTCCCTAATTGTTCTCTTGGACTTCTGACAGCAGATTCATCAAGCTCTCGAGCAGCCATGGTACCTTCCAATATGGGAGCAAACGCATCCAAAACAGATGGAAGAGCAGTCTGTCCATTAACTTCTTGTTTCCTGTCAAAATTTCTTCCTGTAGATCATACAACGGAAAAACGTGAGGATTTTGTATGTCCATAGCCACACAATTAAAGGCTGCTTATATTTTCGTCTCTATGAAGACGTACAAACCTATTCGCTTACAATTCACAAAATCATTAATCCAAGGGGGAAAACGTTGCAAATCACAGACAACTGAGAACACAAAGAGGTCAAAAAATTTGGCAAGAGGGTTAGAATTGGTCAGCTACCTGAGAGAGTTATCGGGGATACTTCTTTTTCTCCTGCTTGCAATGGTGGAGCCAAGAACGGATTCACTGCATTGGGTCGCTTCGCTTTTCCCTTCCCCCCCGAAGCTTCTGATCCGGCCTTCACTAAAGCACCTTCCGGCTCTTTTGCAGGCCACTGCTGCCTTGTGGGGGCTTGAGCATCAGTACCATTAGTCACATGTCCTGCAATTGCATTCTTTGGAATTGTGCGGCCAGCTGGAGGAGTGGTAGCCGTTCCTCCAGCTGGGGATGGGCCATCCAGAGGAGCACCCGCAGCTGATAGACGAAGGTGAAGAGAGAAAAGGGACCGTTCAGCCTTCCGCCGTTGCCTCGCCAACTCTAGCTTATCCATGCGAGGGTCGCTCTTCCGATCTACCCACACAGGAGTAGATTGGTAGGTATGGGGGTCGGGGAACGCAGGTAACCACCTTGGGATGTGGGGAAATGGAGGCTCCTCTCCCAGCTGAGCAAACGTCGGGGGCGGCGTCCTTTTCTTCTGAACAGGAAACCGAGGAACAGGCCTGGCGAATGGGATTTCTTCAGCGTATTCCACATAGCGCATGACGTCACGAAGAGCACTTGAATTTGCAAGACAGCGAGTAGATGTGTCCACAGCGGCCCCGGGGGCCATATCTTCCAATGCAAGGATAACATCGAAGGCGTTACACTGCATTCGACCGGATAAATTCGCATAGAAGTGGGCGGCTTTGCCCAAGTCACTGAGGTACCGCAATGCTATGTCCGCCAGAGTTTCCACAGCCGTCCGCTGTATGGCATGAAACCCTAATCCTTCACAAACCTGAGCCACTGCTGTGTTGGCAACGGCCCGGGCAAATTCATCGCCCCCCTTGGAGGAACTAACTCCAGCACAGTCTGGATTACCACCTGCACCTCCTGAGTCACCCTTCGAAGGAGTCTTCTTAGCCCCTTTCTCCTTTTCCCGGTTAGTTTTGGCTGCCATGACTCCTCGCTAAACGTATGCTCCTCCTCAACATGGAAAAACACACCTGTGATAGCGGAATGTCTAGATTACCAGTCCACGATACGATTACTGAAACTGACAACGTCAAAACCTCAGTTGTCTCATTTCAAGCTTCTTTGAAACCTAAGCATAAGTGCACCGGCTTCATTTACAACTTTCCTAACGCCCCTATCTCAAATTTCATATCACACCCCCATTGTGCCATTCTCCCGACTGATCCTAATCCCCTAAACCCCCCTCCCTGCAAATCATCCTGCGCACGTAACAAATCCACTCCTCCTCTTGAAACCTCACATCGGGAGGTATTCTGCCACTCTTCAACCCCGCACAGCGCAAACAGGCAGCACAACGCACTAAACCCTAAACCACACCTTACCAGCTCTCCTCCTATGCCTCCTCTACTCTTTCAAACGCCAATCCGCCTTCATACATTCCAGCTCCTGCTCCAAACACAACCGTGGTATCCATTATTCCCTCCTCACTTGATTGTCGCCGATTCTGACCCCCTCCACTGTGCAAGAAAACAAACCGACAGAATCATAGTGACGTTCTGAGGAAGGGATAAACTGAAGAAACGCGCCCTGTAGCAGCAGTATACTAAGCCCAAAACGAAGAGAAGAGAGGGGAAGGGGAGTGATCGCAGCGAGAGAGCAAGCAAAGCAAGGAAGGGCAGGATAATCCTCTGCAGCTCCTTCGCTGCGAGGGGGATCTACGATTGCGCGCGGCTTCTTCGCTTCGCCGTGGCGATGGAGGAGGAGCTGCTTACACTGCAAGCTCGCCATCCCGCCCACAGGGTGGGTTCCAATCACGGGTGCACTCCCCACCCGTCATTTGTTGGCTAGAGATAGGGCTGGGCCATCTCCCCCCGGTCTAGCACCGGGTTCCCTTTCCCCCTTCATGTTCCCTTCTTCAGTTCCCTGTTCGTTCCCTTCCTCAGTTCCCAGTTCCCATTTCGTTCCCTTCACCAGTTCTCGGTTCGTTCTCTTCTTTAGTTCTCTGTTCGTTCCCTTTCCCTTCATGTTCCATTCCTCAGTTCCCTGTTTGTTGCCTTCCCCCTTAATGTTCCCTTCCAGAGTTCCCTTCTGGAGTTCCCTTTGAGTTCCCACTGTGCAAGAAATCTCTTTCGTTTGTGTAAAGCAAAGAATTCTTAATCATCATGGTCATGGAAAGCATAGAAACAGAACGTGTCGTTCTAAATTAATATAAAAATTTATTTATATAAAATAAAAATATAAAAAATAACTTGGAATAGAAATTTTATTTTTAAATTATTTCTATAATAGTAAACATTTTTTGTCGAATATCAACTGAAAAAAATAGAACCTCGTACAAAAGTATAATTTCACATTTAAAATATTTTCCTATTGATATGATTTCGTAAGAATAGTAATAAGGTGTATAGTAATCATAAGTTGTTTCTGTTTAACATTTGGAATTTGTAAAACCAATTAAGTATGATTTGAAGGCAGTAATTCTTTGAGCTCTATGTCTCAATAAAATGTTAAAATATAAAACATAGAATTACTTCTTTCTTTTCTATAGCTTTTACATGTTATGTATTTATTTTTTTAGTATTGATTGAAAGTTGTATAAATAGTTTCTACAAAGAGGATATGTTCATTTGGCTTATATGGCACAAAGATGTAGCAGTTAATATGTGATGAGGAAAAGTTAGCCCTAATTTTGATATCCATTGTGCTATGTGCCAACTCCAAACTCCTTAATCAATTCTCGACTAATTTTGGAATTTTCATTGAAGACATTATATGTGGGATTATGTTTCTTTTCTTTCATGCAAACAAACATCTAATTCTTGGAATTGGAGTCCTTAGAAATCTTGACTTAACAACAAACTATCTTTGCAGTAATTCCTCCTTTTAGATTCAATTGTTTTTATAAGTACACTCCTTGTTAAAGAGACTTTTTTTATGGATTCTTTGGATTTAAAGGAACAAATTTTGTCTTTAAAAATGAAGTATGGAGTACACTCCATACTATAAGTATTATTTGGATAGGGTCTAATCAAATATGGAATTGTTTTTTGGAAGTTTGTTAAAAAGAGATCAACAAAATATCCACAACATGAGGCTTTCCTACTCAAGAAATAGAATAGCTTTTGGATGGCTAAATACATACTTGGTTCTAGATGTGAAGAAATAATTTATTGGAACTCTAGAATATGTCAATGGTATGTGATCTTACATTTAAATGAGCTCACTTTAGCAATTGTTCAGTGATTGTAGTTCTCTTATTTCCACCTTTAGGTATAAAGAATTAAATATTTTTTTATACTTTTTTATTCCATTAATGCATTAAAGACACTCTATCTTTGTATTAAAATTAAAATAAAAATAATTGTATAAGTACAATTAGGACTAATACTAGATTTTTTTTTAATTAAAGCTTTTTATTTAAAAGTTATAAATATAGATTAATTTATTGTTATTATGATTATTAAGACAACTATCATACTTTTTTATAACCAATTTATTTTATTTTTATATGGATCAGTGCAAGAGGTAGATTAAAAAAATACAACTTAAAATATAAAAAACTTTAGTTTATGTTGCATCAACTTCATGGATGATTTTATCATATTGATTGACATAGACATATTTTGGCTATGCAAAATCATCAATTTATGCAAGTACTTTGTTGTGTATCACCAAATCCTTTTAAATGTTGTTTTTCTCTTCTTTTTCAACCTCCAATGTAGTTTGTAATTTATCTCTTTTTTCACATAATTTTTTGGTTTCTATATTACAAATATATTTTACCACATATAATATTCTACAATGTTAAATTCAATGTAAATTCATTTCAAAAAGAAAAAAAAGAGTAACATGAATGGAAAGTTCAACCACTAACCTTAAGCTACATATGTAATATATTGCTTTTCTTTGAAGTATTGATTGTCTTTATATGGATATGTAGATGCTGATATAAAAGCACATCTATTGAATGTGCACATTTATGTTTAATTTTTACTTATAGACTAGTACTGCAAAAGTCTTTGATCATATATTGAAGAAAAAAAAATCTTGTCACAAACATTATTGCAATTAAGGTAGCTAATCCATTTCTAATAACTTAAGCATTTTAGCATATTTGCAATAAGTATAAAAGTGAAAGAAAAATATCTCCATGTAGGAAAATATAAATCATGAGGATTTTAGATATTTTCACACAATTTGCTTTATATCTATATATATATATATATATATATATTAGCTGAAGATTTTTTTCAATTTAAATCTGACATATAGATCAACTAAGCTTTAATCAATGGTGGATTATGAAATTGAGAATCTTTTTTTTTTCATAATTGGAGAGTGTGGCACTTAATTATGCTATTGAAATTCACTTTATTTTGTGCTACCTATGGATGTTAATGTCTAGATGAAATAACTAGAATTCAACCAGCCCCTTCTGAACTTAAATTCTACCTCAACAAATCAACAACTACCACCTAAATTAAAATACATCTACTCTATCTTGCAATATTTTTTCATAATTAGAAACACCATAAATTCAACAAACAATGGACCTATTTCCAATCAAAAGGGTATTAAAATTGGTCATAAATATAACATCAGACTTGCAAACATGTTCCATCCTATAGGTTGGAAATGACGGGGGGAGGATGGAGATGGTTGAAAATGGTTTGGTTACCTTACAAATATAATCCACCAAATCCATGTATTTTTTTAACTTAGATTTGGCATTTAGTCAAATGTTATACATTCTTAAGTAGACATATGGTCAAATATTACAAGACATTTGTATATGTTGGCATTATCTTTTTTATCACTTCTATAGAGAAATCCACATGATCTTATATAGCTAATCCATAATTGAAATGAATAAGATTAAATGAGTATTAAAATAGGTGTGCTTATCAAGCACCTATTACAACTATCTTTACAAAATATTTAGAGATAGAGCGTAGATAAAATAAATATGAAATTAAGAATATTAATTATTAGCTGAAGCTTTTTGTCAAGCTTTACACTTTATAATAAGTTTACTATAAATATTCCATGAGTAGTGTGACTTATTTATTTTTTTGTTTAAAAAATTACGTTTAAAGATCAAATTTGCATAAAGACATCATGAAATGTGATCTCTTAGATGACAACATTGATTGTTGTATTTGTTTTATATTTTTTATACAGATGGCTAAATCTTAATTAATTAATTATTTTATTTTTTAATTAAATAATAAAATATTTAATTTTTAATAATTATATATATATTAAGATTGGACAATAATTTGCGAGGCTATTTCATTGACTTATGGAGAGTTCTTCTATGTGGGAACTCCTGCCTTTGAGTATAAAGACTAGTTTGGACTATTTTCTCAAGAGACAGAATACTAATTGCTCCTTGTCTTCTACAATTACAACAAATTGTAATTACCATGTGAACAATTAGGCATAGTCTTCATCACAAATATCCAAGACAAAGTATACTTCATAATATCAACCATTGAAATATTAGCTCTTATTGAAGACATTAAATTCTAATTCCTATCTCAAGTGGGGATTTAAGCCACTTACAATCAAGATCATGTGAGTGAGGTTAGTTTCTACAACACTATCTATAAGGTTAAGGTTGTAGACATGGTAGAAAGAATATACAAGTACTCCATTAAATTCTACTATGGACCACTCCATAGTCTCTAGTTTGATCCAAATTAATTTGAATGGCCCAATGACATTTCCATCCTCTTGTACACAACTAGAGTTGCACAAAGGTGGTTAAATAATTTGGAAGAATTAGTCAACTTTTACAACACAAAGTCAAAGGACTAATTTTTACCAAAGTTAACCATCAATTAAAAAACCTTATAGCACAAGAATTACATTCTATAAGAAGCTACCTTCATATGGAGTGTTTATCATAAAGTAAATGCAGTCAATAAATAGTAGGATAAAATTTGCACCACCATTAATATTTTATATTTATATTATCCAAGATTAGTATGAAATTTTAGTAGTGCCATTGTGCATGAAGGGTATAGAATTGGTGCTTAGTCATCATCCATGCACTATAATAGAAGCCCCAAGCTCCTCCTACATTATGTAATCTCACTTAGTTCCACTATCTTTTCACTAAGAATCTTCCAAAGGATTTTTACAAGGTTAAACTCATTTGGACGTTACTTTGAGGGATTGCTATTTGAAAGTTATGAGTGGAATGCAATGCTATCATCTTTAATTCCAAAGATTGGCCTTTTAAACAAAATATAACTAGGATTTGGCATAATCTCCAAGATTATGGCCATCTTGAAAAAGAAAAATTAATATTGAAATTTGTAGATGGTCAAGAAGTTGGTGACACTTGGTTCAAAAGCTTCAACCAATCATAGAAAAGTTATAGAGTTCTCTATTCTAAATCACGTAGTAATGTGTGATTGCATTGTCAAGCCTACAACATAGTAACTAGTTTTTAGATCCGCCCAACAAGATGTAACATATTTATACTTAGTTATTTGTTGAGTCGTGGCTAGGTAGAAGTCTCCTAACTCTATCCTAATCTAGTCTTGTATAAGTTACTCCCTGCAATGAAGTAATTTATTTGTAACAAAAATAAATAATAAAATAATAAACTTTTACGTTTTAGCAATGCGTACACAACAACTTTTTCCGATCACCCTTTATAGACCACAAGTATAGAGCAGACACTTTTTCGTATTCGATACTTTTTCGCACCGAGACCTTCACGGCCGCCGGAAACGCTCATTCGGCGTCGGAACGGTGTCGAGAATGGCGTGTGATTCGAGCTGTTATACGTCGCATTGAAGGAGCGCGAAAAGGTCGATTGCTCTGGTGTCTTGCATAGGTCGCGATGACATCAATGAGAGTATTGGGACCCCCACGCTTCGCTCAGGTGGAATGGTGTTTAGCCGGTTCATCGTCGCCGTTACGCGCCGTTGAACGGTTGATTCCACGATCCAACCTCCGACCCGCAAGAATCTCGTCGATTTCCTGTTATGCAACCTCCACTGTGCTCGCTGCGCCTCTTGTAGGAATGATCAGCCCGCTGTTGTGGGTCGGTGCTTTTTCTCCTACCACGTTGCGTTTATGTTCTTGGGCAAGATCAAGTCAATCGAAGTTGTGAAAATTCTCCACTCACGACAATGTGGTAAATCTCTCTTGTAATGGATGGACTTGGACAACATTTGCATGATTCTGAAGTTTGTCTCGTGTGCAGAGCCTTGGGTGTTAGTGATTGGTCTGAGTAGTGGATGGGGTTGTGTTCAACGCAAGTTGAGATCGGTGGAAACGTAACAGTGCGGTGTGCAACCGGCGCATTTGTGCCGCGAGGTGGACGATTTCTGACGTTGGAGCCTTCTTCTGGTGGAGTCATCAACAGTGGTGATTGATCAGTTTGCACCTAGCGGAAGAGGTGCGAGAGGTGTAAATTGGACGTCTGGTGAGAAATTTTCCTGCAACAGAAGGTTGAGTTCATTGATCGAGCGGTGGGTAATGAGCACATTGGATTCGAACACATGGAAGATTTCATACAACAACGCCAATCATTGCGGCATGATGGAGCTTGCCAACACGCCCACTCGACCCCCATGGCGACCAGCGGCGTCCAGTATCACGGCGGCCAAAGAAAACAATGTTCCCGTGCCTCAAAGAAACGACCTCGGCTCAAAGCCCAAATCAGAAGACCTGGCAATACCCCCTCAGTATATGAGCGTCACGGATCTTCTGGCCGCCATGCCCACTCGACAGAGGCTGCCAAAAGCGCAGACTTCGCTCAACAGCTATGCGCTTCACGTAGATCCTCGACATGCAACAAGTCTCAAGTCTCTATGCGCGGCCGGCCAAGACACAGTGCGGCAAGGCCTTGAACCAGCTGACCTCAACAAGTGCGCAGGAGAGGGATCAATCAGAGAGTATTTCAATCGTCGAGATTGTTAACTGTGTGAGAAGGTTGCGCATGATTTCTGACGACCGTGAGTTGGATTTGCTTACAGACTGACAAATACGCATGATGCATCGCCGAAGGCAGATAAGGATGAATTGGCGCCAACTTCCAAAGAGAGCACTCAGCTGCATTCTACAGGCTCAGGTCATCCTTCGCCTCCATTCGGCGCAAGGTCTCTCCATCCCTCGTCACCAGGATCACAAGCGTCATCACGAGCACCATTAGAAGCAGGATCTAATCGGCACCACGCCGGAACCCGCATTTCAGCAAATACGTCGCCTGCGTTCCCAAGAACGCGGCCGCAATCCCCTCCGATACGCACCGCTGGTGGCCGTACCTCTGACAGACGTGCTTCTTTTCCGTCCAGTGCGAGGTCAGTAGCGGTCTGCTCTGGCCAGAACCCTTCAAATTCCGGATCCACTCGAACTTCGCGCGGGTCCCGTACTGTAGCCACAAGCAGGACCATGAACACAAACACAAACACAGGCACCAGCTCCAGACCCGTCTCAACAAGACACAGCTCGATGTCTCCGTCTACCAAAGACGCAAGATCATCGTCCAAATTCGACACTTTTACCGGCAGTGCCCGGCAGTCCACACTCGACACACATAGAAACAAGGATTTTCCTTCAAGAGGCACATTACAAGCAACCTCCACGCCGCTGACAGGGCGATCATCCAGGTGTGTGAGCGGCACCTCAACGCCGAGCCAGAGATCGGGAGGAGGCACTCCAATTGCGTCTGGGCGCTGCAGCCCTCCAACTCCACCCAGCACCTCCTTTCCATCCAAATCTCTTGCCATCTAATCTTCTGTATATCTATCTATCTATCTATATTGAGAGAGAGATGTATGTTAATATATATATATATATATATATATACTTTTTCTTCTCACAAAACTTGATCATGACAAACTGGAATTCGGCATGTATCTAGACATAAAAAAAATTGCAAACCATTGTAGACCACAAATTTTGCCCTCGAAAAACAAACTTTATTGCACTGAAATTGAAACACATGCAGTGATTCTGTATTGGCGCGATCTCCGTAGAGTAAGCGCTGCCACCGCTAAGTTCAATTACAATGATCTCACGAGGCCAACAAAAACATGCTGCAGAAATGGACTCGTAAGAATCAGTTTCAAAAAAAGAAAAAAGAAAAAAGTGATTCTTCTCACAGAGAAAGGTATGGCGATGGAGCTTAGATCATCTCCAGCACCCTCTTCCAGGCAGGGCGGGAAGAGATGGCCGCCCACCAGGCCTTCACATGGGGTCTGCCCTCGAAGCAAACGACGCCCTGTTTGTATTTGTCAAAGAGTTTCCACCCGGTGGTCAAGTGGGAGAGGTCAGCTAGGCTGAAAAAATCCCCAGCTAGGAATTGAGTGTCGGAGAGACGGGCCTCGTAGATGTCCAGCACTTTGCTGAACTTCTCCATAGCTTGAGCGAGCTTCTCCTGGTCTACTGGGGAGGCAGCAGCATATTTCAGGCATTCTTTGCACGCCGCGTTGAAGTTCTGACCTTCTACTTCCAGCCATTGCTCCACCAGGGCTTTCTCAACGGGAGTTGATCCGTAGATGGGAGTGCCTTGCCCTTCAAACTTGTTAGCTATGTACCGAATGATCGCCCTCGACTCTGATTCACCGGAAGCGGAGTATACATTGGACTGAATTCCTCTTCAACAGAAATCAACGAGAACTGGGCCCAAAAGCACATGAAAGATACTTGTCTATCGAGGTCACTGTTGTACTGGAAAACCACTCTCTAAGTTCCACACATTGAAAAATAAGGTGCAAAAGAAAATACAGATTGTGAATTCAAAGAAAAATGTGACTCACCAAACAGGGTCAACGATCCATCTTGTAGGACTGGAATCAAACCAAAAGGCTGCAAAATGAGAGACGTCAGAGACAGGATGCAGAGGTGAGAGAGCTTCAGAGGAGTGCAGAACACTAGAAGTAATGATAACAATCCACAATTTGTATCAAGCAGGTGTGCCATCGAAGACCATTAAAAATTGAAACAGTTTTAGAATTCGCAGAAAGTGAGGTTGTGAGAATTCGTGCTACGAGTGAGGGGCGGAATTTAATAACAATGTGTGAATTCAACTGACCTGTAGGGCTTTGTGCTCGGGTGTCTTGCCTTCGCCCTTGCGAACATTGACAACCTTGAGTTCGAAGTCTTCCACGCCTTTCTCCAAGAGAGCGACGAGCACCCTCCCTGTGCACGTTGAGGACGCAACCCCGTGCAATATCAGCTTCCCCTCCGCCATTGCGCAATCTGGATTTCAAACGAAATCTACTGGGGAATGATCAGAAAAAATCACTCAAAGAATGGAATTTTGTAAATAGTTCAACGATGAATCCAGTCAGCTACACAGCATGCGACTTTCTGATTGTACAACATCGATTGCCACGACGAGAAAACCTGAGAAATTCACTCAACAGCTCTCTGACCAAGTCCCGAGACTTCTTAGACAGCTTTCATAGATCTGGTGCTTGAAACCACTCCAACAATATATAATCTCTATTGCAAATCACTGACGCTCCGAACCAGCCCTGACCTTAACCAACAGCAGCAACCAAAATAGAAAGAAAGGACGAAAGACAGAAAGAAAAATAACGATGCGGCACCAATCTCCTCAAAAAGGAAACCCAAGAAGCGGAGGATAGAAAACCAGAACTGAAAATCTCCACCTGCAGAACAGCAATCACACCTCCGCAACCGATCGAAAACAGACTCGAACACGTGACCACAGCTAGTTCACGACACGGTCCACTAGCACGTCAATGGTTTAAAAGACGACTCCCTCTTGCCATTCCCGAATCTGCCAGGGGCAAACCTCAACACCTGTTCAGTGGATCATATTGGCATATTCTCAAGCCCTCGACATTGCGTAATTTTGATACTTAGCAGCAGAGCGAGGAATCGGGGAGTTGATGTGCGTCGAGGGGGTCGCGATTCTCTGAGGCTCAAGTGGCGTTTCTGCACCTCCGCTGCCACAAAGCGAAGCGGCGACCACGGACCCCACGGAATCTATTTTGTCAGTATTTGCCCTATAGTTCCCTCAGCTGCTTTAAACTTTGAATAACCCCATACATGACCCCATACACGACCCCATGGATGGCCTCATACATGACCCCATACAAGACCCCATGGATGGCCCCATACATGACCCCATACACGACCCCATGTCCATTAAAGAGGACATACCATGGTGGAGAGGGAATAAACAGGGTATAAATATTCCCACGAGCGAAACAGTTCCTCAATGAAGAGTCAACCACTAGATGACCGGACCTTCTATTCAGGTGTCGTTATCTCTTATTGGAGTGACCCAGAAAAGCCATTCAGAAGCTGAGCACGATTTTCTTCTTTTTCCTCCTGATGACCTGACAAGTGTTGAATCTTCATTAATGTGTACCGCTGGCAAAGCGCTGGAGCCGAGGGTGTTGGGCACGTGCGAACTTGTTGCTCTCTTGCCTGCGAACGTGCCTCGATTGATACCCTCGAAATACCATGGAGCGACATCCCCCTCGTCATGCCAAACCTGTACTGTGTAGAATTCAAGGTTTTGAAGTCAACATGAAATCCATTTCAACCTTTATGATGTTGGATTAATCCCTTTGAAATCTATCTATTAAATAATTTATTATCTTATTATTATATAAAAATTAAAATATATATATAATTGAAAATATAAGTTCTATTTTTTTTTAAACATGGTGTGCTAAAATTTCTGCTAAAGGGCAAAAGAGAACATAATCAATGAATGGAAGGATGTTATTTTTAAATTATTAAATGTGTAATAATGATAAAAACACAATTTTAAATTTTTTGTACATTATTCATATATGTATAACTGTATGTATATACATACATTATCATAAAATCTACACAAATATTTTGATTATATGAAAGTAATATTGTGAAAGTAATTTAGAAACTCAAAGTTGAAGATTTTAATTATTAAAAATATAAAATATAAAAAAATATATTATTAATATTTAATAATTGATTGAATAGTAGAAGCAAGATTTTCATCTAGAGACTATAAGGGACAATTGGCTTTTCTTCTAAGAATTATATTATGACCACCATCTGCAAAGTTTTCTGTTCAACTTGTAGCAAAGATGATTTCATATAAAGGTAGGATTTGTGATGACCATTAACAAATCTCAAGTACAATTTTTTAAGAATATAGAAATAGATCCTAGAATCTTTGCATTTGGACATGGACAATTGTATGTTGTCCTTTCACAATGCAATTTGTTGAATATGATCAAGAATCTATATATATATATATATATATATAATATCATGAAATCTACATAGATATTTTAATTATACAAAAGTGACTTGTGAAAGTACTTTAAAAGCTCAAAGTTGAAGATTTTGATAATACAAAAAAAAAATATTGCAAGTGTTCCTTATTAATATTTAATGTAAAATTAAAGAAGTATATGTAATTGAAAATATACAAAAAGTGTACATATAATAACAAAAAAGGTTTCACTGTTACAAGAATCAACAAATTTGAAGCAAGCCATCAATGCCATAAATTTATAAATTTATAAAGCCATGTTATTTATTTGTTGATTTATTTATTGATCAATTTATAAATGAATAAATAAATAAAATTTATAAGTTTATAATGTGGGTAAGCACGGAGAGTTCTAGATGGCATTTGGGTGTGTATTTGTCGAAAAAATTAAACACATGAAATAAGTTGAAATCAGTGGCACAAATTTCTTGAAGTCGCAAATGACAACAATACGTTCACAATGGCAATGTTGAAACATCACGAGCCAGGAAAACAAGGAAGCCAACGCTGACTTAAAAGAAACGCACAAAAGTCACTTTTACTTTCGTGGATGAGAAATGAACAATATAGGATGAACGTATTGATGATAATCACCACAGAGCTTGCTAGGCCTGAGTCGGTCCATCAAATCCGAGACGGATTGGCCCAAGAAAGTGGCCTTTTCTAGGGCTATCTCTGCTGCTTCTGGGAACTTCCCTCATCGAGATTCAAACCAAGCTGCAGTTCTGTACCTTCCTCGGAGCGTTCACACTGACCCTGAACTAGCCGAGCTGTCGCTGCGTGGTCTCTCCTAGAATACCGGTAAATTGGAGAATATGCAACTCAGACTCGGTAGAAGAATCCCCGCCCGGGGGAATACAGTGCCCGGCAAAGCTCAAAGAAGGTGGAAGCTTCTCCATCACCGTTGGGGTGCGTGGGCCCATTTTATGACGGACCTCCTAATCCCGTGAGCCGGGGAATCGAATCCGTGGATTAGTTGACGACCTCTACCAATTTAGCGCATTAGACCGCTGGCTGAAAGCGATCGTGGAGAAGGTCGGCTGGGAACCCTAAAATTGGAAATCCACGGACACAAGGCGCAAGCTCTGTGTCGCGTTACCCGATCACGTCCCCATGGGGAGAAAGAAGTCTTTGGACCCGGCATCTGGTCGAAGAGTCCCTCGCGCAATCGCCAGCGAGAGAGAGGGAGAGCGAGAGAACGACCGTTCGAGACGAGGCTGACGTTTCCGCAAGGGGAACTACAGAAGAAGAAGCCACTGCCAAGACGCGTCAACTCGGGTTGGGTGGAATTGATGGTTAGGGGCTACAGTTACTGTTCACGCTTGGACCGGGATTTGAGGTTTACAAGGGGTTGCAAGTCGTCGCGGTGTTCTCGTCGTGGTCCGCAACTTACTTTGGCTTCGTTACGCAAGACACTCACTATACCATATCCTGCTATCGAGCTTCTTCACCGGTGAGCGGGACAGTGTGATAGGAAGTGCTGGACATGACGTGACCTGTCTCGTTCGGTGCATTTCAACTATGGCAAGATCAATCGATCAAGGAATTATGCTTGTGGCGATCTTATAGCGCAGAATTGAAGCTGTGTGCATTCAGGTGAGGGGCTCTGGCTCTTTTGCCATTCATCTTTTGCTCCTTGGCGACTTTTGTGAATTTTTGATAGGTGAGGAGTCTTGGTTGTCGTAGAGGTGGTGTGTCGTATCGGTTGTTGTCAGATTGGCGACGAGGTGGGATTGAGCATCTTGGAAGTGGTTCTTGAGTCGTTTTCAAGATTGTCGGTGTAGCAGCGTGGGTTTACGAAGTATAGCTTGATGAACCGGCTCTTTTTTGCGTGATGCTTTGTCTTAGTCGAGTGTCGAGTATCGTAGCGCAGTTGGAGGTGAAGTGGAGATTGTGAGGTTAGGAAAACAGTAGAGTTTAAAGGCGCGGGGTTATTCAAGTGGTTGGCAATCTCCACTCGGTGGTTTTCTTTTGGTACTCGCGCAGCTAAGCAGAACTTATTTTCGTTTGCGACGAGTACATTGAATGCACCCATTTATTGGAGAAGTTACGCTTACTGTTGACATGTTCTTGAGCATTCCCTCTTTCATGAGCAGCCTATAGCTTGATTCCATATGTCTGTATGAGTTGGATCGTAATGTTTTCCTCCTTTGAACTTCATGGTTACAATGTGCGGAACGGGTCACATGACACTGAGCCATCTCTTTTTTCGTCCTGTTATTTATTTCATTTCCTTGATCGTCTTGTTGTACGATTTGTGATTTTCTTTAAAATGGTGACGATTGATAGGAGAGTAGTGTTACCTGAATGGTGCACAGCAAAAATTTGTGCCTTTGCTGACACTGTCCGACTGGAGTCTAGAATGCTCGATGTGCTGAACAGAGAGCAAGTGAGGGATAGATGTTAATTAGAGAACACGACGACCTCCACGATAACCATGGGGGTGGTGGCTTCGAACTCTTGTCACGTGGTACACTTCTTTGTAGGACTGACAACGTTTCAGGTAATATTATTGGAACGAATTATCTGTTTTCTTCGAGTAGGGATCAAAACCTTGTACTCAAGGTTATTTTCCTGATCATGTGTAGCTTAGAAGTTTTAGTTGATCATGAAATAAGATGACATGTTCCATTAGACACCTAATGGTCGGTGTGTTCCAGACGTTATTCCTTTCATGTGTGGTTTAATTTGCAGAATGTGGTGAAAATGGGATGTAATAGTACAAAATGTTCGTGCATTTAGCAATAAGATTCATTTTTAGCTTTTATAATGAGTATGTCCTTCTGATTGATGCATCTCTTTAATTCGATTACAATTCGTGTCATTTGGCTGTTATGATTACTAACGATGAATTCTGTATTCTTACGCAGGTTGGTTGTCTTTGTTAACATCTATACTCTTAGGACTTTGGTATTCAAGATTGCTTAGTGCGGCACCTGAACAATTGTAGCAATAGCGCTGTAGTAGCACCAAAGATGTCGGCCACTCCACCAACGTCGGGGGGTGTTCCGCCTGTGGTGTCCCCTCCTACTCCTAATGCAGTTCCTCCGGTTGCTGTGAACCCTCCTGTGGTTCCTCCACCCGTTGCCACACCTCCGACTATTCCTCCGGCAACTCCTGTGGTAAACCCTCCTACAGCTACTGTGCCACCTGCTGCGACTCCTCCTGTTCCAGTTGCTGTACCACCCACTGCGACCCCTCCTGTTCCAGTTGCTGTGCCACCTGTTGTGAGTCCACCTCCTCCAGTTGCTGTGCCACCTGTTGTGAGTCCACCTCCTCCAGTTGCTGTGCCACCTGTTGTGAGTCCACCTCCTCCAGTTGCTGTGCCACCTGTTGTAAGTCCACCTCCTCCAGTTGCTGTGCCACCTGTCGTGAGTCCACCTCCTCCAGTTGCTGTGTCACCTGCTTTGAGTCCTCCTGCTCCAGTTGCTGTGCCACCTACTTTAAGTCCTCCTCCCCCAGATGCTTTGCCCCCTTCTGTGAGTACCCCTCCTCCACCTGCCTTGAGCCCGCCCTCACCAACGAGTTCTTCTCCACCCCAACCTACTCCTGTTCCTCCCAGTGCCCCAGGAGGGACGCCCCCTTCACCCATTTTGTTGAGTCCTCCTCCTGCAGTGAATAGAACTTCTCCTCCTGCTGCTCTTACCCCTCCAGCTTCTACATCGTCTAATTCAAGTAGTACGGCAATAATAGCTGGAGTTGTAGGTGGAGGAGCTTTACTCGCCTTAGTCGCATTGGTTCTTCTCTTTGTCTGTTGCAGAAAGAAGAGATCCAGAAAAGACACTCTTCCTTATATCACTCCACATGGAGGTGGTATCCATGGGGCTGGAAAGATTGCATCAGCTTATAATGCGACTGGGACGAGTGATTTAAAAGGCTATGCGGTGGACGGAAATCCTACGGTGTATCCTCCTGGATCCGTACCCTTACCTCCAGAAGGCGTAGCAAGCGTTGGAAATTCTAGGATTTTTTTCACATATGATGAGTTACACAAAGCAACGAATGGCTTTGATCATGGGAATCTTTTAGGAGAAGGTGGTTTTGGTCGTGTATACAAGGGCGAACTGCCAAATGGAAAATTAGTTGCCGTGAAGCAGCTGACTGTTGGCGGTGGTCAAGGCGATCGTGAATTCCGGGCTGAGGTTGAGATTATCAGTCGAGTTCATCATCGTCACTTGGTATCTCTCGTAGGATACTGCATTTCCGACAAGCAGAGGCTACTTGTTTATGACTTCGTACCTAACGGTACTTTAGATGTGAATCTCTATGGTAAGGCTTGAACTATTATTACTTGGGTTTTCACAGAGGTCGATTCTGATTAAGTAATTGGTGACGTAGGAACCTGAATTTATACCTTGTATCTATAGGCACAATACTAGTATCTGCCTATTGATATTAAGTTTTGAGTAGCTCTTTTTTTATTTATTTTATTTCATTTTATTTTATTGTTTTTGCCGCTCTCTTATGTACATTGCCTGCTTGTTCAAATCAGGGAGAGGGAAGCCAGTTATGACCTGGGATTTGAGAGTGCGTGTTGCCTTGGGAGCTGCTCGGGGGTTGGCATATCTTCATGAAGATTGTCATCCTCGCATTATCCATCGTGACATCAAGTCTTCGAACATACTTTTGGATGACAAATATGAAGCTCAGGTAAGGGATTTCCACGAGCTCCTCTGATTGGTGATTATTATTTGACACTTTTATTTGTGTTCTTATGTGAAGCCTCTATATTGGTGTGCGTACTTGAGACTTGTTTTTATTAATAAGTAAGTAAAAGGATAAAAGTATCTTCCATGCTCTGAAAGCGTCTGTCTTGTGCAGGTTGCTGATTTTGGGTTGGCTAGGCCAGCGTCTGACACAAATACTCATGTTTCAACTCGCGTGATGGGGACTTTCGGATACCTGGCTCCAGAATATGCTCAGAGTGGCAAGTTGACAGAAAAGTCAGATGTCTACTCCTTTGGAGTGATGCTATTGGAGCTTATTACTGGGCGAAAACCTGTTGATACACGGGATCCCAACGGAGCTGTGAGCTTGGTAGAATTGGCACGACCATTAATGACAAAAGCAATGGAGGATGGAGATCTAGACGAGCTTGTTGACCCCAGGTTGGGCGATAACTATGATCCCAAAGAGTTGTTCCGAATGATCGAAGTAGCTGCGTCTTGTGTACGTCAAACAGCTAATAAGCGACCCAAAATGGGGCAGGTGTGTTGCCAGCTTTCAAAGACCTAAAAGTATGACACACTTGTTTATCAAATCGAGATCTTGTGATGCCCTGCTCTGGTCTGATCAGCATTCAATTGATATTGGATTAGGGGTGACTATGTATGCCAAACTACCCTTGATGCCATATGCTAGAGCCTCAGTCAGAGGGAAGAGGATGAAAGAATGTCATGAACAGCTACTTCAGTTGTAAAGAATGTTTGCATTGCTTGTTCTTACATTTGGAAGTTCCCGGATTTGTTGGTTTGATATAAACAGGTTGTTAGAGCTTTGGAAAGCGAAGAGGAGAATGCCGGTCTTTATCAGAATCTGAAACCTGGACACAGCTCCGAATACGAATCGGAGTTTGACAGGTATGAAGGTTCCAACTACGATACTCAAGCGTACCTTGCTGACTTGAAGCGAGGGAAGAAATCCAACCCAAGCGACATATCGTATGAAAGTGATGATACTAGTGAATATCCTACCGAATCAGTTCCAAGTTCTAGCGGTGAGTATGAGTCAATGATCAGACCCAAGACAGAGCCTATGGGACGTGCCAATATGGGGAAGGAGCGTGGCCCAATTTCAATGAGGACGGACAGAGGATTTTCTATGACCGGTAGAGGCAGTCGGTCTGAAAATTACTCAGTTTTGCCAAGTATGCCTCCTACAAGACCTGCGCCTCCGAGACCTGACAGTAGCAGCGATCAAAGTGGCAGCTTAAGATCTGATACAGTGTTCAAACCTCCACCTCCTCCACCAAATTACAATGAGGATTATGTTTCTATTGATTTTAACTCCATTGAAAGTAAGAAAGAAGACCGCAGGAGGTTTATGGAATAATGATCAGGTTATTTTTCTGCTGTGCAATGAGGGCCTCGCAAGTGTAAGACCTTCCTGTACCTGGTCGTGGGGTACTCCTTTCTCTGCCTGCCTGAAGTGTTCATGACAGGAGAGCTTTCGTAGATGCACTACGCTTGGTGGAATATCAAAAGGTAGAGAAATCGCAAAGAAATGAAATCATCCAGGCATGCGTTTTTGAACGCGACTTAGTGTGATCATGCTCAATTTAGAAGATAGATGCATCATTCTTTTGGATGAGGGTAAAAGTCGTTTGTTGTAGATCACAAGTGCTGTAGCATTCAAGGACAGTTTTGTAGTGTCGATTTTGTAAATTGCTCTCATGATCGTAGTGCTCAGGGTGGCTTTGTTTCATAATTCTTTGTACCAGTAGTCTATTTCTAGTTCACAATATCAATTCATCTGCAAGCTCAATTGCAGCTTTTATACAAGTGTAAATGCTGGGTTTCGTTTTCCTTGCTGTTATGTGCTTGTCATTAGCCCTTAGCGTGAAATTAACGGTTCAGTTCTACAGTTCAAGTTTCCCGATATACTTGACGTTAAGACCTTTGATAGATGTGGAAACGGCCACCCCAACTTCAGCCGTCGGTTGCAGTTTTGAGGAGATGGAACAATTACTAGATCGGGAATCGAGGCATGGGCGCCCAAGCATAACAACTTGTGCATTGTATAGTCCACGAAAGAAGCTTCAGCATTTACTCATTCTTTCTAGTTGAGTCAACTACGCGACTGTGAAGGATTCCGTAGTGGTTCTCACATTGCATTATGTTTGATGGAGCGATGTGATAATGGTGCCGTGCTGCTTCACTCCATGATGGAGCTGAAGCCTGATTCGGACTTGCATTTTTCGCAGCTCGTGTTACCTGTGAGCTTGCTGAAATTCTAGGACTCCCCTTGACGCACCATGTCACAGGAGCAGATCGAGCCTGCCACTCTACTCTGCTTTGTCACAATTTCCTCCGTATCAGCAGCGACTGTATCGGAGAGCTCATCAGCACTTTTTTCTTCGACTTCAGTAAAGAGCCCACACAATTTTTGTAAGAGCTGGAAGGCGAAATCATCTTGGCTTTGCATCAACAGTTTGTTTGTCAACACTGCGTATTGGTTTCGCTGTTAACGAGGAATCATAGCACGGCATGCCATCGCTTTCACTGAACAGGAGGTCACGCCAGATTGCACAACAGCTTATTCTGTGCAACAGTGTCGCGTCTCGTCGTGTGGATTGAACAACGGCTTATTCTTTCTAGACATGAAATTTCGCCTTTGACGTGATTCTGCCGCGATCTCAGCTTCAAAAGGTCCGGACAGAGTCGATGCCATGTAGGGTTGGAGCTGCCGTTCCTAGGAGCGTGGGAGGTTGTGGAGCAGCAAATGTGAGAGATGGTGGATCATTGACTATTTGCAATAAACAATAGATTCCATCGGCAGTAAACCATTTCCGCTTGAAAAGTGCCGCCATACCACTGTTGCGATTAGTGCTATGCCCAACATAAACTGCAGGCTCTTGGCTTCGTGCCGAAGCTGATCATTGCAACAGTGGATCCAACTAGATGTAAGGGTCGAAAGGAACCGACCTTTTCACTTGCTTCAGAGGTAAGTATGAGCCAACGACTTCTTGATGCTCAGGGGAATCAGCTGAACAAATTTTAAACAATCCTTGATCAAATTCTAAATAAATCCTAATCAAATCTTAAACAAGCTCTAGTCAAATCCTAACCAAAACCTAAACAAATTCTAAACAAATCCTAATCAAATCCCAAACAAACTTTAGACAAATTCTAATCAAATCCTAGACAAATCCTAAAATTTAAACAAATTCTTAACAAACCCTATGGTAGTTTAAAACCTCAATGATTAACAATCAAATCATTGATTTCACTTCAAATTTTGCATATCTCTCAATAACTAAGCTGGCAAAAAAACCAAATGTTTTTAAAAAGATCAAACTTACCAAATAGAAGATAAATCTTAAAATTTGTTTCGGTGATGGCTAGCCTCATTTTCCAATCTGGATGTTGATCTCCTTGAGCCAAAATCTCTTAATTCCACAATTAAATACCTCTCAAAATTCACATGTATGTTAGAAATCAAGTCTATTACCTACATATATAAATTTTACTTCAATCCAACTAGCACATTGCTAAAGATCTTACAAACCCTCACTGATTCTTAAAACCCCATTTTTGAGACCCTAACCCACTTGAACTTCAATAATCTTCAATCTAATTGTTTGATTATGCTCAAATTTATAATACATGATAAAACCACCTAAAAACACAAACTTTCAAATTTTCACATATAGATCTATTATTAAATTTATAAAATCCTCCCAAATCTAAACCTTTTATTAATTTCACAAAATTAAATTCACCAAAAATAATCCTAACTTTGCAAAGCTCTTATAAAGTCATTACAAGCTCAAATTGTCCAAAATCAATGTTTAAAAAAATTCTATAAAGTCCTCCCAAACTATATTCTCTAATTTACAAAAGAGCCTTGAAGTTGCCATAAGTGCATGGTTTTGTGTCTTAGAATTTGATTTTGACTGTGGTTAGCAACCATTCTTTTTTGAGTATTAATTCTTATTTTCTTGAGATAATTTTTACTAAAATCATTTCCTAACTTCCTTGTACATATGCGTGGTTCTTTTATTTTTCTAATCTACCTTGTTTTGTTTTATTTATGGCCCTACAAAATATGTAGAAGTCTATTATACAAAAGGTAATATTTACACTTTTAGTTTTACTATCCTTTAACTATTATTTATATTTCTAAAATAATTTGCTATAATATTTTGAAATAAGATCTTCTATAATATAATTTTTTATAAAACTTTTTCACCTATTAGCCGTATTATATGACAAAAATGTGCCACAGAGTTACAGTGTGACTTTAGGTCATAGTCCAATAGTATTTAGAATTCAATTTCAAAATAAAGTTATTTTTTGTTTCAAATGACTTGGAAGTCTGAAGAGATTGTTTTAGATTGTTTCAAAGTTTGTTTTCAAGTGAGTAACCTTGCCTTGATGGGAATTTCAGATTTGATTGAAAGTTTAAATTAAGGCAATATTGTAGGTGGTATTTGAGCCTATAAGATCAGAATTAGAGAGAAGACTTTGGAGAGAAATTTCTTAACCAAAATTTCACTGAAGCAAGTAAAGCTAGAGCAAAATGGTGAAAAAAATTATAAGCCTTTTTTTGTAATGATTGAAGAATAAAGAGGTCTTTAAAGCCAGTGTGCAAGAAATGTAAGTAGATCAAGGAGCTAAACCAAATAAAATATTAATATAAAAGAAGATCTTATTTTAAAAAAAGGTTCCAATTCCTCTAAAAAAAGGAAGAAAAGAGACCAAAGAAGAGAAAGAAGAATCTATAGAGAGTTTAAGAGAAATTCAATTTTTTCAAAGATAAGAGGAAGAAAGTGAGAAAGAGGGTAAGAATCTAAGGTTCCAAAAGCAAAGTGCTTCCAAAACTTCTAAGAAGTCAAAAGAAAGTTCAAGGATTTAAAAAAAAAGTGTTTTTTTTCCTTGACGAATTTGAGAAGATGGTGAAGATGATAATAGAAGAAAAAAAAAAATAAAGAATTTGAAAAAAAGAAAGAAAAATGAAGCAACTTCTTATAGGCTCTTTAATGAAGGAGAATGTGAAAAAAGAGACCTTATTTGAAAGGGAGAAAAGCAAGTTAAGCTCCCATAGAGCCAAAACAAATTAACCTAAAAAATGGAAAGGCATGGAGTGTAAGAGAACCACAAGGAGGTTTCTTAATTAAGTAGAGCATTGACACTTGGCAAATGACATTGAAAGTGTCTTAGATAAAGTAAGAATCATGTCTATACTACTTGAAGGAAGTACTTTGGATTGATTTGATAGAAAAATCAAAGCCAATCTTAACTATGCTAAAGAGACTACTTGGATTGAAGTATATAATGGACTTATTGAAAGATTTGAGAGCAAGTGACAAAACTTCATAAAAGATTTGCAACTCTTCAAATTGAGGCAAGAAGTAAGTAAGACCTCATTTTTTAAATATTTTAGAGATTTTTAAAATCAATTTGCTTATGCTTAATTGGATTATAAAAAATATTTGTTAATCTTCTTTTATAATGGATTGACTGTGGCAACTAGGAAGAAATTTTGAAAAAAGAAAATCATTCCTACCAACATAAATGATAGCTTTGCCTTGGCTTCTCAGTTTGAAATGAAAGAACAAGGGATTGGTCATAGTGAACAAAGTACTATGACCAAGATTTAAGAAGAAAAATAAAACTCCCAAGAGGGAGTTAAGTCCTTGCATAGCAATAAAAAACCTCCTTTTTTAAAAAAAAGATTTAAAGAAATTGGTCTTTAATTTTCTAAAATTGAGGCTAAAGAAAGAAAAAAGAACAGTTTCAAGAAGGCAAAAGAAAACTCACCTAATGTGACTTATTTTAAGTATCAACTAAAAAGATATTATATCAATGATTGCAAAAATAAAGAATTGTTTTAAAAGATAACTAAAATTTCTAACACTTCTTTACTATCTAAGACTCATAAAGTTAAAAGGCTTCAAATCATGAATGTTAATAAAAAGATCTTGATGAAAAAAAGTAGATTTGAAGGAAAACTTATCTTAACAAGTTTGCATAAGAAACTCATCTGTTTAAGTTCTAAAGGTAAAAATAATGAGGTTTTAATTTTCATTGACACAAGGACAACCAACTCATTTATGAGTCCAATTTGGGCCAAGAGATTGGAGTTGGCTCAAGAACCAATCAAAGAAATAAGAGTGTCTTTTATCCAAAGTGAAAAAACAACCAATTTGGTTGTGAAAGATGAGAAGTTCAAGTGTGGTAATAAAAGGTTCTAAGAAGTCTTCATAGTATGTAGCCTTAGTGGAATAGATATAATATTAGGGAATATTTTTTTAAACTTCTATGGAGTGAAACTTCGATGGAATCCTAAATTAAGAGTAGTCATAGTTGAAAAGAATGAAAAAGTAATAGACTTACCATACACAAACTTCTCCATGCAACATGAATCTAGAATTTTTATAGTTTTTTAAAGTAAATTAGAAGGAAAATAGTTCTTCTTACACTTGAATAATAATAATTTTTATTTTGATTATGATTGTATAGATGATTTTTTTAATAATAAAAAAAGAATTGGTGAAGACCTTTCCATATTTTGATAAACTTGTGAAAAATCTTATGTTGGAGTTTGAAGATGTATTGACAAATGAATTGCCAAAAATACTCCCACCTAATAGATTGGTGGATTATAATATAGATCTAGTTCTATGAACAAAACCACCTATTAAAGCATCTTATAAATTGAACCAAATAGAATTAAAAGAACTCAAGAATCAATTCAATGAGTTGTTTGAAAAAATCTATATTAAACAAAATAAATTCTCATTTGGAGCTTCAATTCATTTTTTGAGCAAAAAAGTTGGTAAGCTAAGGATGTGCATCGACTATAGAGTCTTTAATAAGATCATTATAAAAAACAATTATCCACTTCTAAGAGTTGATGACTTATTGGATAGATTGAGTGGTAGTAAGTGGTTTAGCTAGATTGATCTTAAAAGTAATTACTATCAAATAAGGATTGTTCAACTGGATATAGAAAAGAGTGCTTGTAGAATTAAGTATGATTCTTATGAATTTATAGTTATGCCTTTTAAATTGTATAATATTCTAGTTATCTTTATTACTTTAATGAGCTCTATCTTTCAGAAGAAAAGTAATGAATTTTTAATGATTTATATTAATGACATTCTAGTCTTTTCCAAGAGTAAAGAAGAATATTAGCTATACTTAGAGGTAGTCTTAAAGAAGCTTAGAGAAAAGCAACTCTATGCTAATAAGGAAAAAAGTATTTTTTTCTTAGAAAAGTTGAAATTTCTAGGCCATGTTATGAATGGAGTGGGACTTATACCACATCCTAAGAAAATTGAAGCAATTAAAACTTGAGAAGTACTAATAACTTAGAAGGGAGTTAGAACTATTTAGGATCTAGCAAATTACTATAAGAAGTTCATAAGGAACTTTTCAAAGATTGCCAGTCTCCTCACAAGGCTCTTGAAAAAAGATAGGAAATCCATAAAATGAGATGTAGATTGCGAAGAGTCTTTTCAAGAGATCAAAGATGTTTTGATTTCAAATATAGTCCTATTCTATGTGCAATTTGATAAAAAATTTGAAATCCATATTGATATAAGTGACTTTGCAATTGGTGGAGTCTTAATGCAAGAAAAAAGATATAAGACTTTTAATTGTAAGAAGTTAAGTGGAACTTAGTTGAAGTGGTTAATACATGAAAAAGAATTGTTTGTAGTGGTACATTCTTTAAAAGCTTGGAAACACTTCTTGCGAGGTAGAGAAATCAAAGTGTGTATTGACAATATTTCTTTCAAGAATTTTACTTCAAAAACACAAGTCTTTCCTAAAGAGTTGAGGTAGTATGATGTGATAGTTTTAATGGACATTGAATTCATTACCAAATCGGGCAAAAATATTTTGGTGATAGATGCACTAAGTAGAAGAAAAGAGTTCATAGAAGAGAAACTCCATGATACAATGTCACTAAAGATAATAGTGAATTGTGATGATTTTCTACTTATCAAATGCATTAAAGAAGACTATGAAAAGGATGAGGATGCACTTGAAATAAAAAAAGTATTTGTTCAAATCAAAATTATTAAAAAATTGAGAAGACTTATAGAAGTATTCTCAATAAAAGATGAACTTATTTGATTTAAGCAAACTAGAATCTATGTACTATAGGGAAAATGGAAGAAAAAAGTGATGTATGAAATACATGTTTTTTTATGTAGAGGACATAGAGGTATGTAGACCACACTTAAAGATGTAAAAAAATCTTATTATTGGCCTTCTATAAGGGAAGATATAAAACCATATGTAAAGAATTAATTAAAGTATCAAAAAAATAAACATTCTATAGAAGTAAAAGTAGAATTTTTAGAACTACTACCTATTCTATTTCTATCATATAGAGATATTTCAATAGACTTTATAACTAGATTATCAAAGTGTAGTGAAGCTAATTCTATATTAGTCATTATAGATAGGTTTATTATGACTATTAGATTCATATTAATGACAATAATTTCAAATGATTCAAAAAAAGAGTTGAAAACTATTCCAAGGATGATTAAAGGTCTCTTCTTTGATGAATAGATTTCTTTGTATGGAATGCCAACTTTGATTATAAGTAGTAAGGATGTGAGTTTTATAATTCAATTTTGTCAACATATTATGAGAAAGTTGAATTTTAATATGTTACTAATTATTACTTGGTATCTATAAAAGGATGGCCAAATCAAAAGAATCAATGGGATTTTTTTAATATACCTAAGGTATTATAGAGAAAGTGATTATAAGAATTGAGTAAAATCATTGTCCATAGTTGAGTTTAGTTATAACACTATTTAGAGTGAATCATTAGAAAATATACTTTTTAAAGTGGCTCACTATTTTGATGTACTCAAGCCAATTGATTTGATAAAAATTAGGTGGAGTAATAAAACTACTTTGGATTTTTATTCTATTGAAGGACTAAGGTAGATAGCTAAAAGAGAAGCCATAATAAAAATTGCCAAAGCTAGATTGGAATTAGCTCAAAGTAGATATAAGAAATAAGCCAATAAATATAAGAAAGATGTGCATTACGAAAAGAAAGACAAAGTGTGGCTAAAGTAACTTCATTTGCTTAGCACATCTTATTTTCAAATAGATCCAAAAGAAGGCAGGCCTTTATGAGATTGAAAGAATATTACAAAAAATGTCTATGTATTAGACATATCAAAAAGATTGAAGTGGCATCTAATTTTCTATATGAGCATCCTTAAAAAGTTTGTAGAGGAAGTGAAAGGCTTTCACTAAGAAAAGGCACGAGTTTCACTTCAAGAGGAGATTTAGGACCAAACCATGGATTAAGTAGAAGTAATACTTGACAAGAAACGTACAGTGTTGGTTGATAACACAACTATATGGTAAAAAATAAAAACAAGGATGTTGTTATAGAAGAGCCTAATAGGAAGATGTAGTACAAAAATAAAGATAAATGATAGGAAGATAATAAAAGGTTCAGTCTTAATGTTGTCTTTTAAAGAAAGAACTTCTATTTGCTTTGTAGGAGCATAAATATCTAAAATCAAAGTAAATGAGATAAGTAATTAATATAAATATGTTTAGAAAAAATTTATCTATAGATTTAAGTAAATATTACCTCAAAATACCAAATATTGATATTCAAAGAGGACCAGTTGTCAACCTAGATCAAAATCAGACCTTAAGGGACAAAATTAGATTCCTATGGTGACTTTAGGATTCTTTGGGAGATTGAATAGCAAAGTATAAGAGTAGACTTGTAAAGAGATTTTTGGGCATTATTTTTATATCAATCAAGTTAATATTCAGTTTTTGAAGGATTTTCAAACTTAGTGATGTTCTTAATTGGATTAGATTTTGAAAAATAAAATTATGTTTACAAAATTGAGAGTCTCTTGAGTTTTGTAGTGTATATATGGGTGAATTTTGGGTAGTATGTTGGTATTTTAGTTATTAGTATGTGTACAATTTTTGAAGTCAAGCAAACAATTAGATCAAAGTGTAAATATTTTTGTAGATTGAGATCTCAAAAATGGGAGTTTGAGGGTCAGTGAGTATTTTTAAGATCTTCATTAATCTATTGATTGGATTGAAGTATTTTATTTTATTTTATTTTATTTATTTTTTGTGTAGATACTAGACTCAATTTTTAATAGTCTAGGTAAAATTTGGGAGTCTTTCAATAGTTCAAGAAAGAGATACAAGCACTAGAAGTTCAACATTTAGATTGGAGTAGGAGGCCAATCAATACCTAAGCAAAATTTAGGATTGATCTTCTATATGATAAGTTTAATCTTCTTCAAATTTTGTATATTTGTTGCCAACTTAGTTTTTGAGAGATGTGTAAAAACTTAAGAAAGATCAATAGTAAAATTGATAGATATTGAGGTTCTAAATTACCCTAAGATTGGATTAATTTGACTAGGATTTGACTAGAATTTGGTTTAGAATTTAGAAATTAGTTAGGATTTAGGATTTGTTTAGGATTTAGGATTTTTTAGGATTCAATTAGGATTTGATATAGGATTTAATTAAGGACTAGTAGGATTTAACTATGGTTAAATTGACATTTGGTTGAAATTTATTTGACATGTATTTAAGATTTTATTCTAATACTTCCTTTGAATTTCTTTAGGATTTCTTCATGCTTCTTTCATAATTTCTTTAAGGTTTCTTTGGATTTTATTGAAGCTTGATTAATATTATTAAGATTTAATTGGATTTATTTAAGATTCTATTAAAGTTAGAATCTTGTTGTTGCAATTTTTTTTCTACCTTCTACATCTAATTGCTTGTTACATTCTCAAACAAGACTTCGTGTAATATGACAACAAATATTAGAAGGATTCAATATTTGTGTACTTTTAAAGGTCATCTTCCACATAAATTTCAATGGATTAATGAAAGGAACTTAAGACATATACAAGGATTAGTCACAACTTTCAATAAGCAAGTAGGTGATTATAGAAGACCAAAAACTATAAGGAAGAAAATCAAGAATCATTAAGTTGAATCTTTGGTATAGGAGATAAATGAGGGTGACAAAGAAGATGAGGATATCTTCATTCCAAAGTAGAAGCAGATCACAAAATCCTATGTGACATCAAAAAAATAAGTTGGTAATGAGCAAAATATGTGGAGAATTCCTTAATGAACATCAAACTGAGAAAAATATAAAGATGAAGGAAATCCAACTTAGAAAAAGTCTTAAAACACAAGTGTCAAAAAACTATGGTATAAGAAATTTTGAAGAGATGAAAGATTTGAAAGGATTCCAACTCAAAGGGAATTTGTAGAAGGAAATCTTAAGAAGCTTATATGAAGCGAATACAAGTCTTTAAGCAATCAAGCCTAATTGGTTAATCTTTCCTAAATATGTTTCTTATTAAGTGATTGCAAGTGACTTCCATAGAGTAGAAAAGGATACTAAGGTGAGGCAAATCTTAATTAAGGAGTTCAACGGCCATGACAAAGTCTAAATAAAGATGCAATTCTTTATGATTCACATTTGGAAGTGTGGGCTTTTAAATCCAAGAATTGAGAGAACTTTGAGAAGTTGAAGGCAAAAAAGACATTATACAAAGAAACATGAAAAAGAGGTAGAATTCCATCTCATTAAAGCAATAAGAAAAACCTCACCTTCTTAGAGAAGGGAAGATAATGTAAAGCTAGGTAGAGAAGAGTCTTCAAGCTATAGTACAAAACATCCACTAAGAATAAGTTCCTAAAGAGACTTACTTCTCAAATGTCCAATTGTGTGTCAATGAGGACATTGACTAGCTATTGTGGAGGAGGGTATAAGGGTCAGTAGGAACCAACCCTTTCACTTGCTTCAGAGGTAAGTGTGAGCCAATGACTTCCTGATGCCTAGGAGAATTTGTGGCTAGGTGGCATGGGAGAGGTTGGGAGGGCCATCCTCTTCACCCCAAGGTAAATCTTGTGCGGGGCACAAGGCGGGCTGCTAAATAAATTAATTACTGAAAGTGAGTCTCAGGTTCTTTTTAGAGGGATCCAAGACTCACTTGCCTTAGAAGTTTGAATTCTAGTTTAGACTTAGTTTAGGGTGTTAGGAGTCGGTTCGGGAGTGAAGATTAACTCCCAAAGCGACCTCCTTTGAGTTGCAGCCGAGGGCAGTGTTGAGGCATAGCGCAAGACACCACCACGGGGTGGTGGCGCGTCAAAACTGGGGTCGATGCATGACGCAACCTTGAGTTGCGACATGAGTTGCGACGTGCCACAGGGTCGCGGCGCGACTCTGGGTCGTAGACGGACAGTGTCCAGAACTCTGTTCCGGAACAGAATTGTTTACTGTTCGAGGTGAATCGGGGGTCTGAAGGGATTGTTTCGGGTTGTTTTAAAGTTTGTTTCCAAGTGAGAAACCTTGCCTTGGTGGGAATTTCAGGTTTGATTGAAAGCTTAAGTTAAGGCAACGTTACACTAGATCTGGTGAGTTGTTCTGACACGCACTCTGTAAACAATGCTGTAATGAATATACAATTTCTTGGTAGCTTGTGTGTGTCAGATCTTGCTTGACAATTATGGTGTGTCTCCACCCAGTGAACCGGGTCTCGACATTGTTGTTTCTACACTGGCGGCAAAAATAATGGTTTCTCCTTTTCGTTCGGATGAAGAGAGTTCTTGAGAACGACACAACATCATGCAAAAATCCTCTCTCCTCCTCGTACTTCGAGTGCCAGACGTGCTCCTTCACGTACCGCTTTTCTCCTGCTTTGCAACCATGTGGGATGTTGTGCACTTCGCCTGCTTGTCTCACATTGTGGATGGGCATCAGTCAGCTGATTGCAAGGGTTGACTATTCACCTTTTGGGTGGGTATGCATTTGAATTGATGCCTCCAACGAGAAAATTCCACTGCAGGATGAAATCAGTACATTATATCTTGAGCCATCCATAGTGAAGGTATCGTTGTTTTGCTCTTTTTGCGATGAAGGAAAACGAACAGAAAAATGAAGCTTTGTCGTTTCTCAGAGTTGATTTTCTCAAAAATATTGTCCGTATTTCTTTTTCAGATCGTCAGTAACCATGTGGACAATTGGAAGCATACACGAAATCAATACAAATCTTCAATTCCACGGATCAATCACACTACACAAGACCGTTATTCGCATGACCGGTACGTCGATCATGCCCTGTAAAGCCCTAAGCCTTGTGGATGGTGTCATCAGCGTCACAATTTCTACGTTCGTCGGCTCAATTTTCACTTGGGGACAGTTCTGGTATGACGACTTGCAGCGAGGGCTATGGAAAAAATGGTTCACAGATTCCGAAACCTCGTACGCGAGGTTAATACTAACCATAGAACCTTTACAAGAATGCTACTCTGACGCTTGTTGTGGCGGTGGATATGGAGGAGGAGGAGGAGGAGGTGGAGTGGACATGAGGACAGTGGTGGAGAGCGCCCTCACTCAAGCGTAGCCGGACTGGCGTCGTACACGATGCGAGCCTTGCCGATCCCCAGCGGCTGCACATTCGGGCCGAATTGCACGAGCGTCACAATGATGTCGGTGTAGTTGTCCTTCCCCAGGGCGACGAGCTTGTCCTTCACCGCCACTCTCCACACTCGGTCGCGATTGAACTGCGCCTGCCCAACGTGCGGGACGAAGTTGAAGGTGCCGAAGAACTCTGGACAGCTCACTGGCGTGTTTATGTCGACGGAGGGGAAGAAGAGGTAGGCTTCCCAGTGGCTCTGAAACCTACCATCCACTTTGATACCCTCGATTTCCAGCACCTCCACACCCACGTCGCTCCTTTCGGGACGGGGAACTCGGAAGGTCAGTGGCTCTGCACCCAATTTGTCTTGGATCGTAAGCTCGGGTGTGGCGATGATCATGGCGTTTGTTTGAGAAGGATTCATGGGGTTGCAAACAGGGATGCTATTCTCGTAACCGGCTTTCTGCCCATTCGTGATCCATGCAGTCGGCGATTCCTCGTACTCGTATCTAGGGGTTCATGATGACAAGCAAAATTCAGTCAAAGGGACTGAACCTCATCAGCTTCGAAGACAAATGAGGCGAGTCAGGAGGCTATTTTACCTGAGGAGTGTTGTGTTGATGATCTGCGACACTTTCACAGTGACCCGATCCGCATTTTCATCATAGTACGTGAAGCTTGCGTCGAGAAAATCTGTGTGGTTCGGCTCCATCCTCTGCTTTCCCGGCATCGTTTTCCATATTGTCCAAATCCTGTCAATGTTCGCGTGATGCGGGTAAAATATTGGATCTCTCGCTGCCCTCCCAAAGTTTCCCATGTCGTCGAACTTATTGGGTGCATCTGGATCCCCCACCCACAGATGCACTGTGCCATGTGGGTTATCCTCAAACGTTCCGGGTCCATGACCACCCCCATCGCCATAGCTGTAAGCCTGTCCAAAGAAAAGTCTTGGTGTTGGCGCTCCCGACACTATCTGCGTGTACATCAGCCGTGTGTTCTCGATTCGAAGCTCAGTTGGCGTTTTTTCAGTGCACCCCCCGACCGTATTCAGATTCACAATATTCGGCTGCTGCGCGCATTTGTTACGGTTGTGGTTCCACAGAGACGATGACCTATTGCTTGCGTAGATGTCAGGCAAGGTGTTGGCAACCTCTTCCTCCGACTGGTTGTCCCAATTCCAGTAAGGAAGTGCGAAGCTGTCGTCGTCCAAGAGCTCGGCCAAAATCCGCTCATGAAAGTACAAGAACATCCGGTGCCATGGCAGGAACAACCAGTGGTTATGTATTTCTAGCGGCCAGATCATACCTGGATAATAAATTCCATTGTCGCAATACAAACAGTGAAGCTTTGCTTGGTTGGAGAGCGACCGGGGATCCGACTCCGACAGCGACCTGAGCAACTGGTAGCCTTTCTCCAGCTTCGCGATCTCGTCATCGTTGAGCTTGTGCACCGGTCTCCTGATTCGTAGCGGCAGATTGGGGTCGATGGTGAACTGTCTAACTGGTTTACCCGTGTATGGGTACGGCATGCAACAGTTCTCCTCGCTCGTGCACTTTTCAGGAAATTCCGGTGCAGGAATGGGTACTCCACTTGTGAAATCCCCCAAAATCTGAGACAGAATCAGAACGGCGGCTCTCATCTTGAAACCTGTAAGATCCTTTCGACTGCCATCTTCCAGAAAATTCCCCATCTTTCAAAAGCTTGCTCCGGTTGTACTTGACCATACCAATGGCATTACAACAATACGTATGCAGCACGCAGGGAGAAACAGTCTGTGTTGTGCCTTGATCGATCACCTTACAAGACGAATCACAGTTGGAAGAAAATTGATCACCCACACTTATGTACACACACACAGACTCACTAAAATAGAACTAGACTCGCAGTCTCTGTCTCTGCCCCATGGTGATCAATAGAATTCTGAGGCAATGTTGTGTTGCGGAAGTCGAACATGCAGGTTTGACCCTGGAGGGATCAGACCATCATTTTATAGGAATCCTTGCATCCAGTCATCAAATAGCTGTCCCTACGAATACGTAAACGTTCCGATTCTGGCGACGTTAGAGATTGCTTAGTTGTGGCCAATGATTGAAGAGGTGCCTCGCGGAGCCGAAGTGCTGATTAGCTTGAACGTCGATGTCTTCACGAACGTCGCTCGTGAGTTTGTCAGTGTCAAACAGTAGATCGAGTGGCACTAAGCATAATATTTTTTCGTCACTTGTTCTCTTTTGGACCTTAAAAGAGCTCAATCTTTAGATCTTTCCTGAGTCGATCCATCCTTTCTCCGTTTTTCAGGTGAACCGTGGTTCCGCAGCAATCAACGCACGGCGTTGAATTCCGGGTGCAACGTTCCCATCGTTGATGAATTCACCCATGTCTTCACCATCGAAAAAGACCCCACAGTTGAGGGGGGATAACGACGTCTCCGGGTGAAATTGGTTAATCTAAGCATTTCGACGACACGCCACTCTCTTTCCATACGAGGAATTCACACGCAACCCGTATTAGACACGAAATCGATTCTTAAACCTGGGCCAGTGCTCCTCCGACAATGCAACTCAAACTTTCACCTCATTTCTAAGTCAGAGAGGCACTAGTCGTTTACTTTATTTTTTCTTTTTGCCAGTATCTTTGCTCCAGGCTGCGCATCTAGAACTTCAGCCAGCTCTTTCTTGATGGACCCAAGTTTGCTCTATCTTTTCATCGCTATATCTCTGTGTAGATTATAGTAGTGTCGTCATGTGACGCTTTATCACACTTTCGAAGGTTGTGTCTCCCTCAGCTCCCCCTCTCTTCCTTAAATGGCCACGGTGATGGAGAGCGCACCAGCAGCAGACCTGTTCTCACAGGCTTCGATACACGCTGCATGTTTCCATGCATCATTCGGCAGTTTTTGCCACGCTTTTCCTCTCGTTTCCAACTGCAGGTACTTGCAAATTCATGAGCCAGAGCCACAACCGCGTGTCAGTTGTATGGGCCACCGGCGAACCACCTCGAGATCGTTTCATTCGCATCGTTCTGCAAAAGGAAGTGAAACATTGGTGGAGGCGTTTCGATCCTCTTCCATGACAGAAGCTAGTGTGGGAGATCTATGCACTGGATCACATCCCAAAAGTTTTCTTAAAATTTTTCTACCTTTTTCTACCTAACCATTTTTTCCTTTCTTTTCACCCTTTCTTCTTTACTTCCCTTCTCCTTTTTGTTTGTTTGCGTTGCAAACATCGAGTAGCCTTTCACAGTCCCGCAGGAATTGGGCAGGAGTGAACGAGGGGGGGGGGGGGGGTCGGGCAATGGATCTGGCGCCAGTGACTTCGGAGCGCTTTTGTTCTTCTTTTGACTAAACTGGAGCTGGATTGAAGACGTTGAGCAACAGCTTTCCTGGAGACGCCGGGGCTTTATCTCTCGGTCTCTGTGTGTGTGGAACCCATGTTGCCCCTCTTGCCCCTGTTGCTTCTTCTGCTGCACCGTGCAGTAGCGGCAACAGCAAATAAATAGCAGAGCAGTAACACCATGATTTTGTGGCTCCCAACTCTCCTCCTCCTCCCCACATCCTGTCGCTCCAGCTCGGAGCTATGGGAATCATTCGCCCTGCAGCTCCATGGCCTGCTCGCTTTCTGTTCTGTCGATGCTTTCCAAGTTGCACCACCAGCAACAACATCAATTGTGAGAATAGTGAAAATAACAGAAAGTTGTGGCGATTAGAACATCTCCGACCCACACAAACATTCGCACCTGAAAGTGGTTAAGGTGGCGTTCTTTCGTTAGAGGTAGTTTTTTAGTGTGTGTGTTTGTGTATATATATATACGTATATATATATATACATAAATGTGTGTGTATATGTATATATATAGACACACATATGTATGTGTTTACACTTGCACAGAATTATGATTCATTTTTATTGAAAATTAAGCAAATTGTTTATGAAGAGGTTAGTGTTTTGATGCATATGTGTTCTAATTCATACTGTTATCCATGTTTTAATACTAATGATGAAATGAGTAGATATTTTACAACAAGGCTTCATCAATGGGATTTTTATTGTAATCTTTATGGTTGTGTTTTGCTCAATTTTCAAACAGAAAAGAAAATGAAATGATATGTTTCAAAAAATAAAATAAATAAACTTTAAACATTATATAATGTTTTGGAAAAATTCAAGTAATAATTCACATTAACTGTCTTAAGAGATTTTATGCTACTACTATTATTTTATAATTATTATTTGATAATTATTATAATTATGAAGTTATTATTCTTTTAAATAAATAGATGAGATAAAGTATTTAATAAACATGTAAATATAAATATAGTGAGAGAATAAAATATTTATAAAGGCATAGAAGAAATTTTATCTTTTATACTTACAAAAATTCTTTTATGATAACATTATATTCTATTCATACTTTGACTATTGGTACATAATTACTTTTAGATAAAAAGTTCAACTAACACTACAACTTGGTCACATTGACAATACCACTTGCACAATGACATTTAAATAGAAGTCAAATGATGACTCAATGCCTTTATTCCTTATGCACACTAAGTCTATCAAAGTCTTTTAATCTTCTAAATAGTCACACTTAATATGTTTTTTAAAATTTAAAATTTGACTATTGACTTATATGACCAACAACTTTTGCATCTTGTTGATTTTTATGTCCTATAGACTATTTATTGGATATCAAATTGTCTCTTTATATTCTATCCAATTATATTTAGTCCATACTTTTTTTTCACTTTCATTTATTTACTCTTTTTTTTTTATATATATTTCCACAACTTTTATAGAATAAAAACCATCTTAAGTGCATTATACAAATGTATATGTAGTAGTGTGATTTGACAACTAAATTATTAAGTATATGTATATATATATATACATGTATTAATTAAATATTTATAAAATATATAATACATATATAAGAATTTATGTGAATATCTATCTATCTATCTATCTATCTATATTTTTTGAACAATAAAAACAAAACAATCAACACTAATCTACATATGTGTATTTTAAATTATAAAAATACTAAAATATATTTTATTTTAATTTAATTTATTTTTTAATTTTAAAAATATTATAGTAGTTTCTATTTAAAAAATCATATGTTCAGATAATATTATAGTAATTCAAATATTGATTTTAAAATAAAATCATAAGAAAATATAATCTAATATACTAAAAAATAAAACAAGAAAGCATTTGATATTTTAAGCTAAGCCTACAAATTATACTAAATCTTTGATTACTTAAATTTTATATTAAATAGAAATTGAAAGTAAATGCTATATTTAATACAATTGCATTAGCTTTAAGAAAAAACCATAAGTATTAAAAGTCAGTTTAAACACTTCTTGAATTTATAAAGTAATAAATTTCCTGTGCATAATATAAATTAGACTCTTGTTTTAATATAATTTTGAACATAAAATATTAATAAATAAAAATTGTCTTATTTTGAATTAAATCAGTTATTAATTTTTTTGATGCAAAGTACACAAATAGATCAATCAGAAGAAAATTAGTTAGTTATATTTTTATATAAATAATATAAAACATACAGCATTTATATGAAAAATACTATTAAAAATATAATTTTTTCTTGTCATTATTTATGAATTTATGAATATTTTAGAAAATTTAATTTAAAAAAATTAAATATTTCATTTTGATTTCTGAGCTTTACATGTTATTTAAATTTTTTTTTCTTAAAAGTTAATCTTAAATTCTTAGTTGAGTATTCTTATGAATTTAGGAAATTAAATATATTTTATATACAATAATATTTTATTATTTATATTTATATCAATAATTCCAATTTTAAGTTTTTTAACATGCAGTTTTTATTTATTTATTTGTTCATTTTTCTCAACATTAAAATTAATTCAAAATAAGCTAATGAAATTACATAGGTTTCTTTTAAGTAAACACAAAGAACGAAATTTTACTATTTCACTTAGACATTCACTCTTTTGCTTTAAAAAAGAATTCAATTTCCTTTCTAACTTCTTAAACATGCAAACTCATACACAAAAAAATGGAAAAGACCATCACACCTTTGCAACATACCATAGTCCTTTAATTTACACCATTTCATTCTACACTCATTCATGGCTAGTTTCTCAAACCTACACAACATCTAATCATTCAAACCTACACTATACACATTCTCACACACACATATAAATGTAAATAAATGAATGAAAAAGGAGGTATAAAAAGTAGCGAAAAACCTAATGATTGTGAAAACACGGATAAGATGGGGATGTAGCTTTGTGTACAAAAGATGCATATACTACTGATGCGTGAAGGGCAAAGAGTAGCGGGCATCACCGACCGCGATGAACCGTAGGCCTGGGTCTCACTCACCTACTCACTCGCTGTTATTTTTCCCTAATCGATCAGCAATTGATGAAAAAAAAAAAAAAAAAAAAAAAAAAAAAACATAAGAAAAAAAAACTGGGTCGTTACTATTGCTGCACCAATAATGCACCACCAAAGGGAATCCAGTGATGGAGCCATCCATGTGATCAGACGTATGGATTAGCGCACCTTTTAGGTAGCTTTTGCACACTACGCCCTGAACAGTCGGATTCGGCACAACCCAGGTTGAATTTCCTAGGTGACCATGTCGATGCGAGCGTAACGAAATTGGAAACACCACCAGTGCACAAGTGGGGGGTGTCGATGGTGGTGGAAAATCTGCCTTCGGAGGTCTAGAAATCCAAGCACTCGGTGACAAGATAGCGACCTGGGTGACGATCGCGATGGCGATAGCGTCACGAGCTCTCACAACTGTTGCGCCTGGACCTCCCCGACCCCAGTTACTTGGCGCGGTGAAGCCCATCACGAAGGCGCTGCCGTGGACCACTGGTGGCTGATGGAATGTCAACAACGCGGGTGGGACCCTTGTTGCCGAAGGCGAGATTAGTTTCCTGGTGTTGCGATCTCGCAGTCTCCAGTTGGCGCACGGCGCTGTCCCGGCCACTCATGCCTGCCGGGCCTGCAGCACCTGGAGTTCTCTTGGTGGTACCATCAATACTGCCTTGCTAGCTTCCTGATTGCACTTCTTCCTTGCTAGGTCTGCATGTTGGGTGCCTGCCCCTCACCTTACGGCCTCGTTTGAAGGTAACAATACTCTGGGTTCAGATTCGGATTCGTTATCTAGCACGAGTATTTGGTATTCGGGGGTGGGCACCGTGGACGGTGGAATTCTTCGTGGGTGGGGGGAGGCGGCGTGAATTGGCAGGTAGCGGGAAACCTCGGCGGCGCTTGGTTTCCAAAAGTAGCTTTGCACGGGCAGCACGAGATAAAGTTCTGCTGCTGCTCGATGTGGGTTCATGCGCTGTTACAGGTAATGCTACCGCGCCTGGTAGCGATTCATCAATCCCTTCCTGAGGCCTGCCTAACATTTCCCTCGTCGGCCCTTGGTTCTTCGATTGGTTCTCGTTGCCATTGCCGGGCTTTGACCTTGTGATCTCCGCGGCGCCTTCACTCCCTGTGGTGTCCATTACCGAGCTGTGAAGATAAGCCTCGGAGTTCGTCGATGGTTTCATATTTGATGCTTTGATCTTGTATGGAAATGATTGTGTAGAACATACCACGTTTTGCATATATTTTGGAAAATCATTGGCTGTAAGCAGTGATTAAAAATATTTGACAAATTACAATTGGATAATTGTGTTAGAACATGTTCAAAACACATGTATAAATATAGGGAGTTGTTAAACCACACCTCCTTGCAATCTAACAATTGATTCTAGCCATCTCCATCTCTCAGTCCTATGTCCAGTTCTCCTCCCTACTTCTCTGTCCCTTGTCTTGAAGTCTCTCTATCCTTATTCTCTTCCTTCATTCTTTGTGCCGACTGCTCATTGCCTTCTTTGAATCCAATACCAACTTTTGCAAGGAAATATTTGGATACTATTGGAATTCTTTGGTATATTATTTAGATGAATGAGGAATGGAGGTTATTTTTTTAGTGACATGATTATTTGAAGAGGTACCAAGGAGGGTCATTCAGTATTAAATGGTAAGCAAATTGTCAAAGATTGTGAGTTTGGTGGCTGATAATTAACAAAGAGGATTGGTCTTGTGCTCATATATATAATGTTGTAGCGAGTTCTAAGAATTAATAACCATTTTTGGCAAGGAGTGATAGCCTTAGTATTATTAAGCCATTCTTTCATTTTCCAAAATGTGGAGTGAAAAGAACTTTGTACTAAGGATGTTCAAGCTATACTCAATCGACTACTATTGAGATTGTTTTTGTATACAATTTCTATTGCAAGCTCAAGTAAAATTCTTAGATGGGATATGAGACGTGTTTATAGAATGGATTAAGGAGTCATAACATTATTGATTGGAATGTAAAAATGGAATTGGTTAATATATTATGATGCATTAGACTTAGAAGCATGGAAGATGGAGTATGATAGTTTATATTGATTGTTTGTGAAGAACATTGAAGAACAAGGAATAAAGGATGGAAATGAAGATGAAAGGTGTTTAAGACAGGAAATTAAGAAGAAAGGAGGAGAATAAGAAACAGAGATGGAGATGGATGAAGTCAATCATGAAATGGCAAAGAAGGTATGGCTTTAATAATTTACTATATAGTGGCAACTTCTACCTTGTCATGTAATTTAGATTTTAAGTTGGATTTGCGTAATAAGGTGTCTCGCATAATGTATTATTATCCTTGCTTATACTCAAGTTGAATGTCAAAAAGCTGCAACTGCTCTTTCCAACGATAATGTTGTGATTTCATATTTTTCAGATACAAATCATAATTTGTATCTGTCCAATGGTCAGTCCAAACAATTACTGAATTTTCCAACAAATAGTATTACCACACCTTTGTGGCATGTACAATTACTAGTTGCCCTTGATCGTGTGCAAAATAATTGCAATTTACTTTTTGTGAGTTTGTGTGATTTATATGCCAAAAGTTGCAAGTCTCTACCAAAGTCTTGTTGAAGAACTATGCCAAAAGCAAATTCCGAAGCATCAATGCCAAGTGTACATAGAAGGTTGAGATCACATAATTGCAATATTAGAGTAGTAATTAGTGTCTCTTTCAATTCCTCAAAGGTCATTTTTTATTCAAGTTTTCATTCAAATGGACCACCTTTTTTCTAATAAGCTTAGGAATGAGGCAAAAATGTATACAAATCACCAAACAAAATGGCCATAATATCTAATAAGGCCTAAAAATGAGTAGACTTTAGAAGCATCCTTAAAAGTTGCCCAATCCTCTAGTACTTTTATTTTGTCTATTTCCATGCGCATACCTTTGGAAGATACTACATGCTCCAAAAAGGTGACCTCTAACTTCCAAAGTTCATACTTCTATTGCTTGTAATAGAAGAAACTGTCACGTAGTCAATGTAGCACTTTCCATAGATATTGCTCATGCTCTTTATAGATTTTACTACAAACCAGGATATTATCAATAAAGATGGCCACATACTTATCCAAAAAGTCCTAAAATAATCTGTTCTTGTGACTCATAAAAGAGGTTGGAGCATTGATGAGGCTAAAAGGCAATACAAGCCACTCAAAATATCCATAGTGCATATAGAATGTTGTCTTTTTTATATCTTCTTTGGCAATGAAGATTTTCCAATAATCACTCTAAAGGTCTAATTTATTAAATATAGTTACTCTTCAAAGTTGGTCAAGAAGATCATCCACATGTGAAAGTGGATATGCGTTCTTAATAATTTGCTTATTGAGGTCATGATAATTAATGCAAAGTCAAAATCCACCATTTATTTTAGATGCAAAGAGTATAGGTACTCTCCATAGCAACATGATTTTTCAAATGAAGCCCTTCTCTAAGAATTCATCTAATAACTTTCACAATTCTTCAAATCCATTAGATTTTAAGTAATAAATTGATTGACTTATTAGTTTGGCTCCAAGCACTAATTTTATTTAAAAGGAGGTACTTCAATGAAGTGGAATGCCACTAAGTAAGTCAATTGGAAAGACATTCCAATATTTGCATATGAATTGTTTGACCTTTTTTTATTCCTTTGGCCATCTTTTCTACCACCAACACAAGATTTGAAACCACCACATATATTGGTTGCTTATGCTATATTTTCTTCTTCATAAAGATCATTTCTACAAGTAATTTTTTAATCATAGTTCATTTTGCTATCTCACTCAATATAGAGAGGTACAAAGAATCATCATGCATCTTCTATATTTGAAAGAGATTGTCCTTGCTAACCAACTGACTTGTTTATTTTCCACCTCTAGCCATAATATACCAAGGATGACATCATATGTAACCTTTATTACTTTGAACTTCTCTCTGAAGGCATAAGTATCACTTAGCCTTAGGATTTTTTCTTCACTTGTCTTGTTCAACATGTTCTCTTGATCATCTACAAGGATATATATTCTCTTCTTTGATCATCTTTATTTTAATCTTAAGTCGATTGGTAATTATCATTGAAATGCAATTTTTTATAAAGCTGCAATCCACAAGCACTCGACATGGCTCTCCTCTTAATTGACCCATTAGACATACCAGTTCATTCTTCTAATAGTTGTCAAAAGCTATGTTGTTTGTTTTTAAAAAATAGCAACTATTTCCAATATTGGTCATGGATGTCTTTATTATGGAGCTCCATTTTTTTTGCTCCAATTCTTCATCTATTTAGTGGCCCTTGAGATTGTAAATTCACTGTGATTTGTTAGTTCTTGAATTTTGACACTTTGAATAGTCTCTGATCTGATGGTTTTACTCCCAATAATAAAAGTACAATCTCTTTTGCATCAATATTTGTCATCTTTGTGGTGTCAATGGTCCTTACAATACATCAATTTCTATTAGCATTGATTGTTGCGCCATAGTGTTGGCTAATGGCATAAGATTCTAAAACTATAGGTTGTATTCCATAATTTTTGAAATCTATAGCATCAACCCTCTATGCAATCCTAACTACATCCTTAAATATTTGTAGATCCTTTAATTCCACCTCTCGTTGGACCACATGTTTCAATCCTCATACAAATCAATCCATCATCTCCACCTTTGAAACGTTGTCAATTTGGAGACACATGAACTTAAACCGAGAGACATAATCTTACACTTACTTGGATTGTGTAAAGTTAATCAATTGATCACATGTTAACTTCCTCGCATTGATGGACCAAAATTGATTCCTAAGCTCGGTCTCAAACTCCTCCTACTCACAAAACCTGCCTTGAATTCCATAGCTTAGAATTCAATGTTGCGACAAATGGCTATTACACCTTTCAAATAATTGGAAGCATATATAATCTCTTTGCTACTATTTCTCCTAAATAATTAGAGGTATTGTCATATATTGAAGAGCCATTGGCATACACCTTCTTGTCTTAAGGTTCCTAAGTATGTATTGGGCTTGTTCAATTTCAGCCTAGCAGATGTCAACTCCCTTATCTTAGAAGCTTTTATTTGCCCTTGTAGAATAGCTATTTGATCTAAGAAGTGTTATATTTGAGTCTCTATTTGAGATTGCTCCACCATATTTCCTATGTTGTAATTTTCTTGTAAACTTTACTATTGTAATGCCTTCTTTTCTTAAAGATAACTTCTTAAAATAGCTCATTATAGTCCTAAAATAGTATTCAATGTGATCACCACAATTGACTTTTAATTAAATGGTGGCTATCAATACACTACCAAAGAAAAGACTAATACGAGCTCTAATACCAATGAAACAGGACTAAATTTTTTAAGATCTAAAACCTTATGAAATCTATAACAACAAAGATCTTGACTTAACAAAAGATCAAGCATACTAGAATAAAATTGAAAGTAATTGAACGGAATAGAACATAAAAGATAAGACCGAGTAAAAGAGAATAGAATCAAACAAAATCAAATAGAACAAAATAAGAAAACCAAATTTTATTGAAAAAAAGAGTCTGAAGCTATACTTGACCAAATGTCCAAATGGCCTCATTTAGTCCTATTTATACTTTATCCAACTATCTTGGAACTTTCTAGAATTTTTTTAATAGTAGGCTCTATCAAAATAATCGTCCTTCTAAAAGATTCTATAGATAGGCTCGACCATGATAACCGCCTTAAGCCTTTCTAGAAGGTTCTATGGTAGATCCTACATAAATCATTATTCTAACTTCAATTCTAGAAAATTTCTAAAAATGACTCCAATTACATACCTCTATGTACAAATAATACAAATATCCTATCTATGCCCTATTTCATCAAGTTTTTAACCTACCAATTAATTATAAACATATATAAAGTCAAATACGAGTCTATAAAGCTTCTAAGAAGTTTTGCCACAAGATAATATTAAATCTACGTACATTTACTTTTTACACAACACTTCTTATCTAGATAAATATATATGTCTATGATATATTCATGGCTAAAATCATAGGCTTATTTCATGAATCAAACCACCACCAACCTTCTTAGAATTGTGGTTAGTTATAGAAACAAAGCATGTCCTTCTAATATAATATTTTACATGCACTAGAAATGTATATTTTGAAAGGCATTTCTTTATTGTCTATGCATTATCCTTCTCCAATATTCTTAATTGTTGCTTGGAAGTACTATGAAAGTGCACCTTAGCTATGGTAGATTATATAGTTTGCATATAATTTGGAACCTAAAGAAATCTTACTAAGCTTAGGACAATTAAAGTGATTCATAGAACAATTGCATTATAGAACAAAATACCTTTCAAATCACACTAAAATAAAAAAATCTTAGCATAAAAAGAAAAGATGAACAGTTACACAAATTTGTACAAAAGAGATATGAAGTTTTTTTTGATATAAACTTGACTTCTCTTTTTATTGTAATTAAGGCCTTTAAATTCTACTTCATATATTACATCTTTGGATGTGTATTGCTACCCTACATTAGTTCAACCAATGTACTCTAAAATTGCAACCTTGTTGTTGGATTCTACTCTACCTTGAATGTATTTCAATTGACTTTTGTAAGATCTTCGTATTATAAGAGTTTCACAAAAAATACACATGATATCTCACATACATGATGTCTTGCATACACAATATCTTGCAATGATGTACACATATAGATACCCGATGCACTCACATATACACTTGATGTCCTATAGCATAAGCAAAACCTTATACCAATGTCCTACAACATGAACAAAACATTAAATTAATGTCTTGCAATGTGAGTGGATCATTTTCATGCATGTTAGGGCCTTGTGAATTGGAAAATTAAGTTAAATTTTGATAAAAACAATGAAATAAAACTTTTGATGAAAACAATGATGGAGTGATGCATATAACCAATTAAGAATGGTTTTTGTCTCTTCTTATTTATTTAGTTGGTTTGTCCCTTGAACTATTTAATACAATAGATACACAAAGTTATATATATATATATATATATATATATGTATTTATTTATTGACACTTCTGAGTGGCATGCACAAAGTTATATATATATATATATATATATATATTTTTTTTTATTTATTGACACTTATGAGAGGCATGCATTTCCCTTGCCAACTGTGCAACGGAGAGGGCTTGTGAAACCCAATCAGGGCCGGCCGATTCTCACAATTAGGCCTCCACAAGTTCCGACAATAGACTTCCTAGCACACATAAAAACTTATTTTTTTGGTACCGTGCGTCCAATGGTGTCGTCTCTCCAAAGCAAATGCTGAAACATAGCAAAAGCTATACCTCCCCCCCCTGGAGATTTCGACATCCAATCGTCATCCATGCAACAGCAGCTCCATTCAAGCACCTGAATGGGGCCAGTTGTAGCTGCAACGCAGAATGTCCTCTCAAGTTGCTTCGAACCAAGCAAATGCTCTTTTAATAGATCCTTGTCAGTTGGAGTTGCAAAACCGCTGGCCGTGTTGTCAACCATGGATTGATGCCTTGCTGCTACAGCCATTTCAATTGACTAAGTGTTTGACGTACCGGGTGGCAGAATGAAGGATTGACTTGCAAGCACAAAGGCTCCGGCATGTTTGCAGACGGGAAGCATCTTGATGTCCAAGTTTGTTTCTTATCAAGGAAACCATCTCACAGAAAACTAAATTCGAATCGAATTGCGACCATCGTGTTTCGCACATCTTGCGTTTTTCGCGTGATTTTTAAACGAATCTCGTACATCGGCTTCGGCTGTTTCACATGAACGAAAATGTACAGATCCAACGAAGTCTGGAATTTAAAAGGAGTAAGGAAATTTGATCCGAAATTAAAGCACGTGCCAAATTGAGTACCAGCTGCTAGAGGCAATAGCGACCAACTAGACTAGCTACGTCAGCAGAGGCTTCGTTGCAAACGCATGCTTCACAGATGGAGGAGGAGGTGGAGTCTGTAGCCAAACATGGTGCCATGGAGCAGGCCACGTGAACAGCCTCTGCAACGAGGTCAACCTGGATCTAGGATCCTTTACATAGTCATCCGTTCCTTTTGTAGAAATTTCGTTATTTGTACAGAATCTGACATTGCAGTTCAACGTTCGCGTTTGAAAGTCATCGGTCACAGGTCTTCGGGGAGAGTTTTCATAGACATAGCATGTCGAAAACCTTGAAGTTGGAGGCAAGCTTAAGACGCGGCCACGCATGCGTGAACAATGGTTTCCGCGGTGATCATTGAACTGGATGAGGAGGGAAAAACATTACATAACATAAAATTGTATTGAAACATTATAAAATAAACGGGGTCTGGAAAATTTCAGCTCATCGTTCTGCCCAAGGCAACCCCCAACAAGAAACGTATACGTACAAATATATATATGTGTGTATATATAATTCATTTATCAGCGAAAAATTCGGACGAACCAATTTCTTATAAAATTAATAGAACTTCCCGAAATTGATGGTGAGGGTTGAGCGGCTAGCGGCAAATGTCTTAACCTGTTGACGTCCCCCCCGCTAGAGTAAACTTATTGACCAGGTTATCTGCAGTTTATCAATGCGTTGAATCTAGTCCAAACATCCGGGGTGAGTAGAAAATTACCGTCTGCAGACGTGGCTGAATCGGCGACATCCGTGTCCAACTGTGGGCGCACTCCAAATTTAGCAAACAGACGAGAGTGTGGAGACAACTCTCGGGCAAGTCTACGTGATGTCAGAGCCCAGCATTTACTAGGCAAAATATTTGTTTAGGAATTTATTAGAAAGCTACAACAGGTCTGTTCAATCCCTGGTTGTGACGCAACCTGCGACAAGCATCTTGGCAAAGACATGAAAACATCGGAGCAAGTCGATCTGGATGTGTACTTTCCAAATGGTGGGTAGGTAATCTCTGGTGCAAGTTGTTCATAAAAACAAGCTCAAAATTTCGCTATCAAGGGCTACCCGCTTAAATTTAATTGCATATACTCGGATCGGTCACGAGTACTCGGAGCGCTTTTGACTAACGGCAGCAATGAGTGAGGTTAAGTTCAATGTAACGCTGGACACGCTTCCATGCGGTTTCTCGAATTATGGAAGGAAGGCAAAAGCAGCTCTAAAGGAAGGTCTTTCTGTTCATAATATTTAGAATTATATGAGCTCTCAAGAATTAAAGAACGAGTTATACTTCCACGGGGACACGGGACGACCTAGCTGCGGTGCCGGTAAAGGAAGAAAATGGTCTCCGAGATGAAGGGATCATGCGTAGTAAAGCAGATAAGGATTGCTGACTTGATCACTGGTTCTGTCAACGCCAAGTTTTGACTGTGGAATTGCAGTGCTTTCTCCGCCTTGAATCATAGAGCCAGCAGATACTAGGTCGATGCTTTAGGAGATTACCCCGGAACCTTAAGAATAATGAGGCTCCAGGCTCCGACGACAGTATATAACCTACTTCTTACCCCCCAGTCCCCACACATTAATCGTTTTGCATCAGTTGAGTGCTCGAAATTGAGTCAGGTACCACCTACTAGGGCAGACCCACCGAAACGAAGCAGCTAGGATCGGCGTGCGCAAACTGGGACTTCGTGCCGCCATCGCAAAAGATAGTGAAGCTTGATCATGTAAGGCTCACGTTTTGTGCATTATGATTTGATCGCATGATTGATTTCATTACAAAAAGCATGCTCGTATGATACGTTAACCTGGTGTATCCAGAGGTCAAAAGTCCCATTGATACAACACTCCAGGAGTGTTGTTGTTTATACTGTTTGTAAGGTAGACAGGTTTGAAATTGATCTTCATATTGTGGGCTTGGTACTCGTGGAGATACATTACGTCCACCGACACAGTGTCTCCAGCATGACGTCTTTCCAATCAAATACTACTTGAGAACCATTGATTTTTGCGTCGACCCCGATTCTGTGAGGGAGATTAAATTTTTTGTGAACCTGTTCTGTCTGGCAGTGGAACCGACCACTCGCCCAACAGCTGAAAAATGAATGTGTAGTTCATGGTTGGCACACTCCCGAGCTCGTCCAGGAGGTAGAAGGAGGAGACGCATGAAAGTCATGGACCAGCTCCGGCGGGTCCCAATTTCGGCCATGAAGGGTGTTATCTACGCGGCAGTTCTGTCCATGGTGTTTGCCTGGACGGAAGCAACCACAAGACCTAGAGGACCCGGTGGACCGATGCCTGCAGCCAATCTACCCGAAGACTGCAACACCCTGGAGAGGTGTTGCATGCCAAAGCCATACACGGGGACCCCAGGTATTCGACAATTCGAGTACGAGCCCAATCTTCCCATTCGCGTCCGGCGCCCCGCGCATTTACTCACCAAGAAGGAAATCGCCAGATTAGAGAAGGGGTACAAGCTCATGCGGGCGCTTCCCGACACTGACCCTCGCTCATTGCTGAACCAGATGAATCTGCACTGCTTGTACTGCGACAATGGTCTGTACTTCAAAGGCGCCGATTACCCGTTGGAGGTCCACAACGGCTGGTTCTTCTTACCTTGGCATCGCATGTTCTTGTATTTCCATGAAAGGATTCTAGGGGAGCTGCTTGGAGATGATACGTTCGCTTTGCCTTATTGGAATTGGGACAATCCCGAGGCAACCGAACCCTTGCCTAATGCGATTCCCAGCTTTTACTGGAATCCCAACTCTTCACTCTACGACCCGAATCGCAACATCTGCTCAAGACCGCCCTTCATCGTGGATCTGGACTCAATTGGCGGCTGCACCAACAAAACCGCCGACTTCCTTCGAGTCCAGAACACGCGCCTTCAGTATACGCAGATGGTTTTGGGTGGCGACACTCCAGCGCTTTTTTACGGAATGCCTTACAGATTGGGAGACTTCGGGGGTGGCGGCCCTGGGACATTTGAGGATCAACCCCACGGGACCATTCATGCGTGGGTCGGTGATCCCAACGCTGAGGCGCCTTTCCGTCCATTCGATGACATGGGTAATTTTGGCCGTTCTGCATTCGACCCTGTCTTCTACGCTCACCACGCGAACGTCGATCGCCTTTGGTGCCTGTGGACCCACCTTCGAGGTGGCAAGCGAACCTACCCCATGGATTCCGATTTTGTGACATCCCAGTTCTCATTCTATGACCATAAGGGAAACCTTGTGAAGATGAATGTCTCCCAGACTCTGGACACCGATTTACTCAGGTAAACTCACTGTCCATTCTCCGCGTAACTATTGCCAATGAGATGGTGACAAATTAGAACGACAAATTCACCCACGATCATCGTTTTTCTGGGCGAATTCCACTCCAAACTGTCAATTGCAAAGCCGTCAACTCGTCGAACTGTGTTTCGAAAAGCGGATTTCAGATCAATGACTGGAGACAATGTATGTATTCATGTAGTTTGCTCACGTTTGGATATTTGTTCATGTTTAGGTACAAGTTTGAGGATTCACCGACTCCGTGGGAGACCAATGGAGTGGCAGCCGGAAACGAGTTCAACATTCCTCGCTGCAATCCAGCATCGAAGTCTGCGGTCAATAGATTGATCGCAGCGACGCCGAAGCACAGCAGCAAGGACATCCTGGACATCACCCCGCTCACATTCAAAGTGCGACGCCCTGCTCGAAGCAGCGTCGGAACAGAGGTCCTCGAAATTTCGGGACTCCAGATTCCGAACATCACCCTGCAAGCGCACTGGAAGGCCTTCCTGTTCTTCCCGCAAGTGAACTTCACGCATGGCGCCATCTGCCCAGAGTTCGTGGGAACTTACAACTTCATTCCTCACGTGGGGCAGGCAAAGTATAACCCGAAGAGGGTGTGGAGAGTCGCCGTCGGCCCGAAGCTCAAAGCCCTGGGCCTCGACCACGTCAAGAGTGTCATCGTGACGCTGGTGCAACCGCCAGGCCCGTGGCTTCAGGATATCAAGTTCACCAAAGCCAAGATCCTTTACGACACTAGCGGTTGAGCCCGGGAGCGACAAGCAGTGAACTTCGGCCCACGAAGAGAACTGTGAGACCGTGGGGGTGTGATCGCAAGCATGAATCTCCTGCACTTACATATGGTTCCTTTCCAATGGTTAGAGAGGATTTCTGAACTAGGTGACCACCTAAATAGCCGGAATCGTAGACACCGTGGTCGTTCGTGAATGGTTTTTCTCTTCTTCAATGACGAGAGAATGCGTCGAACATTGTGGAGGAGTCATTTCTTCCATCGATGAAGATCCGGTTGTGATGTTCTTAGGAGGAGGGCTTTGCTGTTGAAGCTGGGACTTGGGTCTGGTCTACCAGCATTTTGGAGAGGTCGGTGTTCATACTTTTTTTTTACAACTAGCATTGTTTCATTGCACCATTCGCTACGAGCCGCCTGATAGTTCTGGGATTTGTCACATGGCACTCGGGGATGCTAAGGTTGTAGGCTTTACAACTAGAAAAATGTTGCCTCGTTTGAGTGCTGGACTTGATCGAACTGTTCAGGTTTTGTGCCTCAGCGAAGGAACCCACTTCAGAGAGGAATTATGCTGCTGATAATTTCTGCATCTAGGTGCCTGAAGAATCGTTGTTTCCATTTGAAGATTTCAAGTGGGATTCGACATTGAATTAGCCTAGCAAGAGTACCACTTTTCGTGTTTAGTTTCGGTTTCAGGACCCTTTTTCGTAACAGAATTCATTTGTGTCGAATGCTTCAGCATCATAAAACGCAGTAGATGGTTGAATATACATCTTCTTTAGTCGAGGGTTTCATTCATCGTAGGCTACAACATTGTAGTTCTATGAACGGAATTCATAGAAATCGGAATAAGATTTGTACCTCCAGTGAACTGAAAGAAGTGAATTTATTTGTGTTTTTAACTTCAGGAATATTATTTTCCTATTGACTGTCAATCTGAAAATTTTGAGCGTTCGAAAATTCAAAATGAATATTCCACACATTGTCAATGTAGAAACCTCTTTCGAAAAAACTTTCATTGGATGATTCCTAGCCATGAACTGTAAAATAGTATGCACAAAACATGAACACATATATTCTAAGGCTTCCACATGTGATATTTTTATTTATTTAAAGAGAATGGTTAGTATACTACTTGCAGAACCTTGACTTTACTGCCATATCATTTTACGAATTCCGATTCAATTTGTCGAAAATTTTGAGAAACTGTGATGACAGTTGTGTTTCGCAGTTATAAATCAGAGGAAACAAGTTGAACAACAAGACACGTGCTAGATTTGCAAGATTAAGAGGAATTCCACCCGCCGAGGTTGGTAACTCATGTTTCACGTTTCATTTATCTCTCAATGACGACTAATCTAGCAACGAACGGAACACACTATTTATAGACGATGCGCTACGCTGTCATCGATGCCACAGTACTAGATTGTTGGAGCAGATATCCCATGTCGAACTTATTCCACAGTGTGGTTACGGGACTGTAGCCGAACAACGACGACGGCCGAGGCGAGCGTGGGTGCAGACTGCAACACATATTCAAGCCCTCTCTTGGATTCATCGCAGCAAAATTCACCCATCTTGACTTCCTTGCCTACACCCTAGATGATCCGAAATGAGCAAAGGAACAAGCCTGTTCAGGTACCCACGATCGATTTTTCTAATGTGGGTCCTGCATCTCAACACCTGTTTCGAAAGGGTTCCAATCTTGACATTCTGAGCAGGTGAAGTGCGGATCGTACACTCATACAACGATCGAAGTTACGCCACGCACGACGATGCGGTAGCGCACGAGTTCGTCGTCGACACGACAGCATCGACAACGCACAATTGTGGTCGCCTTCTTCGATCTCGGCGAACCATTCTCCGCACCAGCAATGACCGGTACAGGATGGTCTAGGTCTCATGGTGCTGGATGCCACGATGGCAAATCCGGCGATGCTGAAACTTATCACCAAGTCATGGTTGTGTCGTTAAAGTGGATCGATTGGAGTCAGGAGCTCTGGAAGAATGCTCCTGAGCACAGACCAGTTGTCGATGCCCACTGCTTCGTCTGTTGTTGTCGATCTAATCTGATCTCGTCCCTGCAATGGAGTACAATCCTGGTGGTTCTCGTTCATCGATCATCGAGTGTGGAGATCACAATCTTCGTGTTGCTCATTCAAAACGATCCGATCTGCCCAACGTCAACGCCGCACACGCTTACTTCCAAGCAATCTATCAAAGTTTGTTGTGTATGTGTGTATATATATACTAACACATACAAATATGTACACGCGCGCGCGCGCACACACACATTTATATATATATATATATATATATACTTATGCTTTGGTACGGAAAGTACTGTAATCCTACAATTTGAGATGTATCTTTCGTTTATGAAAGTTAGTCAAAGAACTGCTTGGTTTTTGTACAAGCAAGCATTTGTAACCCATAGCACACATCTGATTTGAGAGTTTGCATTGGTGAGGGTCAAAGAATGAGCTTGCTGTTCAATTGATGATTTCATTACGACTACAAAGTTACAATTCTTTCTTATAAAAGTTGTATCGTATCATTTTTATTACATTTTTTAATTTCTTTTTCATGCTTAAAAGTTTCATGTGGGGGCATGGCAAATTGTGAGTTTTTTTTTTATTATTATTAGTAGTAGAAGCCCTATCATAATAATGGATGCACGAGTTGATTTATTGACTGTGCTTCTGAAAGTTGTGAATCTTTATGTCATAAATTGAACTAATATTCTTACAATAGTATCCAAATAGCGTCAGTGACGAGATGGTAGCAAAGTGAAGAATAGTAAGAAAAACAGGCTGAAAGTGTTTTCAAGTAGATCATAATTGTGGAATGTTTTTATCAACCTGATGTATTATAAAGACAAGATAAATGACATAACATGATTTGTAAAATTGCACCATGAATTATATATTGGCATGAACTATATATATATATATATATATAATTAGTTCATCATAATTTTTGTATGTATGAGTACTTTAACAGACTAATGTATTTTCTTTTTACAGCTTCTATATGGTAAAGTTAGTTTGTTTTGTGAGAGCATTTTGTTGTGGTGTAAATAAACTACTCAACTTCCAATAAATGCTTTATTTTTTCTTTTCTTTTTCTTCTCATCTAAAAATTTAAAACAAAGTGCTGACATCCACATCACTTCAAGTTGTAAATTGTCACTCATTTTAACCTCCATGTAAACATCAATATTTTCAATTATGGTGACACACTCAAGGAAATTTTGTTACATGTAGGCATGTATATCTACCTTATTTAAAAAAGAAATTGGTGATTGTCCTTAAAATTCCCTTGGTTGAATTCCAACCAAAAAAGAGTAACTATTAATTGTTGCCAATTCCCTAATTGACCTAATTCCAACTAATAAGAGATTAGCTGGGTTTTCTGAAACATTTGCATTTTTTATTTTGTGAATTATATGCCAATTGATATGTGAATTTTAAAAAATATCCTAAAAAATTCAGTCAAACACACATCAAAATTTCACAATGTCTGATATTGCAGTCTACCTAAGACTAATTCTACTACCTAATTAAATTCTTATAAAGACAGCAATCATTTAGTTTGCTAAATAAGTCTCCTCTCTACATGTATAAAATCAAAAAATTGTCCTATAATCTTGTCAAGTTTTTAGAATCATTGAATCCAAGTATAATTATTGGTTAGAAAGAAAAATAAACAAATAAATAAATCACATGTCAAATCATAAAACCAACAACTATCGCTTCTCTCCAACCAACAATATCATGACAAACTCAAATAAAAAGAATTCAGAAGTCAAAGCAACATGATAAGTAGTTTCATTTTTCCACACATTGAATAGCTAGAAACAATTCCAAAGAGTCAGAACACTCATGAATGGGAGGCTGTTTGCATACTGTAATCCTGAGTAATAAGACCCTTTATCATCATTGGAGAATCCAAAGTCGGTGAAAGAGTATTGGCCTTGGTGATTGAATAAGCAATACATTGTAGCCTATGAACTCCTAGATACCGTTTTTATGAGCTCTTTTTCAGCAACTGAAACAATCAATGCAGGATGTCTAAGGTGAGAGGGCAGAATAAGATGTCTGAAGAACTGTCTAGATGGTTATTGAGTCTGCCGAGTGGAACTAATGGACCTTCGGCTCATCAGTGGCGTGGACCTCAACACCAGCTCTAATCAATCTGCTAGGCCGCTTCAAAAATACTATATCCAAAACTAATAGAACCATAACCGCACAAGGTGGGCACAAAAGATCTGAAGAGCAGAGACAACTGTTTGTCCAAACCACATCAAAACGGACGACGTACAGCCATCACATGAGGTCTGATTTGGAACCAGCAAGTAGTATTATAGCCAACATACATAATCTGCTTACAAATGGAAAATTTTATTGTCGCTAAATTGGATGCCAAACTGATAATTACAGTTCATCCTTAGCATCACCACCCTCTCCCGTAGAACCTGCAGTTTCAAGAGCAGTTGTTCTGTGCTTCTTAATAAACTTCGAGAGGTCAGCTTTACTGCGGTTACCGTCATATCGAATATTTTCTCCAGTGGCTGTGCGAAAGTAGAGTGTTGGGAAGCCCTTGACGTCAAACAGGTCTGAAGGGACATCATTGGCGGTGGCATCCTGAGGATCATCACAAACTCAATACGTTAATATACCGCAAACAACTGCAGTAGAGCTACAACACTGGTCTAAATTCTGTGTACACATATTCCCCTATGCATCTACAACCTCCCCAAAATTGGCAATGAATCATAGCGCAGGTATTCTACTGCACGTAGATTTGCATTCAAGACTCCAAAACCAGGGGACATGATTATGGACGCATGATTCTGAGGATTGTTTTTTGAAGTGGTGTCAAAGTACTACCAAGAAGCTGCAAGAAGAAGACTAATGAGTCACTTACCATCTTAGCAATAACAACATCGGAGTCATCCTTAAAATCGGCCGCAAGCGCATCCAGGGTAGGGGCTAGCTTTTTGCAGTGACCACACCAAGGTGCGTAAAACTCCAGCAGCACTGCATTGTACAGTGATGGAATACATCAGCTCGATCAAAGAAGGGATTATATGCAGGGCATTCCACCTCAAATGTTTTCCAATTAACAAAAGAAAACAATGAACTAATTATAGAAGCGAAATTTGACACTGAACTTTCATGAAGTTCAGCGATGAAAATAACTTTCATCATTTTCTTATTTGGGAATAAGTGCATTATTAACGTGACTCACTGGCAGGTACTACAAAGGCAATTCAATGGGCCATGAGAACCAAACCTCGGAAAATAAGATACTTCTAATTAGACATTCACTGAGCATTGAAAAAGTAGAAACAACCAGGGACTGACAGTGCACTATACAACCACCGTCAAAGATCATCTCCATATCAAAGTAGGTTGAAAGTTCCTTGACGCACCGTTCTTCCCAGAATCTAATACCATCTGATTGAGAGACTTCCTCACAACAACCTTCACGGGCTCATCATTTTTTACTGGTATCTCGTCAGATTTCACGTATGCTTCAATCTTGCCATCCTGTAAAACAGAGAAGTCAAGCTGTAGAATCTTACTACGTAAAAAATGAATATAGTTACGCACACCAAAATAACGTCTTTCAAGTTATCACTGGACACAGTACCTGACGAGGAAAGAAGCAGGAGTATCATCATAAAGAGGACTCCCACTGAAAAGTTTACCTGAAAATCTTGTAACCATCCAGGCATATCTGAAGCCTCGATGTTGTGTACCACATACTTTCTATTATTATCTTTATCCTGAACAACAAGTGCTGGCAATCCACCATCTTTGATACCAAAAAACTGCAGAAGAAAAACCATAGACACACTTTAATTCAAGCCTATACAGAACTTTGAAAAGCCACAACATCGTACGCAGCCAAAACGACAATTTCTTCTTAAGAAGCCTTGAGCAATATCGTTGCTGCATTAAAAACAACCTTCACAGCGTTGTCGTTCTCTTTTGAATCAGCTATGAGAAATTTGAGGCCTTTTGGCTGGAAAGCTTTCGCCAAATCACCGTAGATGGTCCTGTAAGACTCAGCGGTATCAGCCTTCAAGTCCAGGAGAAGATAAGCCTGTCCGAAATACGAATTCACACATTAGAATAAATAAAAGATAATAGGTTCGCCAGTGAGATTCATCACAGTACTTCAAGAAACAATGTATAGAAGCATACGCAGTTGAGAATAAATCCACTAAGATTCAGCGAAGTACCTTGGTAGCAACAGTGTTGAAGAACTTGCTCAAGAAAGCCTGAGATGTAGGGTCTTTGTTCATTTCAGTGACAAGTGGAACGCTCTTTTCTTCAAGAAACTTTTTCAACCCCTTCACCGACAAGTCCTGCAAAGTGAACACAGTTTACTAGAACATTAAAAAAATACGCCACCTATTTGACACTCAATCCCAAACACCTCTAAGCTGTGGTGCATAAGTCGTTAAAAAAGCAACACATTTTGACAGATACAAGTGACGATAGCCCTCACAAGCTCATGATACTCCTAATTCTCTGTAGTCTCAAAATTGGACGATTACGCCTAATACATGACACTAAACAACATGTTCAACCTCACTAAGCAGCACATAATCACACTCAACCTGAGAATTTGAAGACATCGTATAACTGAGAGTGATGACTCACTTGAGCATCATTAAAACCTTCGTCAAAGCACTTGTACAGACGAACTGCAGGAGCCACAAGTACAACACCCTTGTCGGGCACAAAAGAGCTGTCTAAAGTATGTGCAAACTGGTAATCTGTTCGTAATTCATCCGCTACAGTCATGAAGTCCAAGTATTCTTTATCCTCCAGACTCTTGAACAAACCGACCTGTAATCAAATTCATATGCAAACTCAATCAGCCATACCTAGAAAATACTATGAGAAAGACTAAACGTATACTATTTATAAATTGGGCAGGATCTAGGAATTCATGGTTGGCATTAGCTATGAGGACAAAAAGTGGCTTTGAAGCAAAAAATGAGCACACTGCTTGCACAGCATTATCAAGTAGAGAAGGTAATTAATTCATCGGGGCATTCTGAAAACGGCACAAACGATCGACATTAAATCCGGTTGTTGTGGGTTCACCACTGTAAGCTGAGACTTATTGACTAATTCCTCTGCTTCCTTGGCTGACGTAATTTCCACTGAAGGTGGTCCAACCAATTGCTTCAGATGAGCGATAATCCCCGCAGCATCTCGGGGGCCTTTATAATCTGACACGATGCCCCCACCCTTCTTGAAGATCTTGATAGTTGGAAAGCCCTTGATCCCGTACTCAGAAGCCAAGGGCTTGTTTTCCTCCGAATTTACGTCCAACTTGGCCAAAACAATTGGGGGATCGTGGCTCTTAAGCTCCGTTGCAGCCTTGGCATACTGCAAAATTCACACATCTGGTTTCAGTCATTCTGTACACTAGAAAGAAATACTACAACATGGCACCGTATCTTTACGAAAATTGCACTTTAGAGTCAAAATCAATCAGAAGTTAAAACTACCAGCTTAAACAGCTTACATGATCACAATCGAACATGTAGACCACCGATTGCACCAATCAGTCAATACACATAAATTAACGGAAGAGAAAGGAAAAGGGCCACAATTCTAAGTTGAAACACCAAGTATTTCATAGAAAAATACCAAAGCTGGTTAAACCTTTCATTTCGAGGTACCCATGAAACACCCGAAACTCACCTCAGGAGCTAGCTTCTTACAGTGTCCGCACCAGGGAGCATAAAACTCAACAACAATGAAGGGATTATCCATTATTGTCTTGGAGAGGTTTTCAATAGTAAGTACAAGCACATCCTTCTCTGAGACTGCTGCGCTCGCCCAAGGAACCACCAAAAGCATCAGCAGCAGCCCAATCCACGAATGAGCCGCCATCTTTAAAGAATTCGTAGCACACCTCCCCTTCACCCTCTGCCAACATCATTCTCCAACACTCAGAAAAGATCCAACTTGAAATCTCCATGAAAAACCCTAAATGGAATTGCAACCTGCAGTTCTCCTCAACACGCTATGTTACACGGAATTCACCAGCTTCATTAGTTATTTTCAAATTATATTGGTTACTACTTCTGACACCTCCGACCCACAGAGAACGTGGGATTAGCGGCAAACCAAGATTTCCAGAATAGACGAGAAGTAACCCTACTTATTAACAACCAACTGATACCTTAAAATCTAAAACCAAATCGAATTGCATCACCACTGATGCCATACTCCATACGCATCAAGCATCAATACCAAAGCAGCAATCAAAGCATCAAACTTGAACCCCTACTCTCCCAGCTCGCAGTAACAACCAAAAATTCAAACACACTACACAAAATCCACGTCACTAACAATGCAGCAAGCACAGCAGACCAAGCAACACCAACAGGACCAAAGCATCACCGGTGCTAATTGCTGAATGCCGTGCTTGACTCACCTACCACGAGCAATAAATACCTTCTACAAAACCCACACAGCGAGCCGATTCAACCCAAAACCTCCCTATCTGCCTCACCATATCCTCCCCACCACCACCGCCGATCAACACTTCAACGACGACAACAACAACAACAACAGCTGCTTCTTTCCTGCAAATTGGGCTCTAACGTCCAAAAAAAGACGATATCAATGAAGGATAGGCACGTGGCGCCAAGTTTGGAAACCGAGCTGGGGCTGTCCTAGCAAGTGCGTTATGCTGCCATGGCATCCACTTGTTAATCGTCTTTGTTGGCACTAACATTTGGCTATGCTCTTAAAAGAACAGTGACATCTTGCTTTGGTGTCATTTTAAAAAAAATTGAAATTATATTATAAACATAATAAAAATAAATTTAAAATATATAGAAATAATAATAAAAAAAAATCAAGACATTGAAAATATCCACCTCACACACAAGAGAATAAAAATATTTACTTAAGACTTGTTCAACTACAAATTAAATTAAATTTTTCTATTGAAAACTAGTATTTTAAAAAGTCTTTTAATACTTAAGTTTTATTGAATATTTAGTTGACATTTTTGTAACACTTGTATGATATATTTCATTGTATATATTTTTTCTATTTATTTTTCGTTTTGGTTTAAAATTTAGAAATCAAGATCAATTTAATACAACCACATATGTATATTAAATTATTCATCTATTTTCTAATAATTTTGTTTAACAAAAAAAAAATCTTAATTTTAATACATTGTCAAAAGATTATGCCTCTTTTAGATCTTATAATATATTTAGATAGATTATTATGACATAGAGTGTTATAACAATAGAGTAAAAGAATACAATTAGAATGCCAAGTGCAATTACTAGGTGTAAGATTAGGTGAGAAAGGTAGATATAAGCAAAATGGAGTTAGTAGGCTAATTGTAGCTAGTATAGAAAATCAAATGGATATCTTTTTAGCATCTTGTGAGTATCTAGAAGGAATCTAGAATACTCAAAATTGGCGATATTGGCGCAGCAATTGAGATGAGGCAAAAATCAAGAGACCTCATCCTCGATAGGGATCTGGGCCACCGCAGACCCTCGTCTCTCTTTTTATTTTAATTCCTGCGACATATTCTTGGACTTCGGGTGCTCTGGGATGTTTTGTTTTTGTATTATTTCCTCCTGGTATGTGAGGTCGAAGCTGCGGTGCAGCATGATTGTCCTCGTTCCACCTTGTTGTAGTGCAGCAAGCGAGTACTAGTTTAAGTCGGCACTTTTTTCTCTTTTTTGTATGTTGGTGTTGCGAAGGGCGAAGTAGGTGGTTCCAGCGGCGGTGACTTGTGACATTACCGATTTTTCCATTGTGGTTCAGAGTGGATTGTGGCGGTTGATGCTCTATGTGGGCCTTGGACTAAGCTTCCAAGCTATTGCAAACATCGCATTCAGAGGCACCGTGCTAGCGCAGTATTTTTGGTGGGATCGGTGATCGGTGTCGACACTCTTTATTACTGGGTGATCAAGAGCTTAGTGTCTTGACATTCAAATTCCAGAATATAAGTTGGGGATTTTTGGAAACAGTGGTGCTCGTCGAAGTAAATTGTATTATCTCTTGGTCTGATCCCCATTGATTCTTCCTTCTTTGTTGGCAAGTGACCGCGGTTGGTTTTCAACCGTCAAATTCAACTAAGCAACTATAAATTCGCTCCGGAGAATAACAGTATCAAGCCAGCATCCTCTTCAGTATTTGTGTTAGAGCAAGATGGGTTCTTGTCTCTCGATGACACAAGTCTCTTCTACTTGTGAACGGTCGTTTTTTGTGCGCTTAATGAATATTCTCCAAAACTAGGGCATCCAGAACTTGGTGATCCTCCAGACGCTAGTAAAATCGGGATCTATCAATGTGATCTCGATGGCCGGAAATGATCTCCAGATTGCCCGTAGGGCGTTGATGTTGCATTATTTCTTTGTAGTAGTAGTTAGCATGGATACAAGCAATCATCGGTAAAAAAGAACATCAGCACCAACAAGTGGTGTGAAGGAGCCTTGAGGATACTCAGCGAAGCCTGGAGATCCTGAAGTTGTTGCAAATTGAGCGTCTAGAACCAAAGAGAGCAAGACGAGTTCGAAGGCCAAGCAAATGAGCATCTGCATCCAAACTCAATCTCATCATCTTTGACTCCTCCAACTAGACAGCGGCTGGAGGCATACTCTCGAGGACCTCTGTGATTCCTTGGATTTTGAACTATTGAGTAAATCAAAACAAAAAATACAAACTCTTCTTGTCACTCAAATGGTCGTGCCATCCTTTGCATGTGAGTGGTATGAATGCAGTCTTCTTGAATTGGGTGAATTAGACCAATTTTGAGTAAAGTAGGATTTAAATGGATGAAGTTTAAATCAATTGGATGATAAATTGGGGATGATATTATATTTGGTTGGACAATTTCTCATTTTGTGGATGAGAAGTCATTTGAGGATGAAAACTCATTTGCAGATGAAAAATTGTCTTGGATGACATTTCATCTTAGATGACTTTTAATATTAGATCAAAAAAATTAAAATTAAAAATTATATGAAAAAATATATATATATATATATATATATATATATATGTCTTTCAAGTGTGTGGTTTTGTTAATTGAGTAATTGTGCTATTGTTGTAGTTGTATGAGTGTGGATTTTTAACTAGTTAGATAATTAAAAATTTAAAACAAAGTAGGAGGCAACTTAAGCAATTAAATTGTAAGCTAATTAATAGTTGTGAATTAGAATATATCATTTATTAGAGAGATTTATTTAGATTATAATTGTGATTTTTTTGAAGTATTTATTATTCCTTGTATTGTTATTATTTATGTGTGAGTGTGAGTTCATATTAGTAAACAAACTTAAGGATTTAAAAGTAAGGATTAAGGACATTTAGCTAATTAATTCACAAGTAAGTATTAATTGTAAACCTAAGAAAATCACCTAGTAGAGGGTGTTATCTAACTTACAATTGAAGAATTATTCGAATTGTGGATACAAGTCAAATACCAATAGGAATTATTAAAAAACTTAGATAATTATATCAATGTGAATTAGAATAGACTTCCAACTATGGAAGGTTTATTTTACTTTGCAAAAGGCTTATAGAGATAAGAAAGAAGCAAGGTACAAATCCTATGCCATCTAATGAAAATATGAACAAACCATAATTGTAGGCTAAATAAGAATATTGTATAGGCCTACTCTAGTATAAAACTACTTGCTCATAGAAGCCTCAACAAATATTGAAGTATACTTTGTTGGTGTAAAACTATGTATTCTTTATATATTGTGTATATTCTCATCGAAAATATCTTTATTTCCATTGGCAAGTTATTTTGGTCACCAACCTCTGTCTACCTTTGGTGGGATCTCAATCCTATATGTAACATTAGAAAAACCTCAATTGGTCATGTATGATTGGTTGAAACCACAATAAAGATAAGTTATCTCTTGATAGAGACATCAAGTAACTATATGCATGGGAATGCATAAGAATTTAACTTTGTAAATGGAAGGAAAAATCTCTTTTCAACATGCACTACTTCAATGGCTTCTAGGAAAATTCTAAATTAGCATGTTTAGGAATCCTTAAGAAGGTCATTAGATTTTGGTAAGAGAATAGAATGTGAAATTCAACTACTTAGCATAGAAAATAGCAAGTAAAGAGAGAATACCATATTATTAAGGAATTCCATGTATTCATTGCTAGATTATAGTTAATAATAATTAATAGAAGTATTCTATGCAATTGACTTATTATTGATATTACAACACAAAGATTGCATTGAAAAAGATTATAGTTCTGTATTATCTCTAAATTAAGCAAGCATAGTGCAAGATTTTACTTTCAAATATACTAGATATACGTAAATTATAAAATTAATTTCTATTGCATCTTGCAATGTCATCTAATCCGGAGTAAGAATATTGCGCTTTATCAATATCAGTATCATAGTTGAAATCTTAAAATTTTACTAGCTTGGCAACCAAATCAACCATTCAATAGAAATATAATCTTCTACTTACTCAATAATATGTTATGCTATCACCTATACCAAATCCACAAGAATTATGTTCTTCATAAGAAGTATTTGGGAGTGCTCCCTCAACTTAAGAAGTAAATCTTTTTATGCAATTTTATCATCTAATCTAATGGCTTTTGAGTCATTTCAAGCAAGGCTGATCTACTACTATCATAGACATGCATATTTACTTTAATAGTTTTTTAGATATTATAAATAAATAAAAGTAAGTTAATTTAATAATATTTTGTAGAAAAGCTTTCTAGAAGCTTCATAGACGTATTTTTATCTTTATATATGTCCATAGGTGATTCATAGATTAAAAACTTAGCCAACAAGTTAGCCACATGTTGCACATATTCCTAGCTTATGGTATAAGCTAACATTATGGCATACATATAAGAAACTTGCGTTGCAAGTTAAGACATGTATTTTACAAATTAGACATGCATCGGAGTTCCTATAGAATATTGTTAAGTAGCTTCTAGTTAGATAGTATATATAAAAGTAAGAATGAAGTCTTTTTTACTCTTGTTAATATCTTTCTAGTTCTCAGATTTATTTTAAGACTTTCTAGTCTTCTTGTCTTTGATAGTAGCCATTCCAATTTCAATATTCTATTAATTTTGAATGAATATCTATTCTTTTTGAATTACATAAGAGTGTATTGAGTTTTTGGTTCTTCAAGATTCATGTCTTTGATAGTATGATAAGAATATGAAATTTTGTTCTTATCTTCTTCTTAGAAGTAAGTCAACTACTCCACTTTAATTATTGTATTTTGAAGGTTGCAGACTATCCACCTTCAATCTAATATTTTTTCTTAACAATGAATTTTTTCTTAAAGAAAATGGACTATCCATCTTTGTGGATTTTTTTATTTGATATTAGAAGTTACAAATTACTCTATTCTAATTTGACTTTTGAATTTGTTTGAATTGCTGTAGAAGAAAAAATTATAGATGCTATTGTCAACAAAAGTGAAAATAGATTTGTAACTATTACAGACCTTCATAATCTTATCAACATTCTTAAAGTAGAAATGTCATATATTTCTAATATCAACTATGGAAGTAGTATTCCAATGCCTATGGAAGAGATCAATAATGGAATTCGAAGTCTATACTAAGAAATTGTGCAATTGAGAGAAGTAAGTAGATTAAGTTCACAATAGAATTTGAGAAGTTTTGCTATTAGAAGTATGAGGGAGATAAGGATAAGTATACCAAAGAAGTTTAATAGAACAAGATTTAAGTTTTGAAGATTTTTATAATAAAAAAAGATCTATCTTAGATTACATTCTTCTCAATATCCTAATGGATTTATTCAAGTTGGACTTAAAGGTGTATTTTTTTGTAGGAATGCTTTCTTAATTTGTACCTTTGATAGAAAAAAATTTATAACTATTCTATAATTTAAATTCATTATTAGAAGTCTTAACAATCATATTTGGAGGAAGTGATCAAAAAAAGATAGCAAAGATTAAAATTATATTTTTACAACAAGAATCACATTCAACCACTATATATTTTGTTGAATTTTAAAACCTTGATTGCAATATGGATTGAAATGATAAGGCCCTTATCAATCAATTTTGATATAGTTTAAAAGATAATATCAAGGATTTACTATTTTAGATGTTAAAAGCAAATTTATTAGAAAAAATTATTATTCAAGCTATTTCATGCACTAATCAATTCTTTGAAAGATGTCAAGAATAAAGTTTTAGTTAAAGAGGTAGAAGTCAAGTCATAGTAACAGCTTATTAGTTCATAGAAGTTTATTCATCAAGACCAAAATCTATGTGAATTAAGACAATATGTTTCAAATTTCTTATTGAACAAAAAAAGACTCAATGTCATTAAGAAAGATTATACTTATATTGTACAGATCCTAAATATAGTACTCAATATTATGCAAAGAAGCAATATAACCACATAATGAAAAGAATAATTGCAAAAAAATAAAAATGTATTAGAAACTAGTTTCTCCAACTACAATAAGAATTGTATGAGTAGAAGCTTATGTCACACATAATAAAGATCTTATTTTCTTTTTAGATCCTTTACTTTATTTTATGATAGAAATTTGTTTAGGACTAAAAAATGACAAAGTCTCAATCTTATTAGATTCAAGAGTCTTAGCTTGTATTATAGATTAAGTCTTTGTTAAAAAACAAGAAATATCTTCAATTAAAAAAATCTAAATTTTGCATATAGAAGTAATAAATGATAATTTTTTAACTTCTAATGATGTCACTCATGAAACTATTCTTTTAAATGTAGAACTGGTGGTCATAATAGCTTAGTAATATTTAATACGATTAAATCTTCTTCTAACTCAATTATTTTAGGATTATTGTAGATAAAAAAATATAACCCTCAAATAGATTGGATTTCTTATAACCTTAATTTTTCCAATAGTTAAACCAAAGATTTTGTTAGACAAATAGAAATCCATAATTTCAATACATCTAAATCTTTATTAGTAGGTGCAAGAGCTTTCATGTATACTATAAAAGAAGGATCAAATTTTACTATATATGTTATACCTATTTTCAATGGAAAAAGGTTTTTAAGTAGCATTCTAAGATAATATTAAGATTATTAAGATTTTTTTAAGAAAAAAAATATAAATATTCTTCCAAAGCATTGTACTTATGACTATTCCATTGTTCTTCAAGAAAAAATTCAATCACTATTTGGACCAATCTATAACCAATTATAATATAAGTTGGTTTCATTCAAGGAATATATTAATGAAAAATTAACTAAGAACTTCATATGCCATTATAAATCTCCAATATAGACTTCTATCTTATTTGTGAAAAAAAAGAGATATTTTTGCGAATGAGTATGGACTATCAAGGACTCAACAAGATTACCATCAAGAATAGGTATCATCTACCTTTGATTTCAAGACTTTTTGATCAACTTAATCAAGTAAAGATCTATACTAAAATAGATCTATAAGAAATTTAAAACCTTGTATGCAATAAATAAGGAGATGAATGAAAAACTATATTTCAAACTACATATAGGTATTTAAAATATAATGTCATGCCTTTTGGACTCATAAATATACCAACTACTTTTTAATATCTAATTAATGATGTTTTTTATGAGTTTCTTGATAGCTTTACTATCGATTAATTGGATAATATATTAATTTATTTTAAAAATAAAAAAGATCATGAACTTCATGTTTGTTGTGTATTATAAATACTAAGAGATGTAGGATTATATACTAAGATAGAAAAGTATATATTTCATAATATTCAAGTTGGCTTCTTAGAATATAATATTTTAAATAATAATCTTATGATGTATCCTAAGAAGATTCAGATTATTATAGATTAGAAGATTTCAAAAATAATAAAAAAATATATAATATTTTTTGAAATTTATCAATCATTATTAAATCTTTATTAAGATTTTTTATATATTTTTTCAAATTATGGTTCTTCTTATAAGTTTGACATATAAAAAAAAACTTGAGTGGAATAAAGAAGCTAAAATATCTTTTGAAGCTTTAAAGATAGCATTTAAAAATACATCAAACTTTATTATAGATGTAATGTTGTCAAAAATGAAAGTAGATGATAAGTTCTATCTGATAGCTTTTTATTCTAAAATCAATTTATTAACCAAAATTTACTAAAAGAATCATAATCAAGAGCTTCTTGTAATTGTGGAGTCATTTCAAGAATGACATCATTATTTAGAAGGTTCTTTTAGTCTAATCCTCATCAATATAGTTAATAAGAACCTTGAATACTTCATGTCAATACATGTTTTGAATTATTGCCAAACTCACTAGAGTATGTTTTGATCAAGATTTAATTTCAAGATCACTTATTGATCCAAAAAATAATAAGATTTATCAAATATTATTTCTAGACATTCTTATTTGGCATTAAAAGAAACAAATGCACCTTTTGATCAATAAAGAACAATTTTCTTTAAACCAAAGTATTTTCATCTCTAAATAATGAAATGAATATTAACTATTGATTCAACATTCTTCAAGCAAGTTCAATCAAGTATGTCCTTTGATCCTCTTGTTCATGATATTAAGAATAATTCTTTTAAGTTTCATAATAATTCTAAGTTTAAATTGAAAAAAAAATCTATTCTATTTTGAAGGACAATTATATATTCCAAAAGATGAAATAAGATTATTCATTCTTCAAGGTTATCTTGACAATCCAGCAATTGAATATTTTAGATACAAAAATTCTTTGGAACTAATATCTAGAGATTTTTAGTGGCATCAAATATAAAAGGTTGATAAAAACTTTGTACAATCATGTGATATTTGTTCATTAATATTCTTATAGACTTCTTTAACCATTACTTATTCCAAAACAACTATGGTCTTCTATTTCTATACGATTTATAAGAAATCTTATAATTTCAAATTCTTTTGACTCTATATTTGTGATATTAGGTCAATTCATCAAGTTGGCACATTTTTTACTATATACAAAATCTATAAAATCTATAAAATCTATTATAAGTAAAAAAAAAAATAAGCTTTTTTTTAATAATATCTATCACTATCATGGATTATTAAAGAATATTATATCACATAGGGACATATAATTTGTATCAAGATTTCAATTTTTTTTAAGATTTTGAAGGTAGACATAAAATTATCCTTAGATTTTTATTTTTAAATTAATAGCCAAAAAAAACAAGTGAATTAAGTTCTAAAATATTAGTTGAAGTGTATCATCAATTATTAATAAGATGATTAAATAATTCTTTTATTATTGGCAAAGTTTACTCATAATAATAAGATACATTTACTATTCAATAAACTCTTTTTTTTGCCAATTATGGTTAATGTTTACAACTTGATACTTTTGATTTTTTAAAAGTTAATAATTTTACAACAAAAGATTTGGCAAATTATTTTTTAGAACTATATACAACAATAAAGATGGAACTAAAAGAAGCTTAAGAACAACAAAAGATCAATGTGGATGCTTATAGCAAAGAATAACTTCAATTCCATATTGGCAATAAGATATAGATACTTTGTTGTAATATTAAGACTATTTGCCTTTGTAATAATTTGGATTACTGTAGACTTAAACTATTTTTTATATAAAAATAGATTAATTTAGTTGCTTATTAATTATATTTATTGGAATCTATAAAGATTTATTTCGTGTTTATGTATCTTTTCTTATGCCATACAAGATTATATATATATATATAAAAAAGACAACAAATGCCACCTCTTCTTATAGTAGATAATAATTAAGAGTTCAAAGTAGAAGAAATTATAAACTTAAGGTGGCACCTAAATAGGTTGTAATATCTTGTTCATTGGCACAAATATAATATTAATGAATTTACATGGAAGTCTGCTAAGAATCTTACAAATACAATAAAGAAGATTGATACTTTTCATCAATAATATCTATCAAAATCAAGATAAAGGATAGAAAATCTTTACTATAAAAGAATTATAATTTAAGAACAATTATATTTGATCTTCTAACTTTATTTGTAATTTTTATGTATTTATAGTACTAAAGAGATAGAGAATCAATAGCTAATAAATTTAACTCAAGTACCATCATTTCTTAACTTATTAGATGAGACATTATAATTATTATAGTCTTTAAGACAATATAATCAAAATGAAGACCTTCAAAAACATCAATTTTTTTTTTAATAGATGGCAAGGTACAATGCATATGGTATCACAACCTTGAAAGAGACTATTAATGTTTGGTGATTGTATTTGTGGTTAGAATGGTTCTTAATGGTATTATAAATATTTTATTTGAAAGAATTTATAGAGGCCTCAATAATAATCAAGTAACAAGGTGATCTTTCTATTTTTGAATAAGAAATTATTGATAGTTGAGGACTTATTAACTACCTTTAAAAAGAATAAAGATCAAAATATGTAGCAAATATATTTTACTACATCTTTGACTTCTTCAATATATAATCACTACTCCTCTTGGAACTTGTTTCTAGAAAGGAGGTAATATCACAAATATGCATATTTATTCCAATAGTTATCTAGATATTATGAATAAATAAAAATAAGTTAGTTTGATGATATTTTATAGAAAAGCTTTCTAAAAGCTTTATAGACATGGTTTCATCTTTATATATGTCTATAGATAATTGATAGATTAAAAACTTGGCCAATAAGTTAGTTACATGTTGCATATATTGGTAGCTTGTGGTACACATATAGAAAATTTCCCTTACAAGTTAAAACATGTATTTTATAAATTGGACACATCTTAAAGGTTCTATAGAATGTTGTTAAATAGCTTCTAACTAGATAGTATATATAGAAAAAAAATGAAAACACCTTCACTCTTGTCAATGCCTTTTTAATTCTTAGTCTTGTTTCAAGGCTTTTTAATATTCCTGTCTTTGATAATAGCTATTCCAATTTCAATACTATATTAGTTTTGAATGAATATTTATTTATTTTTAATTACATAAGATTGTATTGAATTTTTTATTCTTTAAGATTTATATCTTTGAGAACTATTCATCAATAATTGAGATATAAAATACAACAAATAAATTGTATTTGAATTATAAGATGTGCTTCTATGCTTTAGAGTTGAGCAATTATATCATTACACAATGACATGACAACATATCAAAGAAGGATTTTTATACTAGACTATGGCACTATTTGAGAAGATATATTAACTTGCATACATCAAACTTACACAAAACTATTGAAATGCATATTTAATCAAACCAACACTCAAGTTCTTTTGATAAGATACATACTCTATGAACTATGTCATTACTCTCTTTTAAGGCTAAAAAACTTGTGGTGTTTAGAGTAATTGCACGCACCTCAAATCATCTATCAATGATCTATTCTATCACTTAAATTTATGCCATTACAATGACCTCAAAAGTTATTTAGTCTACTATTCAACCAATATTAATACCATTAGAGCTAAAAATATAATTATCTACCTCTTCAATAAAATTCCTTTCAATTCTCTAAAAACAACTAGTATCCATGATCTCAGAACTCACTAATTTTTTCCTTGTAGAAAAGATTTTGTACACATTATGGCTTAATAGGATAGCAATTAATAACTAATTACCTTCTTTCTTCGTCTAAGGATTTTAGGTCTTTACTTCTATACCAAAAATTTTACTTATTATAACAAAACACATTCTTCAACCTCAGGTCAAACTTAAAAAATTATCAACATTATTATTTGACAAATTTTCTTTGGATGATGACTACTATGTGTTTATTCATGACTTTATTATAATTGCTAATGCTTATTATATCTTGAACATGTATTCTATATCATAATATTGCATCTTATTACTAGGCAATATATACAACCTTTTTAAATCACTTAAATAATGCTACTTTGTCTACTTGGATACAAGATCAATAGCTAGACAAAATCTTATTTATTCTTATAAACCATCAAAACTAAACTTGAGACTATCTCAAAAATATAAAATACCACTATAGAAAGAATTTGCAACTCTACCTCTTTCAATTCATACACCATATCAAACTTGCTACTAGCAATGAAAAAAACTTCATATGGTGGATGGTATTATAATATTTTATTCACTTTTTTTTTTTAGACTTGATAATAGAAGTTGGCATCAATGTCTTAACATCCGACAATATTATGCTCCAACATCTAAATATTTGTCTTCAATATTTGAGATTTACCACCTCCAAATAATTAAAATATAAGCATATCAATATCATGTTGGCTGTTGTTATTAATCTTTAATACTAGCAATTTTTTTTGTTAAGATGAGCAACATTCATACAACCACAAAGATAGCAATCAAATTCTAACATTAGAGAGCCTTTTATAATAACTAGTCATATTATATAGTAAAACATAATAGAACAAATTTAATGCTTTCTATTTTATTATTGGCTTAAGAAGTTTCAAATATATAATATACTTCTACAACATTTATGTCATGTTAGAATATAATGTAATGATTTATTCATTAAGGCCGTTCATATTTGAATGACTAAGAAAGATAAGAAAGAAATTGGAAGCTCAAACATTATAAATTCATTTAAACAAAACATCACATCTCTTGAAAAACATGAATATGAAGTCTTTTGTAAGTCCATCTATAATCATGTCTACTACCTTCTTTCAATTAAATTTTCTCTCTCCTTCTAAGATGCATATTCTACTAAATATATAGATTTTGTTAGGATAAATATAAGGTATTAAGAAATCTTTGATAATCAACACAAGATGTAATATGATTGCAATCCTTCTTAATACTACTAAATTATTCAATCTACATATAACTCATTCCAACCAATAGGTGTTATTATTGATAGTAGCACCTATCAATCTCTTGACATAGTATAATCACCATAAACATCTTAAGAGTTAATGCTATAGTAGATGCCTTCATAAGCTCTGGAGACAAAATCCTCTTAGGTCTTAAGTAAATAATTTAGATTGCATGTCTATAAGACATTGTTTTCTACTATATGACATTTCATCTACACAATGATACACCATAAATTATCTTGCTTGCAATTATAATCTTGGCATCTCATGTGGTTACTATAATGCCATCTCTTCTTGTCTTCTTAAATGATCATACATACTACAATTGGTCAACCTTCATCAATTTTTTCTTGCCCAATAATTGCTTATACATATAGACACCTCTCAATTAGAATTACAAATTTATATCGCTAACTCAAATATTAGAATATTCTACTCTTATCTATGCATTGTAAATTTTTATTATCTTCTTATTTTTATAGCATGTCCATTATACCAACACAACTTAAGCATGCCCTACAAATTACTTTATCAAAGTACAACCTTAATGGTGGTTGTTTAAATAATCTTGTGCCATAGTCATATGTGGCATATACAATTGTTGCTATCATGAAAAAATTATGGTACTAATAGCTAATTTCTTTGCTACTTTGATTCATATTTTAGTCAATTAAGTAATAGCTTAATTAGCAACACTTGCTACCTATACTATAATCGATTTTTACTTATTAGCAATACAAACATTTGTATCAACAACATACTATGTCATAAATAATTATTTTATTATTTACTACAATCTAACAAGAATTCATCCACATCTCGTCAGTAGACTATTAACAGTTTATCATAATTAAATGGGAGATACAACTTAATATCAATCTCATTCTTTAACAATGTAATTGAGTTTCAAGCATAAGAACTTAATGAAAATAAATAAATAAGTGAGATTCTTTTAAAGAAATATGACAAAATAAAAATAGAGAAGTATATATATATTACAAAAGAAACTAGAATGGCTATTGCCAAAAGACAAGAAAACTAGAGACTTTTAAAGCAAACTAAAAATAAAAAAAGAATTAACAAGAGTAAAAAGGGTTTCACTCTTACCTCTATATGTACTATATACTTAAGATCTATGTGGTGACGTTCTATAAGACATTCATATACGTATTGATTTTGCATGACACATATCTTAATTTGTAAGATAAAGTTTTTATATAGATACCACATAGTTAGCTTGTTCTGCATGCTACCGATACATATCACATGCGGTTAGTTTGTTGATCAAGTTTTTAACTTGTTAATCAACTATGAATACATGTAAAGTCAAAACAACATCTATGAAGCTTTTAAAAAGCTACTAGAAAGCTTTTTTAGAAGGTATTATGAAATTAATTTACTTTCACCTACTTCTATTTATTCATATTACTTAAATAATAATTACAGTAGATATATATCTATAATATTATACTGCCTTCTAGAGACGAGTTCCATGAGGAGCAATGATCACATATTGAAGAAGTCTAAGATATAGCAAATTATATTTGCTATGTATTTTGATCTTTGTTCTCTTTGAAGGTAATTGATAAATGATCTCAATCATTGATAATATTCCATTCTAAGATAAAAAGACTACCCTATTATTTGATTATTGTTCAAATCTTCATAACTTCCTTTAAACAAAATATTTGTAACATCATAAAAAGTTGTGCCTATCTCTAATAAAATCACAAAACATCAAGAGTCTCTTCTCAGGTCATGATATCAAATGCATTGTATCTTGCCATCTATTTGAAGAAGAACATGTCATTCTTGAAAGTCTTCATTTTTATTACGTCTTCTTGAAGGTTGTCATAATTGCAATGTCTTGTCCAATAAGTCAAAAAATAATGGCTCTTAAGTTGAATCCACTAGTTGTTGATTTTCCATCTCTTTAACACCATAATCATATAGAAACTACAAATAAGATTAGAAGATAGGATGCAATCTTTTGTATTTTTTTTTTTTTTTTTTTTTTTTTATAGCAAAGGTTTGCTATCCTTTATTTTGGTTTTAATGGATTTTTTTGATGAAAAGCTTTGATATTCTATGTTGCATTTGTAAGATTTTTTGTTGGCTCCCATGTACGTTAATTAATATTGTATCCGTATTAGGGACATATTCCTTAGAACTTTCTAGAGAGAAGTTTCTAGAACCTTCTAGAAAACAAGCCTCTGGAACCTTCTAGAAGAGAAGCCTCTGGAACCTTTTAGAGAGAAGTTTCTAGAAGCTTCTAAAAAGGAAGTCTCTGGAACCTTCTAGAAGAGAAGTTTCTAGAAGCTTCTAGAAAGAAATCCTCTGGAACTTTCTAGAAGCTTCCTAGTTAATAGAAGTAGCTCGAGAAGTTTCTAAAACCTTCTAGAAAGGAAGCCTCTGGAACCTTCTAGAAGCTTCCTAGTTAATAGAAGTAGCTCAAGAAGCTTCCTAAGTAGGAGTATATATAGGGATCGAGGCTGAAGAGTTCTTCAGTCTCGACAACACATCTCTTGGAGTTCTAGCTCACCTTTCTGGTGTTGTTCTTGTACTCATCTGTTTAATCTAGTTCTGCCACTTCTTCTTGAACTTCTTGTTAGATTTCAAGTCTGTATTTTGTTGCTCGACGATTTTGTTGTCATCTACTTGGACGATATTCTAATATTCTCTAAAAATGAGGAAGAGCATGAGGAGCATGTTCGTTTGGTCTTGGAGAAACTACGCAAGCGAGGACTATATGCCAAATTAGAAAAGTGTTTATTTCACCAGACAGAGATGGAATTTTTGGGGTTCATTGCGACTACAGAAGGTTTGAAGATGGACCCCAAGAAAGTAGAAGCAATCATGTCTTGGGAGGTTCTGAAGACGGTTAGAGACGTACAATGCTTTCTTGGTTTTACTAACTTCTATCGGATCTTCATCAAGAATTATTCTCAAGTTGCTGCTCCTCTCACTCGATTAACATGCAAGGATAAGTTGGAATGGGGACCTTTGGCGGAGAAGGCGTTTCAAGATTTGAAGATAGCATTTATTACAGCTCCAATTTTGGTACATCCAGATTTTACAAAGGCCTTCTATTTAGAAACTGATGCTTCAGATTTTGCTTTGGGAGCTGTGCTTTCACAAATGAGTGAAGATAAGAAGCTCCATCCAGTTGCATTCTATTCTCGGAAGTTCTCTGCTGCTGAAATCAATTATGAGATCCACGATAAGGAACTTCTTGCTATAGTGGATTCTTTCGAAGAATGGCGTCACTTTCTTGAAAGAGCTGCACATCCAATAACCATATATACGGATTTCAAGAATTTGGAGTATTTCATGACGGCTCGAGTTTTAAATCGGCGTCAAGCTCGGTGGAATATGTCGCTATCTAGATTTGATTTTGTTATCACTTATCGACCTGGAAGGCAGCAAGGACTATCCGATGCTTTATCAAAGAGATCGTATCTTGCACCAAAGGCTGGAGAAGCAGCGTTTGATCAACAATGTACAACGTTATTGAAGCCAGAGAGATTTCAACTTTGTGCTACTATTGTATCATTTGATGCTGACTTCCTAAACCAGGTACGTGCTATGACCATTAAAGATTCAGTAGCCATTGATATCAAGCAACGTACCAATGACGACAAGTTCAAGGTGGAGGGAGATCTTTTATACTTTGAAGAGCGATTGTACATTCCAAAAGGACTAGCACGACTCCGAGTTCTTCAATCTCGCCATGATTTTCCATCTGCTGGACATTTTGGATTCAACAAGACCTTGGAGCTTATTTCCCGAGATTTTTAGTGGCTCCAAATGTGGAAGGATGTGAAAGATTTTGTCCTCTCTTGTGACATCTGTTCAAGATCTAAGAATCCTCGGCATCGCCCTTATGGACTTCTACAGCCATTGCCAATTCCACGTCGACCATGGTCTTCAATTTCTATGGACTTCATCACGGACTTGCCATCATCAAACTCATTTGACAGCATCTTTGTCATGGTAGATCGGCTTACGAAGATAGCACACTTTGTTCCTTGTAAGAAGACATCGTCCAGTGAAGTCACAGCAAGACTCTTTCTCGATAATGTGTATCGATATCATGGACTACCAGATGATATCATATCAGATCGAGGTACCCAGTTCGTGTCAAAGTTTTGGAGATCTCTCTTTGGGATATTGAAGGTGGATATCAACCTTTCTTCAGCTTTTCATCCTCAAACTGATGGCCAAACGGAACGGGTGAACCAAGTCTTGGAGCAGTACTTACGATGCAGCATCAACTATCAGTAAGACGATTGGATTGCATATCTACCGCTAGCCGAGTTTGCATATAACAACACCCTCCATGCGTCGACTCAACAAACACCATTCTTTTCCAACTATGGGTATCATCCGAAGCTTGATTTATTGAGTTCGTCAACAAATAACAATCCAGCAGCTGAAGGATTTGCGAAGCAACTATCAGAGCTTCAAACTATGTTGAAGCTTCAATTACAATCCGCTCAAGAATCCTATAAGACGTCTGCAGATAGATTTCGGAATCCAGTACCTACTTTCAAAGTTGGAGACAAAGTCTGGCTTCTTCGGCGAAATATCAAGACCAAGCGACCATGTGATAAGTTGGACTATCGAAGATTGGGACCATTTATCATCCAGAAGCAAATTAATCCAGTGGCATACCGGCTGGAGTTACCGGCTTCTATGAAGGTACATCCAGTCTTTCATGTTTCTCTATTGGAACCTTATCGAGAGTCATCTTTTCCTGGAAGAGTGCAATGTCTGCCACCTAGTATTGAAATCGAGAACCACGAAGAATACGAGGTTGAAAAGGTATTGGATTCACGGCGAAGGTGGAGGAAGTTAGAATATCTTGTTCATTGGTGCGGCTATGACATTAATGAGCGAACGTGGGAGCCAGCTGAAAATCTTGCGAATGCGCCACAAAAGGTACAGGAGTTTTATCAACGACATCCCGATAAACCTAAATCAATTCGATGATAGCTTCTTTTTGAAGCTTGTTCTCCCAACAATATAAGAAAAGGGGAGAGCACCAGCAAAATTCATAATTGATGTAGTTATTTTCTCCAAGATAGATCGCAGTTTGGTCTTTTGATATGGATAGCCAAGAGATAGATACTATGCCAGTCAGAGTATCACAACCGAGTAGCTCACGAAGGCGACCCCGAGATGAAGAACTACATGTACCACGACGACGACGGAGGATACCGAGTAATCGATCACTGGTGATCGTATTTGAGATCGAGCCTGCTTACGATGGTCAACCAAAACGCGTGTTTACAAGACAATTTCACAATGAGGACACGGAAGTTCATGCTTGGTCAGAAGTCGAAGGCGTGGGCCACTATCGTTGGCTTCAAGGGTCGATGAACCACTTGCCTCGTGAACAACAGTTGGAGTTCATAGCAGAAGTTATGCGACAGATCTTCATTTTCTTGCATTGGTACTGATCAACAACATTGCTTCTCAGAGACCTCGAAGCTAAAGGAGGGGGTGATGTTAGGGACATATTCCTTAGAACTTTTTAGAGAGAAGTTTCTAGAACCTTCTAGAAAACAAGCCTCTGGAACCTTCTAGAAGAGAAGCCTCTGGAACCTTTTAGAGAGAAGTTTCTAGAAGCTTCTAGAAAGGAAGTCTCTGGAACCTTCTAGAAGAGAAGTTTCTAGAAGCTTCTAGAAAGGAATCCTCTGGAACTTTCTAGAAGCTTCCTAATTAATAGAAGTAGCTCGAGAAGTTTCTAGAATCTTCTAGAAAGGAAGCCTCTGGAACCTTCTAGAAGCTTCCTAGTTAATAGAAGTAGCTCGAGAAGCTTCCTAAGTAGGAGTATATATAGGAATCGAGGCTGAAGAGTTCTTCAGTCTCGACAACACATCTCTTGGAGTTCTAGCTCACCTTTCTGGTGTTGTTCTTGTACTCATCTGTTTAATCTAGTTCTGCCACTTCTTCTTGAACTTCTTGTTAGATTTCAAGTCTGTATTTTGTGTCCGTGACAATCCGTGCCAATGAATAAGATATTTTAACTTATATTAGTGTTGTTTTTGACTCTAACACTTTTTTTACCTTGAATTCTTGATTATTATCTACTTCTATAAAAGGCGATGGTATTTGTCTTCTTTTGAAGATATTTACTATCTTATATGGCTTTAAAAGAGACATGTGAAATATGGAATGGATTTTTATAGACTCTAATAGATATATTCAATAAGCGACTAGATTGACTTCTTAACAAATAAAAAATAGTCCAAATCTATGATAATTCAACTTATTAAAAATACAAATAATTTTAATATTATGACAAAGTAACCATACCTTATCATCAATATATAAATGAGGTTGTTCCTTGCAATAAGCATCCACATTACTTTTTTGTTGTTCTTGAAATTCTTTTAGTGATATCTTTATTGTTATATATAGCTCAGATAAATGATTTGTCAAATCTTCTATTATAAGATTATTAACTTTTTAAATTTTGATTTATATTCTTTGTTTATCCATCAATTTGAGTATAGAAAGCTAAAGATAGTTTATTGTATACTTTTAGAATCTTGAAAAGAATTCTTTAAAATCTTGATATAAACTAAGTTCTCCTATCTAATATAATATCCTTAGGTAATCCATCATAGCAATAAATGTTGTCAAGGAAAAGCTTAGTTATTTCTTCACATATGATAGTTTTTGTATATGGTACAAAACGTGATATCTTGGTGAAATGATTTACTATCACAAATATAGTCAAAAGAACCTAAGATTGAAAGATCTATAATAAAATCCATAGAAAGAGAAGACCACAATTGTTTTGGACTGGATAATGGTTGGAGAAGTCTATAAGGTCAATGATAAGGAGTTTTTGACCTCAAACAAACATTACATGGGTAAACAAAGTCTTTTAGTGCCTTCTACATTTGTAGCCACCAAAAATCTTTTGACATAAGTTCTAAAGTCTTGTTGTATCGAAAATGTCCAACTGCTAGAAAGTCATGATGTACTTGAAAAATATATAAAAGTACTTCTTTTTTAAGAATGTAGAGGCATCCTTCAAAATAGAATAGGTTGTTTTTGAATTCAAACTTAGAAGTTTCTTAAAACTTAAAAGAATGGTTCTTAATATCATGAATAAGAGGATTAGAGGACATACTTGATTCAATTTGCTTGACAAAGATTGAATCAACAATCAATGTTGATTTTATTGCTGAAAGATGAAATTACTCTCGCTTCAAGAAAATTATTCTTTATTAATCAAAAGGTGAATTCTTTTTTTGGTGTAAGATAAAAACATCTAGAAAAGACATTTAATAAATCTTCATGTTCTTTGGTCGATAAGTAATCTTAAAATTAAAACTTGACAAAGACATGCTTTAACAAGCTTTGTGACAATACAAAACATATGCTAATATAAAATATTTAAGATTCTTGTGGTCAATATAAACAATGATTACATTAGAAGTACCTTCTATATAATAGTACTATTCTTGAAAGAAACCCACAATTACAAGAAGTTCTTTGTCGTGAATCTTGTAATTGATCTTAGTTACTGAAATTTTTTATGAATGAAAAGCTATTAGATGAAATTTATCACATGTTTCTATTAGTAATAATATGACATCTAAAGCAAAGTTTGATGCATTTATTTCTATAAAAAATGGCTTAAAAAAGTCAACGCAATATAAGATTGATGTAGAAATAAAGGTTGTCTTCAAAGCTTCAAATGTTGCTTTTGCTTCTTGATTCCATTCAAGTTTTTTTTTATAAGTCAAATGTGTAAGTGGAGTTACATCCTGAAAGAAGTTCTATATAAAACAAGGTTGCATACAAAGTGAAGTGTGAAGTAAGATGACTCTCACTATCAATACTTTTAACTTATAGCTAGAATTTACATCAATTTTAGATGAACTTTATCTACAATTGTTTTCATCCTTCTTGCTTACATCCAATTAAATCTATAGATTTTTCTTTACCTAATCATCATTGTATTATGTGGCATTTGGCTTGAGAATGCACCAAGCACCTAGCTATGGAAGATAAAATAAAAATTATAATAATTATAATTAAAGATTAGCAAATATAATCAAACATCAATCAAATTCAATTAAAATTTCAAAAGAATTATACAAGAAGCACAAAGAATTTTTAGAAATCCTTTAAAGAAATCATAAAAGAATAACATAGAAATTCAAAAAATATATATTAAAATAAAAATCTTAATAAAATATTAAAATAAAAATCTTAATTAAATTCCAATCAAAATTTAATCAAACCTTAATCAAATCTTAGAAAATTTTTTATCAAATCCTTGTCAAATCCTAATCAACTCTTAAATAGGCCCTAATCAAACCTTAGACAAATCCTAATCAAATCTTAAACAAATCTTAATCAAATTCTAATCAAATCCTAAATAAATCCTAATAAAATTTTAATCAAATTCTAAATAAGTTCTAATCAAATCTTAGACAAATCTTAATCAAACTCTTGTCAAATCCTAATCAAATCCTGAATAAATCCTAACCAAATCCTAAATAAATCCTAAATAAGTCCTAACCAAACTCTAAATTAAATCAAATTTAAATCTTAACCAAATCTTAAATAAAATCTAAAATCCTAATCTTAATCCTAACCAAACCTTAAATCAATCCAAAATCCTAACTCTATTCCTAAACTGAATTCTAATCGATCCCAAGTAATTCATATAGCAAATTAAAATCTTAATAAGTAATGAATGAACCATTTATTTTACCTCAAATTTTTCTCACTTTTTAATAATTAAGTTGAAAAAAACCACAAAAAAAATTAAAAATGATAAAATTTATCAAATAGATGATAATCTCAAAAATGTGCTTTGGTATTAGCTGGCCACCTTTTCCAACCTTGATGCCAATGTCCTAGAGCCAATTATTCCTAATTAAATTATTACTTTACTTCCAAATTTTACATACTTATTAAAAATTAAGCTGACTACCTTTATTAATTAAAAAAAAAAAAAAAAAAAAAAAAAAAAAATTACCTCAATCAAACTAGCAGATTGACATATATCTAAAAAAACCTCACTAGTTCTCAAAATCCTAAATTCTGAGACCATATTCCACAAAAACCTTTATGCCTTTCAATCTAATCATTTTATCATATCTAAATTCATAGCATACATCAAGTACAACTACATCTACAAATCTAAAAAATTTCACATATAGATCTTTTGCCAAACTTATAAAATTCTCGAAAAAATATCACCTATTTTATTTTACAAATCTAGAGTCATCCAAAACAAATTCCGAATTTGTAAAGCTCTTACAAAGTCAATACACACTCAAATCACTCCAACTTAATGTTCAAAGAAATCACATCAAGTTAGCTTCTAGATCTTATTTTCTGATCTCTAAAAGAACTCCAAAATCATCATTGAGGCTTGGTTTTGTATCTTAGGGTCTGATTTTGATCCTAGTTGATAACCGGTCCTCTTCGAGTATCAACTCTTGAATTTCTAAAGTAATTTTTGCCACAAAATACTCTTAACTTCTTTTCAAAGGTGCCTATATTGTTTATTTTTTTAATCTACCTTATTTTTCTCTATTTGTGGTTCTATAAAGTGAGTAGAAGCCTATTTTGCAAAAAGGCAGTATTAGCACCTTTAATTTTTCTATCCCTTGACTATTATCTATTTTTCGAAGATAATTTATTATAATATATTTGAAATAAGATCTTCAAAAATATGATATTTTTTTCATTCCTTTATCTATTAGCCATTTTACATCATAACACCATTACCTAAAAATCCTTGCTGCCACCATAATAATATCTTTTAACTCTTTGTTAACTTTTGACTATTAGCAACTTACTATGATTAACTCTATATGGTTGCAATTATGTAAGATCTTGCTAATTTTTAACAATGTCTATACCTCATTCAAAATATAGTCTTCCATTCATCTCCTTCTTTGATGTATACCAAATTGTATGTTCCTCATAGATTTATTTTTGTATAGAACTTAGCTTGATTCAATTAATGAAGAAGCCTAGATATGAAAGGTAACAAGTACTTATTCTTAATGGTAATTTTATTGAGTCTTTGATAATCAATACACATCGATAATGATCCACCTTTTTTCTTCACAAATAAAATTAGAGCTCTTCTTCGAGATTTGGAATGGTGTATGAAGTTTTTGGCCATATTTTCTTCAACACATTCTTTGAATTCAACCAATTAATTTTGAGATAAATTTTAAATTGGTCCAAACGATAATTGAGCTCCTTTTTGAAGGTCAATTAAGCAATCATAAGAATGATGTTCTAGTAGAGTATCCTCATTCTTCTTCTCAAATATATCTTAAAAATCTTGATATTGACTTGGAATGCCACTTGAAGTCTATCCACCATTAGAAACAAATACAGCATAAATGACACAAGATAACCTTTCTTTTGTAACATGCAAGAAAGCTCTTGTAGCTACAAACACAAGTTTAATTATGTTAAATTTATGACTTTTTATTTGATCAACTATACTCTTAGTTATACTTTCAAAAAAGTGAAGACTACAAAAAATCCAATTTATTTTTGGATTATATTTTTTTAGCCATGATAAATCTAAAATAATTAGATTAAAAGAAGATGAAATGATATTATATATTACAAAGCTACTATAACCATTAGTTGTTACTTCTATAAGAAGGTTTTCATTAGTAATATTTTTTGAAGATAATGGATGACCATCTATGATTTCTATATGAACGGATTTAGTTTTCATCACTAAAAGTATACTATGTCTTTTAGCAAATTTTTCATCTAAGAAACATACTAAGGTTCTGAAATCTAATAAAGCAAAGGCTTTGTGATGTTTAGGTCTCAAAATAATATTTATTATAAAACAAAGAGAAGATTTTGAGGAAAAAATAGGACCTTTATTAGGTGTTGTATGAAGTTCCAAGTGCACGGTCCCTATTGTAGCTAAACAAGCTCTTTTTTGACATATTATTTTCTTTGAAGGTTATATTCTTTATTTTGTGGTTCCATTATTTTTTTTAAATAAAGTAGAGTAGTGTGTTTAGGTTCTCCACAATATAAGCACAATCCTTCTTGACAATGACAAGTCTTTTTTTGTTTAGTAAGAAGTTTATAATGTACCACATCAAATTACATATCTTCTATTTTTGAATATATATGTTGAAAAAAAATTGGTGTAGTTATTGAATTATAGTAACATTAAGGTGCACTTATGTAACTCTCATATTGAAATTCAAAAAGTTGATTGTCACATCTTACAACAAATTCAATTGCTTGACTTAATATTTGAGGATTACATAAGTTGAGCATCAATATTTTACCTTATATTATAATCTATAGAAAAATTGGCTGAAAGAACAACATTATTTTATTTGATATCAATTATAAGTTATTGAAATTATAAAGCATATAACATTATTGATTGATTGTCTTGTTGCAAAATACAAATCTTATTGATTGTGACATAAATTACATCATGTTTTCTATACATGGATTAAAACTTTGTCAAAAAAGCCTCCAGATAATCCAATATTGGATCTTGTCATTCAAAAAAAGATGAAAACCATAATAATACTAAAACTAAAAAGAGTGTACTAATAAATCTAATTTGTAATCTTGAAGTTGGATAGCTTTGGAGTTGAAGTTCAATCATAAGTTATACTTGATTGATAAATCTTTGAAACTTAGATCTTGTACCATCAAACTTCTCGAGTAGTGCAACTCTTAATTCTTAAATACTAGAAGGATGTTCTACCATAGGAGAAGAGACATGATTTGGTGCAGATGTTGAAGCAACTCGAATCGTCTCTATATCTTAGCTGCTTTGTATTCTTGTTGCTTCCTATAGTGATAAATTGAATTGATGCATCATAAGCATTAATTCTTTTAATTGCTTTCACATTTGTGCCATTGCATTCTTTATTTTAAGAAGCTCTACTATAATAATACTTAGAGAAGAAAAGATGTCTAATATTGCTTAAGACAAATAGAAGAAAAAGACTTAAAAACAAAGAAAAATTCTAAAGTTGATATCAATTTAGAAGAAGGTAATTAGCAACTCTTAATATGCTTAAATCTTATAAAGAAAAAAGAATAACCTATTCTTAATGAAGAAAAGAAAAATCTTTGATATCATAAGTATAATCTTGTCAATTTATCAAGGATAAGAATTTAATGCAACTAAATAAACAAGTAAAATTCTCTCAAAGAAATATGACATAATAAAAATAAAGAAGTATATATATTAAAAAGGAAATTGAAATGGCTATTACTAAAAGACAAAGAAACTAAAGATTCTTGAAACTAGACTAGAAGCAAGAAAAGAGTTGACAAAAGTGAAGAAGGCTTTACTGTGCTTCTTTATATACTATCTATCTAAAGTCTATGTGGCAATCTTCTATAGGATCTCCAAAAACTTGTTGACTTTGCATGACATGTATTTTAACTTGTAAGATAAGTTTTTATATGGATTCCATATAATTATCTTGTTTCACAAGCTACCAATACATGTGGCATGTGGTTAGGTTATTGACCAAGTTTCTAACCTATCAATCAACTACAAACACATATACAATCAAAATAGCATGTAAAAAGCTTCTAAGAAGCTTTTTTAAAAGATATAATGAAATTAATCTACTTTCACCTATTTCTACCTATTCATATTATTTAGGTAACAATTACAATAGATATATATCCATGACATTAAGTCACTTGACTACTCAATAAGAATTTAGATATTATTCATACTTCAATTGTGCTTAGTCCTTACTTAGATTGATTGATCATTATAAACAATTCATAAAAGACTTTATAGTTACTATCATCTCTTTCTATAGGCAATTAAAAAGGACTATCATTTTTACATGGAATTCAACTAAGTAATTAGTTTTTAAGAAGCTCAAGGTCAATTTGTGCATTGTTCTTTTTATCAATTCTCACTTTCAATCGCGACATAGTAGGAGCAATCTTATACAAGACTATTGACAATTACAAATATTTTATCACCTATTTCTCTTGATGTCTTTTGAAGGATGAAAAAAATTATGAAATTAGCAAAAATGAAAGTCTTATAGGTATTTTTATTATAAAATATTTTAGATCATATCTTCATAGATCAAAGTTTGTGATAGAAACCAATCATACACCTCTTTGTAAACTAATGATATCTTGCAACTTTATAGGCATCTCCAATAATAATTTCTATTCATTTAATCATATGATTGCATCATTGTTTATAAAGTGGAGTGATTGCATGCCGATAGAAATGTATTAATTTAAGTCAAATTCAAGATATCCAAGTCCAAATCCACTTTCTACAATCTTAATTCTATTCCACACCTTTATTGTATCTTCAACATCAAGGAACCTAATAAATTTTAGTACCTTGCCATAAGTACTTAAGAAGGGATTCATCTAGGTGAAGGCTACCAAAAGGTGATTCTACACCTCTTAATTCATGTAAATATATTATATCATATAATTAATATATGTGATTTTTACTTTTACTTTAAAGACTTTGAAAACCTATATATATAAAATTGTTATAATAACAAACTAATCAAATAATTTTAAACTCATATTTTATAAAACTTTGAGATATTGACCATATCATAAAAAATTGTCATGGATATACATATTTATATTAATATTTATCTATATCATTAAATAAAAATAAATAAAAATAGATTAATTTCATAATACTTTTGAGAGAAGCTTTCTAAAAGCTTCATAGATGTTGCTTTGATTTTATATGTATTTATAGGTCATTTGATAGGTTAAAAATTTGATCAACAAATTAATCATGTGTTGATAGCTTACAAAACAAGCTAACTATGTGGCTCACATATAAAAAAATTATCTTGCATATTAAAATATATGACTTATAAAGTCAATATATTTTAGAAGTCTTATAGGACATTGCCACATAGGTCTTAATTAAAAATATATATTGACAAGGACATGAATCTCGAAGAAAGTGAATCCTCAATACACTCTTTTATCACTGAAGAGAACTAGAAAGTCTCTCAAAAGGTGATATAATATTAACTAGAATGGCTATCGCCAAAAATAAGAAGATTAGAAAGTCTTGAAACAAGACTAAGACTAGAGTGGCATTGACAAGAGTGAAGAAGGCTTCACTCTTGCCTCCATATATACTATCTAACTAAGAGCTACGTGGCAATGTCCTATAGGACCTCCAACATGTGTTGACTTTGCTAGCCACATGTTTTATCTTGCAAGGCAAGTTATCTATGTATGCGCCACGTAGTTGGCTTGTTCTATAAGCTACTATATAGAGATAACTTGTTCCATAAGCTATCAATATATGGTTAGTTTTTTGGCCAAGTTTTTAACCTACAAACACATCTAAAGTCAAAACCGCGTCTATAAAGCTTCTAAAAAGCTTTTCTAGAAGACTTTATGAAATTATTCTATATTTACCTACTTCTACTTAATCATATAAATAACTATTGAGGTAAATGTATATGTCCATGATATTATCTCTCATTCTAAGGACGAGTTCCATGAGGAGCAGTCTTCATATATTAAGGAAGTCTAAGACGCGGCAAATTGTATTTGCTAGATACTTCAATCTTTGCTCTCTTCGGGGATGGTTAATAAGTCCTCTCAACCATCTATAGTATTCCATACCAGAGCAAAAAGACCACCCTATTATTTGGTCATTGTTGAGGCCTTCACAACTTCCTTCAAATAAAACATTTGAAACACCATGAGGAGTTGTTTCTACCTCTAATAAAATTACTAAACATCGGGAGTCTCTTCCGAGGTCGTGATACCAAACACGTTGTATCTCACCATCTATTTGAAGAAAGACATGTCGTTCTTGAGGATCTTTATCTCGATTCCGTTGTCTTAAAGGTTGTGATAATCGCAATATCTCGTTTGATAAGTCCGCAAACAAAAGCTCTTGAGTTGAATCTGCTGGTTGTTGGTGCTCCATCTCATCACAAATACACAGAAGTTACAATGAAAGATAGAAGGTAGAATATTATTTTTTTTTATCTTCTTTCTTTTATAGCAAAGGTTTGCTATTCTTCATCTTGGTTTTGATGGATGTCGTTGATAAAAGACTTAAACTTTCTTTAGTGCATTTGCAAGATTCTTTGATGGCTTCCATGTGCATTCACTAATATCATATCTATGCCAATGAACAAGATATTCTAACCTATTTCGGTGCCACCTTAAGTCTAAGACTTCTTCCATCTCAAACTCTTGGTTATTATCTACTTCTATAAGAAGAAGTAGCATTTGTCTTCTTCCCAAGATATTCACTATCTTATACGGCTCGAGAAGAGACACGTGAAATACAGGGTGGATCTTCATAGACTCCGGTAGATATAATCGATAGGTAACATGATTGATTTGTTCACAAATAAGAAAAGGTCCCAGCCTACAATAATTTAATTTATCTCAAGGACGAGTAGTCTTGATATTACGACAAAATAACCATACCTTGTTATCCATATTATATTGTGGTTGCTCCTTGCAATAGGCATCCACGTTGATCTTTTGTCGTTCTTGATCTTCCTTTAAGTGTATCTTCATTATTGTATATAGCTCTGACAAGCAATTTGCTAAATCTTCTGTCTCAGGATTATCAACTTTTAAAAAGTCAAAAGTATCAAGACATGGATGATAACCATAATTGGTAAAGAAAGGTGTTTGTTGAATAGAAGAATATATCAAATTATTATATGTAAACTCTACCAATGGTAAAAGAGTTGTCTAATCATCTTGATGATAGTTGATGGTATATCTCAAATATTGCTCCAAAATTTGATTTATCTGTTCCGTTTGTCCATCAATTTGAGGATGAAAAGCTGAAGAAAATTTTATATCCATCTTTAAAAACTTGAATAGGATTCTCCAAAATCTTGATACAAATTAAGTCCCTTTATCTGATATAATATCTTTTGGCAATCCATGATAGCGATAGTTATTATCAATGAAAAGTTTAGTTGTTTCTTCACATGTGATAGATTTTGTACATAGTACAAAATGTGCCATCTTGATAAAATGATCTACTATCACAAATATAGAATCATAGAAACCTGAGATTGAAAGATCCATGATAAAATCCACAAAAACAGAAGACCATGGTTGTTTTGAAATAGATAACGACTAAAGAAGTCCATAAGGTCGATGACGAGGAGTTTTTGATCTTGAGCAAATATCACAAGATTGTACAAAATCTTTGATTTCCTTCTACATTTGCAGCCACCAATAATCCTTGGATACTAATTCCAAAGTTTTATTGTATCCAAAATGTCCTACAGCTCAAAAGTCATGACGAGCTTGAAGAACACATAATCGAGCTTCACCTTCTGGAACATATAGGCATCATTCAAAATATAATAGATTATTCTTGAATTCAAACTTGGAAGTATCATGAGGCTTAGAAGAAGTATCCTTGATATCCTAAACAAGAGGATCAGATGATATTCTTGATTGAATTTGCTTCACAAATATTGAATCAACAGTTAATGTTGATTTTATAACTCAAAGATGAAAATGATCAAGCTTCAAGAGAATTGATCTTTGTTGATCAAAAGATGCATCTCCTTCTTTTGGTGTAAAATAAGAATGTCTAGAAAGAGCGTCAGATAGACCTTGTTGTTTTCTGAATCGATAAGTGATCTTGAAATTGAATCTAGATAATGACATGCTCCAATGAACTTGACGACGATTCAAGACAAGTGCTAACATGAAGTACTCAAGGTTCTTATGGTCTGTATACATAGTAACTAGACTTGAGGTGCCTTTTAGATAATGACGCCATTCTTGAAATGAATCCACGATTGCAAAGAGCTCTTTGTCATGGATCTCATAATTAATCTCGACTGGTAAAAATTTCCTTGAATGGAAAGCTATTAGGTGGAGTTTATCATTTGTTCCCATTTGTGACAACACGGCACCTATAATAAAATTTGACGTGTCTATTTTCATAAGAAATACCTTGGAAAAACCAACGTAATATAATATTAGTAAAAAAATAAATTCCTTATTTAAAGCATCAAATGATGTTTTTGCTTCTTTTTTCCACTCAAATTTGTCTTTACAACTCAAACGTGTAAGTGGAGCTGCAACTTGAGAAAAATTCTTGATGAAGATTCGATAGTAATTAGTAAAGCCCAAAAAGTATTGCACATCTCGTACTGTTCTTCAAATCTTCTAATCTATTCTAGTTTGAACCTTCTTGGGATCCATCATAAGGCCTTCGTTGAAAATGTTGTATCCTAAAAAGTCAACTTGAGTAGTGTGGAATACACACTTTTTCAACTTGGCATATAATCTTGCATCTCTAAATTTTTGTAATAAACGACAAACATGAAACTCATATTCTTCTGTGTTCTTAGAGTAGATTAGAATGTCGTTTAAATAAAAAATAATAAAATCATCTAAAAACTCACAAAAAATATCATTCATAAGATGTTGAAAAGCGATTGATGCATTCGTGAGTCCAAAAGGCATGATATTATATTCAAAATATCCATACTTAGTTTGAAAAGCAGTCTTCCATTCATCTCCTTCTTTGATATGAACTAAGTTGTATGCTCCTCATAGATCTATTTTGGTATAGATCTTTGCTTGATTGAGTTGGTCAAGAAGTCTTGAAATCAAAGGCAAACGATATCTATTTTTGATGGTGATCTTGTTGAGTCCTCTATAATCCACAGACATTTGTAGAGATTTGTCTTTCTTATTCACAAATAAGATAGGAGCTCCGGTTGGAGATTTAGAATGGCATATGAAGTTCTTTGCCAAATTCTCATCAATGTACTCTTTTAATGTAGCCAATTCATTCTATGATAAGCTATAGATTGGTCCAAATGGTGGTTGAGCTCCTTCTTGCAAATCAATTGAACAATCATAAGGTCAATATTCGAAGAGAATATGTACATTTTTCTTTTCAAAAACATCTTAGAATTCTTGATATTGCTTAAGAATACCACTCGACGTTGTTTCACTATTAGAAATGGATGTAGTATATATAGCAAAAGATGATCCTTCTTTTATAATATGCATGAAAGCTTTTGCACCTACTAGTAAAGGTTTGGATGTACTAGACTTATGTACTTCTACTTTGCTAACACGATCTTGGATTATACTATCAGAAAAGTTAAGATTATGAGAAATCCAATCTATTTGAGGGTTATATTTTTCTAGCCATGATAATCTTAAAATAATCAAATTAGAGAGAGATTTTATTACATTAAATACTACTACACTATTATGATCTTTAATTGCTACATCTAAAGGAATAGTTTCATAGGTAACATTTCTAAAAGACAACAAATGACCATCTATGACTTCTACATGTACGGATTTAACTTTCTTCACTAAAGATATTTTTTGATTTTTGGTAAAATCTTTGTCTATAAAACATGTTGAGGCTCTTGAATCTAACAAGGTAAAGACTTTGTAATTATTAGGTCCTAAATATACTTCTATTATAAAATAAGGTGAGGGATCTGAGGAGAGGATAGGACCTTTACTAGGTGTTGCATATGATTCCAGCTGCATGGTCCCTATTGTAGCTGAAAAAACTTGTTTTTAGATACATTATCTTCTTTGGTAATTGTGCTCCTCATTTTATAATTGTGTTGCTTCTTTGAATAATATTAAACAGTGTGTTTAGCTTCTCCATAATAGAAATACAACCCCTCTTGGCAATGTCAAGTCTTTTCGTGCTTTGTGAGAGATTTAAAATATATCATATCAATTTACATTGGTTCTGGCTTTAACAAATACGTTTCAAAAAACTTGAGAGCTGCCGCCATTACTTGACTTATTCTTCTTCAACCAAATCTTTGTTCTTGATGCCTTTCAAATAAATGATTATCGCATGCAATGGCTTGAGTAATAAATTATTTCAAAGATTTTACTTTCAACATTATTAATAACAAATCTTTGATGCTATCCTTTAATCCATATCAAAATTGGTTGATAAGTGTTTTGTCATTCTAGTCCATGTCACAAGCAAGATTTTGGAATTTGACAGCATATGTAGTGGCTGATTGTGATCCTTGCCAGAAGGATAAAAACTTGGTCTTTGCTACTCATTTTTGATCACTTTCTCCAAATGTGGCCGTAAATATTTTTAGGAGTGAATTCAAATCATAAAGGAGTTATGAATCTTTTTCCATTAAAGGTGCAAACTAAGAGAGAGCACTTCCCGATAATAGTGCGCCTATAAATCTGACTTAGATAAATCCATTAAGATATTGGAAAGGGTGCAACTTTAGATAGAGCTTGACTTGTTGCAAAAATCTTCGAAATTTTGATCTTGTTCCATCAAACTTCTCAGGCATACTAATCCTTATCCCTGTCATACTTGTAGAAGTAAAACTCCTTGGATTTGGTTTTGACGTTGGTCTACTTACTTCTTTCAGCTGCACAATTTCTTGCCATAGACTCTAAACTTCTTCCATAGGCGTAGACATAGTACTTCCATGATTCACATTGGAAATACGTGAAATTCCCACTCTTAGAGTGTTCACAAGCTCATGAAGATCTACCATTGTTGCAAATCTATTCTCAGTTCTATTGAGAGAAGCATCTATAATCTTTCCTTCCATAGATAACTCAAACGAATTCAAAAATTAAATTAGAGGAGGGTAATCCGCAACCTCTAAAAAAAAATCCTACAAAGAGAGATAATCCACTCTCTTTAAGAAAAAGATCAGTATTAGAAAATAAGATTTTTTTATTTAAAGATGAAGAGTCTGCAACCTTCAAAATACAACAATAGAAGTGAAGTAGTCCATTCACTTTTAAAAAAAGACAGAAACAATATGTTAGCACTCTTGTCAAACTGTCAAGGACATGAATCTTGAAGAAAGTGAATCCTTAATATACTCTTCTATCATTGAAGAGAACTAGAAAGTCTCTCAAAAGGTGATGTAATATTAACTAGAATGGCTATCACCAAAAACAAGAAGATTAGAAAGTCTTGAAACAAGACTAAGACTAGAGTGGCATTGACAAGAGTGAAGAAGGCTTCACTCTTGCCTCTATATATACTATCTAACTAAGAACTACGTGGCAATGTCCTATAGGACCTCCAACATGTATTGACTTTGCTAGCCACATGTCTTAATTTGCAAGGCAAGTTATCTATGTTTGCACCACGTAGTTGGCTTGTTCTACAAGCTACTATATAGAGATAACTTGTTTCACAAGCTATCAATACATGGTTAGCTTTTTGGCCAAGTTTTTAACCTATAAACACATCTAAAGTCAAAATCGCATCTATGAAGCTTCTAAAAAGCTTTTCTAGAAGACTTTATGAAATTATTCTATATTTACCTACTTCTACTTAATCACATAAGTAACTATTGAAGTAAATGTATATGTCCTTGACATATATGGAGGCAAGAATGAAGTCTTCTTTATTCTTATTAATGCCTTTCTAGTCTTTAGGCTTATTTCAAGACTTTTAAAGTCTTCTTATCTTTAGAAATAGCCATTCTAATTTAATGTTATATCATATTTGAATAATTAACTTATCTTTTTGAATAGCACAAGAGTGTATTGAGGATTTCTTTCTTCAAGCTTCATGTCTTTGATAGTTTGACAAGAGTTCTAACTAATTATACTTATATTATTTTGGAAGTAAATTAATTATTTCACTTCTATTGTTATATTTTGATCATTGCAGATTATCCACCTATAAATAAACTATTTAGTTTTTTAACATTGATATTATTTTTAAAGAGAGCAAATTATCTTTTTTTGTGAAAATTTTTATTTGATATTAGAAGTTGTTGATTATCCTCTTTAAATTTGATCTATAGATTTATTAAGTTATTTGAAAGAAAAAAATATCATAGATGCTATATTTAATAGAAGTAAAAATAGATTTATAACTATTATTAATTTTCAAGAACTTATTGAAATTCTTAAGGTGGAAATTTCATGCATCACTAGCACCAACTATAGAAATACTAATCCTATGGCTATAAAAAAAATTTAGAATCTATGTCAAGAAATTGAAGGAAGAAAATAAATCAAGTTCACAACTAAATCTAAGAAGTTTTCCATCTACAAATATAATAAGTATAAAGATTAGTATGCCTAAGAAGTTTGATAGAACAAGATTAAAATTTTGAAGATTTTTGCTACAAGTCAAATTCTATCTAAGGTTGCATCCCTTCTAATATCTTAATGGATTTATTCAAGTTAAATTCATAAGTAAACTTCTATTTGGAAGTGCTTTCTCTTGATTTTTACCTTTAATGGATAAGAATTCATGATTCTTTTATGATTTGAATTCATTCTTAGAAGTTTTTATGGCCACATTTAGAGAAAATAATTAAAAAAGAATAGTAGAGACCAAGTTCTTATCTTTATGACAAAGATCACAATCAGCCACCATATATGCTACTAAATTCCAAAACCTTACATGCAACGTGGATTCCAAAATATTGATAAAGAAATAGAAATAGATAAGCCTAATATATCCAAATCTTTATTGATATCTACAAAAGCTTTCATATATGGAGCAAAATAAGGGCCATCTTTTGCTATATATACCACATCCATTTTTTATGGTAGAAAGATATTAAGTAATATTTCTAGCCAATTTTAAGATTTCTAGCACGTTTTTGAAAAAAAAAAATACAAATATTTTTTTAGAGCATCAATCTTATGATTATTCAATTGATCTATAAGAAGGAGCTCAATGATTATTTAAACCAATCTATAGCTTATTGTAAAATAAGTTGGCTATACTAAAGGAATACATTGACAATAACTTGGCTAAGAACTGCATATGCTACTCGAAATCTCCAACATGAGCTCCAATCTTATTTGTGAAGAAAAAAGATGGATCTATGTAAATGTGCATTGACTATTGAAGACTTAACAAGTTCACCATCAAGAATAGATATTTCCTACCTTTAATTTCAAGACTTCTAAACCAATTCAATCAAGCAAAGATCTATACAAAAATAGATCTACAAGAAGAATACAACTTGGTCTGCATTAAATAAAGAGATGAATAAAAGATTATTTTTTAAACTAAGTATGGATATTTTGAATATAATGTCATGCCTTTTGGATCCACAAATATACTAAGTGCTTTTCAATATCTCATAGATGATGTCTTTCATGAGTTTCTTGATAATTTTATTATTTGTTATTAAAAAAATATTCTAATCTACTCTAAGAAATATAGAAGAATATAAAATTCATATTCATCATATATTACAAAAACTTAGAAATGTAAAATTATATTCTAAGATGAAAAAGTATATATTCCATACTACTCAATTTGATTTTTCAAGATACATCATTTCCAAAAAAAGATTAATGATGGATCCTAAGAAGGTCTAGACTATCATAAATTAGAAGGTCTCAAAAATAGTTAGAGATATATAATATTTTTTAAAATTTTCCAATTATTATCAAATCTTTATCAAAAACTTTTCTTAAGTTGCGGCTCTTCTTACATATTTGATATGTAAAGACAAACTTGAATGGAGCAAAGAACTAAAAATATCTTTTGAAGCCTTAAAGACAACATTTATTTTTGTACCAATTTTATATTGCGTCAATTTTTTTAAAGCATTCTTTACAGAAATAGATGAATTAGACTTTGCTATGAATGTTATTTTATTACAAGACGCTATGAAATAGATGATAAGCTTCATCTTAGACCTTTTCATTCTAAAAAATTTTTACTAGTTGACATTAACTATGAAATCCACAATAAACATCTTCTTGTAATTATAGATTCATTTCAAGAATGGCATCATTATTTAAAAGGTATTTCTAGTCTAATTATTATATATACGAATCTTTAGAACCTCAAGTACTTCATGTTAGCACATATTTTGAATCATCATTAAGCTTATTGGAATATGTCTTTATCAAGATTTGATTTCAAGCTTACCTATAAATCTAAAAAAATAACAAAGTTTATCAAATGTCTTTTTTAAGTATTCTAATTTTGTACCAAAAGAAAGAGATGCAGCTTTTAATTAATAAAAAATGATTCTCTTGAAGCTGAAGTATTTTCATCTTCAAACAATAAAATCAACATTGATTATTGATTCAACCTTTGTTAAGCAAATTCAATCAAATATGTCCTCTAATCCTCTTATCCATGATCTCAAGAATAATTCTTTTAAATTTCATGATATTTCTAGGTTTGAATTTAAAAACAATCTATTTTATTTTAAAAGGCGATTTTATATTCCATAAGGTAGGACACAATTATGTGTTTTTCAAGTTTATCATGAATTTTGAGCAGTTAGGCATTTTAGATATAATAAGACTTTGAAGCTAGTATCTAGAGATTTTTGGTGGTATCAAATATGAAAGGTAGTCAAAAACTTTATACAATCATACAATATTTGTTTAAAATTCAAAATTCCTATCTTCAACTTTTCATCCTCAAATTAATGGGCAAACGAAACAAGTGAATCAAGTTTTGGAACACTATTTGAGATGTACCATCAATTATCATTAAGATGATTGGACAACACTTTTACCATTAGTAAAGTTTGCGTATAATAATTTAATACATTCTTCTACTTAATAAACACCTTTCTCTACTTAGTATGATTATCATTCATGATTTCATACTTTTTCCTTTTTAAAAGTTGATAATCTTGTGGCAAAAGTTTAAACAAACCGTTTGTCAGAACTATATGCAACAATGAAGGCACACTTAAAAGAAGCTCAAGAATGACAAAAGATGAATGCAAATGCTTATTACAAAGAACAACTATAATTCAACGTGGGTGACAAGGTATCGCTACTTTGTTGCAATATCAAGACTACTTATCCTTGTGACAAGTTGGACTATTGTAGGTTTGGACCTTTTCTTATTAATAAATAAGAAAATCCTATTACTTATCGATTAAATCTATCAAATTCTATGAAAATCCATCCTATATTCCATGCATCTTTTCTTGAGCAATATGACATAATGAATATCACAAAAAAAGACAAATGCCACCTCCTCATATAGAAGTGGATTATAATCAAGAGCTTGAGGTGGAAAAAAGTCTTAGATTTAAGGTGGCGCCAAAATAGGTTAAAATATCTTATTTATTAGAGTAGATGTAATATTAGTGAATATATATGAGAATAAATAAAGAATCTTATAAATGCAACAAAAAAGGTTTAGATTTTTTATGAAAGATATTCATCAAAATCAAAATGAAGAATAACAAATCTTTGCTATAAAAGAAACAAGATCCATAAAAGATAGCATTCTACCTTCTACTCTTGTTTGATACTTTTGTGCATTTGTGATACTAAGAAAATAGAAAAAAAAAAAAAAAAAAAAAAAAAAAAACCAACAGATTCAACTCAAGAGCTATAACTTCTCAACTTATTGATGTTATATTACGTGTGTTTTTGCTGAAAAATGCACCAAATATGTAATTTCAGAAGGTAAATAAAAATACAAGAATAATCCTATAAAATTTAATAGAATCTTAAATAACCTTAAATAAATCTTAATAATCTTGATTGAACTTTATTCAATCCAAAAAAAACTTAAAAGAAGTTATAAAAGACACACAAAGAAGTTCCAAACTACTCCTAAAGAAAAATAATAAGAACTCTTTAAAAAATATAAAAATAAACCTTTAAAGAAATAATAATAATCTTAAAGAAATATTAAAAATAGAAAATATGAAAAAATGAGAAATAATTCTAAATAAATACTAAAATTATTTTTTCTAATATAATCTTAATTAAAATTCTAATTGAACCTTAAACAAATCCTAAGTCAAATCCTAATTGAAACCTTAATTGAACCTTAATCAAATCCTGTGTTAAATCATAATAAAATCCTAAATCCTAAACAAACCCTAGATAAATCCTAATCAATATCTAGTCAAGTTTTAAACCAAATTCCAAGCAAATCTTAATCCTAACCAAACTCTAAACTAAATCCTAAGTCCTAACCAAACCATAGGCAAATCCTAAACTAAATCCTATAGTAAATTGGAACTCCAACAACTAATGATCAAATCATTGATATCAATTCAAAACTATTACACTTTTTAATATCTTAATAAAGAAAAAGCACAAGAAAGATGAAATCAATTGCACTTACAAATTGAAAGAAATATAGGATAATTCAATTTGGTGTTAGGCAGCCTCCTACTCCAATCTGAATGTTGAACTTCCCATATCAATATTTCCTTCTTGAATTATTGAATTGCTTCCAATTTTTAAATAAAATTTTAAAAATTGAATCTAGTATCCACATAAAAAAAATCATTTCAATCCAATTGACAAATTGCTAAAGATCTTAGAAATATTTTTTAATCTTCAAACTTCAATTTTTGAGACTTCAACCTACAAAAATCTTTATATACTTTGATCTAACTGTTGATTGACTTCAAAATTTGAACACATATTAAAAACTAATACACTAATGCACTATCCAAAATTCATCCATATACACACCACAAAACTCAAGAAATCTTCAAATTTGTAAACATATTTTTATTTTTCAAAATCTAAATCAACCAAAAATACTCGTAACTTTGAAAATCTTTCAAAAATTCAATATTGACTCAATTGATATAAAACCAATGCTCAAAAGTATCTTCTCAAGTTTGCTCTCAAATATCACTTTTGATCTATTAAAGAACTCTAGAATCACCATAAGAGTATAATTTTATATTTCAAAGTTTAATTTTGATCCAAGTTGACAATCAATCCTCTCTTGATATCAATTCTAAGCTTCTTCAAGTAAATTTTGCTAAAATCTACTCTTAAATCCCTCTTACACATGCCTATATCATTTTTTATCTAATTTATTTTGATTTGCTTCATTTATGCAAAATAAATAGAAGTCCCTTCTACAAATAGGTAGCATTAAGGCTAAATCTTTTACTACCTTTCTATTATTTATTCTTATTTTGTTACTACATATTTTTGCTAGGTTCTTCTATAATAACATCCATATTTTATTTTTCACTATATAGTTGTATTATCATATAACATTGGAAAAAATATTACAATTAACACAACCTTCGAGATGACATAATCGAGATAAAGATCCTCTAGAATGACGTGTCCTTCCTCGAATAGATGGTGAGATATAATGTGTTCGATATCTCAACCTTAGAAGAGACTTCCAATGTTTGGTGATTATATTAGAAGTTGAAATGACTCCTAATAATGTTCCAAATGATTTATTTGAAGGGAGTTACAAAGGCCTCAACAATAATTAAATAATAAGATGATCTTCCTATCCTAGTATAAAATACTATCAATGACTAAGAGGACCTATCAACTATTTTCGAAGAGAACAAAGATCAGAGTATGTAGCAAACACAATTTATCACATCTTAGATTTCCTCAACATATGATGACTACTCCTCATGGAATTCTTTTCTAAAAAGAAATATAATGTCAAGAATATATATATTTATACTAATATTTATCTATATGATTAAATAGAAGGAATTAAAAATAAATTTATTTCATAATACTTTTGAGAGAAGCTTCTTAGAAGCTTCATAGATGTTGCTTTGACTTTATATGTTTTTATAGTTGATTGGTAGGTTAAAAACTTGATCAACAAGTTATCCATGTATTGATAGTTTACAAAACAAGCTAACTATGTAGTGGACACATAAAAAACTTGCCTTGCAAGTTAAGATACGTGTCTTATAAAGTCAATATATTTTAGAAGTCCTATAGGACACAGCTACATAGCTCTTAATTAAAAACATATATATGGAGGCAAGAGTGAAGCCTTCTTCATTCTTATGAATACCTTCTAGTCATTAGTCTTGTTTCGAGTCTTTTTAAGTCTTTTTATCTTTAGCAATAGCCATTTTAATTTAATATTATATCATCTTTGAGTGATTTTCTTATCTTTTTGAGTGACACAAGAATATATTGAGGATTTCTTTTTCAAGCTTTATGTCCTTGACTAAAACTTTATTATTGTAACAATCTACTGGGATAATCAAAGAAAGGAGACATTGAGGCAAGCATTCTTGACTCCATTCTTAAACAAAGCAAATTCCTCAACATACAACATAAATATACATGATAGAAACAAGATTATATGATGAAGTCATGGAGGCTTGCCAAATTTGCATAATCACCATTTGGCTAAATAAAGCTCTAGCCAAAAAAGTGAGGTACCATCTTTTTGAATATCTCATGAAAGATGGTTTTTTTTTCTTATAAAAAAAATATTCTAGAAGGCATTCACATCTTACAAATTCCTTAAGTCTCCAATCTTCTACAAAGTTTCAAACTATTTTATGCAGTATATACTTTGAAGCACTTTGTAGTACATTGAATTCTTAAGCAATTATAAGAAATATACTACTACATTGATATGGTGAGTGATGTCACGACTTTCATCATGAAATGTCCAACTTGCCAAGTAAAATAAACATATGATAAGAGCATCAAATTAAAAATATTGACTTCTATGTCCATTTAAAAATCCTTTGTGTGTATTGAAATGGACCTCATGAAGCCATTACCAACAACAATAGAAAGCCAAAAATATGTTGTAACCACATGCTATTTCACAAAGTGGGTAGAAGTTTAGGCTTTGAAATCCAAATATTATAAGACAGTAGCATATTTCTTCTTTGACTCTATTATGATGTGGCATAGTAGTCCCATCAAAATATCAACCAATAATAGGAACAAATTTTGGAACCCATTAATAGAAGTCCTTGTTATTCATCTACATATCAAGCATACTACTACATTGCCTTATCATTTTCAATGTAGCAAATTTGATTGGGAGATTCAATTAAATATTATATTCCTTCATTGAGAAAAATAATAATTACTATATGTATTAGTATATAACATTGCTTACAATTGTCTATGCCTATTGTATAAGTGTACATTTAAGCACAATTTTTTCACCTTTCAAGATGTTGTATAATCAAAAGTAACACTTGTCAATTGTACCATTAAATCTACCCATAATGATAGTTGAACCTATTAATTTGCATGCTTTGTTAAATAGATTGCTCTAATACCAAGATTATTTAGGCACTCATGCTCATGCTAATATCAACAAAGTTCAAAAATGTGAAAAGAAGGTCAAATTTTGGACTAAATTCATGGGACCCTATCAAATGACAATAGCAGATGAAAAAAAGCATTGGTTCCATCTTCAACCAATTGATTCTAAAACTATACCAGTATTATTTCTAATCCTAGGCTTTAATTTAATTCATTGTAACTTGTACTTTGACCTCACCAACATCAACTTAATTGGCCATAATGTTCAATATACACAAAATCAACTCAAGGTTTAAACATTGAGATGGCTTGGCTTTTCTAAACGCGGAAGGAGGGATTCCTCTACAAATATAGAGTTAAGAAACAAGCTAGGTACAAATCCTATGCTACCTAATGAAAACATGAACAAACCATAATTATAAGAATAAATGGAAACATTATATGGATTTGTTCTAATATAAAATTGTCTACTCATACAAGTCTTAGTAAGTATTGGAATATACTTTATTAGTACTAAGCTATGTATTCATTGTATATTGTGCATGTTTTTATCTAAAATACCTCCATGTTCCATTGATGAATCACTCTTCTTCCTAGACTTTGTCCATCTTTTATTGGATCCTAACTTTATGTATAATATTGAAACAATCTCAATTGATCATACCTTATTGGCTAAGATCAAAATTAAAAAGAGCTTATTCTTCTTTCAACAAGACTTATTACTTTATTTTTCCAAGCTTGCATTCACTAAACTACTAAAAATATTAGATGCCATTATTTGCCAATTCTTATGTATTTTCAAGATTGTTTAATATTCCAATTTTTAAAAATTTGGAAGTGATAAAAACTTATCTTTCATTTATATCACGTCACCCACATTATTAAAAATAAAACAATTTTATCACTTTTAGAAGTATATGTATATATTTTCAATAACCACTTAAAAAAACAAAAATCCAAAGTATCCATTTAGATCAAGTAAACATTGTATCCAAACCCTTCTAATTAGTTTATCATAGATAATAATCAAGATTGTGTCCTACATTAAGACAAGAATTAAGAGAGAAACAGTAAGAAACAAATTTCTCACTAAGAAGGGTTTTGCACGTTAAACAATACCAATTATCTTAATAGGAGAAAGAATAAACTTTAGTTTACTCTTTATTTTATTGTAATATCTACTGAAATCTTACATGTCTGGTGGAAGTTTTATGTCCTATATTATTCAATGTAGGACAAATAGAACAATGTCCTGCATTATATCCATTCACATAAGAGGCTTCAATACGAAATATGGAAAGTAAAACAACCTGGTAAAAATTGGGCTCGCATCCAAAACTCGTTAATAGATGAAAATATGCCATTTTAAACCCAAATTTAGGGGAAATGATTTATCTGCTGCGAGCGATTAAAAGACTTTGATCTAAAAAGATAAATTTGAAAAATAAATGTGTATATAAGTTCTAAAAATAGATTAGAATATTCAATCATGCTAAACGAAGTAAGAAGCTGATGACGTCAGATCGGATAAAACCTGTAAATGCGAAAAGAAATCAGACCACTTTCAAACTTTGACCGTCTACCAGTTTTTGGTTTACGATAAAGAAAAACCCAACAACCTTGCCAGACGAACATGCCATAAAGCGCAATGAAAGGATGCAAGTTTCAAACCCTCGTAACGTGGAGTTTGTATGGATTGGAAAGAATTACCTCTAACTGTTCCTCATTGAACTGTAGCTTTTGGAATTCCCACGTATCCAAATGGGTGCGTCTAAAGTCGGCTATGGTTTTGGTTACCGTGGCGCTAATCGGCCATTTCTCGTGATTGAACTGGGCCAACACTGTCACCATACTTGGAAGCCATCTGAAATACAAACAAATTCACAAGACGAATTTCAGGGATATGTGATCGATTTTTTCAAAAATAGCAATTATTCTGGTGTAAAAAAGAGCCACATATACTTCAAACAGCGTTTCGAATGTACAAAAAGCTTTCAAAAATATATGAAAAGAAAACTTACTGAGGCATGTCATACGGTACAGAAAGTACACAAGCTGCAACACCCAAGACAACTCCATGTCGAGAAGCTATGGTACCGGGTTCCGCCCTCCTCCTTCTCATCACACATTTATGTCATGTTCAGTTTCCAATTCAAGTGCCTCTTAGATTATAAATTGTTACTATAAGTTCAGTTCGTGTACTTCCCGAAAGGATTCATAGAATCCTAGCTAATTCTAATCTTCTAGTAAAAGTAAGAAGGTGCAAATTCATTAAACCTAGGCTCGTCGAATGAATACCTCCCCAGTGTAGGAGAGCATACATAGAAAAGTTTCACGGAAAATACCTCTTGAGGCCTTTGCTAGCCTCTTGAAGTGAGACAGCAGCATCGTAAGCTTCTGCCCTAAAGTTCTCCCCGAGCTGACTACCAGCACCTTTCATTAACCCTGCTAAGGTTGTTGCAGCTAGCTCTCTTACCTGCAAACAGTGAAAGCATTTACTGCATTAGGAAGAGCTATTTAAAACAGAATAAGACAAAGAAATAAATAATTCATTTCTCTAGAAATAGACGTATTGTGTACTCAGATTACGGAGCTATGTAATAAAATTCTTGAAATATTTTCCATTCCGTAAATAAAATCCAACTAGAAGTAAGGGTCACTCGTGAAACATCCAAATACCTCTATCTGTGAGTCTGATAGTAGTCCCCGAACTTGGTTCCACAAGGCTGACACATGCGATGATTTCATGATGAAGGTATGCCTGCACAGCTCAATAAAGTCAGGACTTTCACCTGTAGCAACACACGTGACAGAAGGCAATATATAGGCGATTACCGGTACTGTGAAACAGTAGTAAAGACATACTATGCAAATGAGAGCAAGTCGAAAGCTTTTACTTAATTTGGATCGTTACATTGTCATCAATTGGAACCATTTTGCAGCAATAGCTTAAAAAAACTCTTTAAATGTATTTCACTAATTTACGTCTACGTGAAGTTAATTGCTTTCATATTAATCAACTTCATGGCAGTTTATGTTGATATTAAGTATAGAAGATTAGAAACTTAATATAGAAGAAAATGTAAACGCAGAAAAAAACCCAAATTCTCAGACGGATATATTACCGGAAAACAATTGGTGGTAAGAAAGTCAAGGCAGCAACACGTGTATGCCAGTTCGTGTGCGCAGCCGCTGACATGATGGCTGATACTACTCCTTCCAAGTGCTTGGAAGGGAAGAGTTGCCACATCAACAACTGCATGGATAACTTCGCTAAAGCTTTGACATCCTTATCCCAAGTGTCCTGCTTAACATACAATACTCACGGTCATATCTTTGATGAAATTCAAAGTAGGCACAAGGAAGCACAAGAAAGACCACGCATGATGTCATAGGAATATACTACTGTAGGTTTCTCATGCAGATTCGTTCGAAATGATCAACCCACTATATCGACTAACACACACAATGACATATCGAAAAAGAACTCAGAAGTAAACTTTGTGAAGTCATAAAATCCCACCTGAAACAAAATGACAGCATTATGAACTGTGAACTCAATCGAATAAATCAAAATTACAAATTTCGGTTGGAAGAACATATAGCGACCAAATCAATACCTGCATGTAGAGGATGGAGCAGAGGAGGTCAAGAAGCACCGGCATGAATACTGCAACGTTCCCAGATCGTACGCTTGCTACTACAAAGTGAAACGCCTGCAATATCAATTGAGCAAGATGTAAGATGATGAGTTCTAAAATTCAAAGTCCAAGACAAAACCTGCTATGAAGTCTTTTAAGATTGTTCTAACATAACTCTACAAAGCTAAGCTCGAAGCCACATAAAAATGGATCACAGTTGAATCATCATCACAGTTGATCCAATTAGGAACACAATCACTCATGACTGTCTGAATCAACAAACTTCAGGTACAAGAATTTCAGAGTCAAGATACCGTTTCTATGCGTTTGAGCGCTTCCTTAGACGTCTCACTAGACGTACTATCAATGGATGACTTTTCGAGAATGAGCCCTTTGGTTTGGATGGTTGCAGCTGCAGACTTAGCGCCCTCCACCAGCAATTTAGTCCAGTCCTTAACCTTACTATGTTCAAGACTCATAACGCGTATTTGTCCCTCACTGCTTGAACGTTGCAAATTTGAGCCCAGCTTGCAAATCAGGCCACCTACAGCTTCTCGCACCTGCAGATTACATAGACACATGGTTTAGTTCGTCGAAGTGATTGAAAAAGAAATATAACTGTCTCGAACATCACAAAAGAGTGCAGGCACAAGAACTGATGATGACTTAAAATGACTTCTTTAGATAAATAAACAAATTAATAACCAGGAAGAAGAAGACGAAGAAGAAGAAGAAGAAACTTCTGCAATCACAAACAGCAGTGATCGCGATTTAACGTTGTACATAAATGTGAATTACCTGGGCCGCGGGATGATTCATATATGATTCAAATATTTCCGTAAGAAGTGTGGCTTGAAACTCAAGTTCCTGGTCTGGACCAAGCTCGAGAAGTGCAGCCTGTAGAAGCATAAGACGCTTAGTCACTACACTAGTAGCTGCTCCTTCTGGCAAGGGGTCAGCAAGACATTCAAGAATGCATGACCGGAGAACAGGGACTTGTCGGCCCGACCGACCCTTCCCTCCAATTGCGTAGCGTACACATGCTGCCCATTCCACTGCTGATTCCACCGTGGAGTGTAACAGAACCTTCCTCAGTAGAGGCCGTAACCAATCGTGCCAAGCTTCAGTAACACAAGCCATATCTGAAAAACAACAGATAAACAAGTTCAAGTCTTTTTCAAAAGAACGAAAAATCACATTAAGAAGGGTTATTCCAATTTGAAAGATATGTCAAAAAAAAAGTACGTTAGTAGATTGTGTGCAAGAAAGTTATTCATATTAAGGCAGTGACCATATCCGTCCAGCCGCGTTTTTAGCTTCTATGACCAATAGTTCGTATTAAGATAAATGCTTTTTATTCTACCTTGAACTGAAATTACAAAAATCGAAGCTCTTGACTTTTGATTTTCCATATGTTTGATCGTCAGGTTTTGAAGTTTTTGTAATAATATTTTTTATGAAGTTTCCGCTTCGTATACGAAACCACTTAAACTGGTTTCATATGCCCAAATTTTTAATGCAGGAAGATGAAGCTTCACGAAACTCCATTGATAGAAAAGAATTCAAATAAAACAAAATTTACCTGAGCGTATCAATCCAGCTACAATCTCTGCAGTTATACATTGCTTGCCTCGTTCTTCAACAGCTTGAGCAGCTTCTTCTAAAGGGGCCCTCAGTTGCAGAAGAACGACATTTCCAGATTCTCGAACTAGAGACTTGAACAGCTTTGCATAATACCAACGAAACTGCTCCCCAGAAGAATTGGAATCCCAAGTGCGAGTGTATGGCCATTGACGCTTGACAGAAGGCATCAATGCTGTAAGTCCCATGTCATTCATGCTGGAAGATTGGTAAGCAGAATGCCCCTCTGCATAATTATGGTCAAGAGCTAGATGTTTAACAACGTTAGCACCAAAGTCCGGGGAAAGAAAAGCGGACGTAATGATGCTTTCCATTGAATTTTCATCAATTGTGCTCTGTGATTTTGCAACCCCTTTTATCATTCCGTTCCTTAAAGTCTTCCGAGTAGCAGGTGGAAGTAGAAACATAAGGGCCATCACAGATAAAGGTCGCAGAGCTGGCAAATCGCTAATCAAGTTATTTATAAATCCACCTGCAGCAGGCAACATGCAGATTAAGAATGCTCATTATTCAAAATGAAATACTTCTTCAAATTCTATTTCGTCTTCAAAATAGCTGAAAATAAACGCTCAAATTAAATGGTGAAGTACCAGCTATGCTTTTTCTGGTCTTGGACGTAGTAGATCCATCCAACGGAGAGTTTGACGATGATGGTGGCAGCACGAGGAATAAAAGCATGCCATGAGCCATAAGATTGTATCTGTATGAACTGAACATGTCAGTGGAGGATTACCACTAGATCATGCATGAAAAGTAGGATGTCCAGCCTACTTGATCAATCATATCACAATTAAAATGGAAACTCACCATGGCGATTTAACGAGAAATTTTCGTTAGGGGGTTTGAAAATATATGATGGTAATAATAGTAATCAAAATGATAGTAGAAATACTTCTAAAATTAAAAATTAGGGCGTGTAAACCTTCTAGAGGCAAATTCACATGCGAAGGTGTTTATGAGCAGGATGAGGAACCTCGATGTGGAAATATAGAAACTACAATGTAGGGATATTCAACTCGATAAGTAGATTTTATTGTGTTTCGTAGATAATTTTGTGAAGTTTAACTTATAATTAAAAATCACCTTAGATTCGAGATATATCTCATTAAATAATAGTGGGTGCTTAAGTAAAGGCCAAAAATAGTATCAATTTGTGAGAATTAATTGGAGATTTTAAACCATGCACTATGAGCATCAGTAGAAACATTTGAAAAGAAACAGCCTTACTGACCGCCAATGTGTTGAACCAACAGCATCGCCAGTATCGAGAACCTTCTCCTTCAATTGCGTTATCATGGAGAGGTATGAATCCTCCTCATCACTTTTTGCTCGTACAGGAACTCCTCGAAAAAAGAGGTTGAACACAAAAAATACCTGCGCATCCTCCTCGATGCAAGAAAATTAGAGAATCTTCTTAAGTCAACCCCAATCAAATGTGCAATATCCATTATGTGAATAACTCAAATTGAGGTTCCTTCACATGAATATGTCATGGTTTTATAAATTCTAGTGACTACACACATACGGGTTGCATAGTAATAGACACCGACACTTAGGCGACATACCAACCTGATATCAACCTAGCATGAACTATCATCTTGAGATACATTAGAAACAAATTAATACTAACATGTGAAACGAAATAAAGAATTCCAGGAAAGATATATATAAAGATTTACATACCTCACTGATAGCATTGTGCGTCTTCACAGTCTCCAGATGCTCACTGAAATTAAATGCACAATCACTAGCCGTTAGTCACGCACTCATGCGGCAAAAAGTGCCACAGCCAAGACGATCTTCTGACTTTTTGACATGATTGTCCCAGAAAGGAATGAACGCCACTAGAATGTTGCCAGAAAACCTACATAATTAAAGATGTATAATGGGGTAATAAAAAATAACCCAAAACTGTGTGATAAGCAAGGGTTTAGAAAGTTAAATTTACCTATTCAGAATAGCTACCAGAAAAGATGTCATTGCATCCCAGTCCTACAAGTCAACCATTCGAAATTCAGGAAATACAAAAGACCTCAAGATCATAGTTCCTATATTCAATAACCTTAAAAAAGACACCCTTCATTACAAGGCATTTATAGCATGACATTGTGGCCTAGGTAACCCGAAAACTAAGACAAAAACAGATCGATGTATACAAAAGGAAACTGCTGACAAGAATTCAATGATAAAATTAAGCCGCTAAAAACAATAATCATGAATATCAAACCTGCATAAGGTAACGCATGACTGGTGATCGTACGAGAACGTTGCATGCACCCAAGGCTGCATCCTCTGTTGGAGCTTCCTCTTGTATAGCGTCAGTTAACTTCGGAATACAGTCTTTCACGAGCATAGGAAATCGCTTAAGGAGCATCTCGAGTCTACTTCCAGCAAAACTGAACAAGTATTCCAAAACGATTACCAGCAGCTCTAATTTGCATTTCACAGGTAAAACTCTCTTTATTCATCAGCATTTACAAAGTGAAGTTCATCTTTCTACAAACTGCTGTGCATAAGAAAAAAGTGAAAATTTAAGAGCAGCGACTATTAATTCCGAGAAAGAAATTCGGCAACCCTGGAACACTTCATATTTCACTAAAAATGTATGATCCAGTTGAATCGAAAACCTAATCGTCATAGAAAACAACTTTAAAAGTCAATTGGTGCAAAATAAATGCAGAAAACTTACGAGCGCACAGCAGCGTAGTTGAGCAAAGACAACTCTAGAAGATCCTGGCATAGAACCGCTACATGGTCTGGAGCAGTGGACAAGTGACCCCGCCAGCCTACTTGACTAGATCGCCATATGAAGTGGAGCATAGTCCTTTCTACAAGTACCCAAATTGGCCTGCCCCACTCACTCCCAAAAACAAGTAAGGATGATGCACAGAACAAATCTAAGAAAATCTGGCTATCTTCAAAATTCTCAAATTTTTCCTCAGAACACATAATTAAAAAAACTTGCGCGCTTAAATGTTACAAGTGTTCCAGATGCTCATGAAGGCGTTGGAATACGTGAATACACATCAAGTCATATAAGAAAATAAATGCACCAAACGATCACGAGTGAATGCCGGATCAAATCCTCTAAGGTGATCAAAGAAGCAATGATCCACACCTTCTTCGCCGTTGACTATGGCCACCATTGATGAAGTTAACTTGCGTTTCTGTAACACATTTCGCATCTGCATCCAACACCCCCCGATTCGCAGCCCATGATTTGTATTCAGAACTACCTGCACATACAGACCAAGTATTTCAGACAATTAATAAGGAAAATTGACCAGTTTTAGCAGTTTATCCAATTCAAGTGACATAGGACTTGCTTGTGAATATTACAACAAATAACAGTGTAAATGCCACTAAGATGCTGGAAAATAAGGAGGATCGTTTTAAAAGTACTCTCGCGTGGCTTTAAAACCACTTGCTTCAGTGTTTATGACAATGAGGTGGTTCAGTAATCCGTCGTACCAGCCTTTATGAAAGAAAGATAAAGTTATTATGCTTTCCTAAGCAAAGATTCATTAAATTGGAATAGTAATCCAGTAGCGTAGCACTAATATAAAAAATTCAAGAGTTGCGCTACGTAAACAAATATGCTGGAAATTTCCACTACATAAATATAACGCCATTGTTAATAGCTAGGGTATTCTTGCATATTCAGACTCTCATAGACCTTACATTTGTGGACTAAATGGTGCAAATGATAAATGACAGCATCATGCACAATAACGAACGTAACAAAAATATGAGTGAGCCTCACCATAATTTACAATGGATCCGATGACACCCACCAGCAACTTTAACAACGTAGTATCGTCTGCGCGCTTCTTGAGCATGTACCTAATGTAGACAACAAAACAAGGTCAAAAGTTGAAAGTTCAAGTTTGTTCTCTGCCTAAAAATTTGAAGTACATCAAATATTGTCATTCCACAATTGAATTAGTAGATCCACAATACTACTGCATACCATTGTAACAAACTGTAACTCTAGAAGTGATGGAAGTTAAATACTAGTAAGAAGCTCAGAAAGTCCACTCCACGATTCTCCAAAATTTCATACTGTTAAGAGAGTGTGAACTGTACTCGCAAGCTTGATGGATAGTCTCCGCAGCTTCCTCACGCAGTGCTGAAGTTCCTATCGGGACTCCAGCAACACCAGCTAAACTTGCTATGGGAAACTCTCCAGCCGGATACGAAAAATCGGGGAGGCAGGTCCTTAGCCCATACAGAGTAGACTCCACACGTAAGAGCAAAACTCGTAAATGTTCTTTTTGATGCCCTGCAGTGACGAACAAGGGACCGAGCAGTTCAGCATAAAATTCATAACAAGAGAGCCAAACTAATTTAGAATGATGTGACTGATACTGTACAAATGCCTCCTCCAGGTATCACTTGCTATGAAGCCAACCTATAATTTGAATAGGATCGTTGACAAAAAACATACTAAAGGGAAGTCGACCTACCAGAAATATCAATCTGGGGACCGTCCTGACAAATGTTTCGAAGGTCCTGCAGTGATCCTCGCAGATGAAGATTTACCAACTCCTCGGCAAGCTTTATCTCTTCTTCGCTCGGATAATGCCACTTGCAAGTTGTTCCTTTAGATGGGGTGCAGTCACCTTTAGTAGCATACCAAACGTCAATCCCACTGTCATCTATTACTGCTCTGTTGATCCCACAAGATAATGTTAGTATTAGACTTCAAGGCAACCGCAACTCTGGTTTAAAAAGCTTTCAAAGGATGGCAGTAATTTTTCTACGAGAAAATGAGACTCACCCAACCGGGTAATTATCTGTTACATAGTACCAAACCAAGCTTCCCAATAAACAAGTGAGGACTGAGCTGCCAGCTGTATTGACCTGCAGAGTTAACAGGATACACCGTTCAAAATAAACTCTTGAAAAGAAATCCCGCGAAAATAAGCAAACAGTGAAAAATCCATACCTAAACAGGTATTCCTCATGTACTATCTGCAGGTCTAATTCCAAATCACAGCCTCGAACATTAATATTTCGTTTTAATTGCAGATGCAAAGCAGGAGAATGACACGAAGAGCAGAGCTCTACTCAGATCCACGAAGAGAATTACTAGCCAAGTTGGTTTAGACAAGTGATTAAACCAACCTTCTGACTAGGAGCATTAAAGGCGGCTGTGATAACTTTCTTGATGAGATCTGCGTGAGGAAGAAGAGCAGCACCGCCCCAGCCGATTCCATCAGCTACCGCCTTAAGCTGGTAAACCACCGTGCTCTCCAAAGCTTGGGACAACCCCACCTAGAAGTAAACAAGGATCACATGAATGTGAGAAACAGACTTGGTAATAAATGCAAAGATGTAGAGATAAGTACTTTGGCCTAAGAAAGCACAAAAGATTTGCGAAATCACAACATTTCTGTTCACGAAAATTAAAAACGCCCACACCTTAAAGTCAGCACCCTCGGTCCGCACACCATCACCGCTAAATCCAGTGGAAGGAGACTCGGCAAGGGAAGACACGATGGAGCGCATTATGGGAACAAGAAGAACTTCAACACTTATTCTAGGATTCGCATAGACAGCAGCTCCACAAAGAGATCCTATCTCATCTGCTGCGCCAGGCAATACAGTACTATGCACAAATTTCACCACCATCTTCAAAGCCTGAAAGAAAAAAAATTACATGTGAATGGAATTTGCAAATACTGCAAAGAATCAAATAAATGATGCGACCAACACAAGTATAAGATAAGCTTTACTTGTAAAATTCATCAAAAACGTTTCTTTCATCTGTTTTCTAACCTACTCCCGAATGTTAAAAACAAATCACTACATGTGCTAACTCTCATCGCTGTTCTTTAGAACCGCAGCGATGTAGTACCTGATTGAAAAGAGGAAGTGTTGTTCTACAAAAGATTATTCCAACGAGAGAATTGTATTGTGATCCACAATCATTCAAAAATGCATCGTCCGCCTCCGTATCGCCTCTGCGGACCACACATGCACCCCCAACAACCAAGGTAATAAAAATCAATAAATCTGTCAACTGTTATCTCAATTACAACTTGACAAACATAGATGAGTCACACACCAAAATTATTCCGTTCCAGCAACGTCAAAATGGGCATAATTGTAGTACATGTATTATTCAATGAGATTCACTGCCGTACGTGAAAAGTAAATACTATTGCAAAGACCCATGAAGTAGGCCACACGAGGTGGAAAAATTGACCCTCACATACTACTTTTTTAGGGCAACTATATGAGAGATTAAGAAATTGCAAACTTACGTGGTGGTTGAAGGCTCTAAGTTGACGAGAAGGACAAAGAGACGAGATAAAAAGTCATCTAACCACTTAGACCAATCAATAGGTAATGCTCCACTGCCTCCATCCTCTTTAGCTCCTATTACACCAACCTGCGTTGCATTAATTTGTGTTAATTTTGATTACCACTTTACAAGCAGTAATCAGTCTCCGTAACATGAACTACAACCAAAGCTAATTGGGGCGGAACTATTTCCTCACTACATCTAAACTTGCATGAAGAAATTACTAGAACAAAACGAAAATATATGTACTATAATTGTCCTCGTTACATTGAGTAGAACAACTGCATATGCACTGCACGAGTACACCAATCCTCTTTGTTCAATTAGGATGCTCAAAATAGAAAATAGCAGTCCCGATATATTGTAACACCATTGCAACTTTAACTTTCAGCTGTTGAACCGCCTAAAGCAATTGGCAGAAACCAACATATTGCGAGAAAGAAGAGTGAAATTTCGGAAGGAGCAAGTCTTGTGGGTTTTTATCTTCCAACTAATTTTCAGAAAAGACCAGTTAATCTTTATCTCTGCAATCAGGTTCATCTCAGCAAACAGCATCTCAACAACTTACGCTGGAAAGTACAGAGCAATACAGCTGCAAAGTGGCCAGCGTTTTTGGAGGATCGTTTGCATCCAAGCCAAGTAGCGTACTGAACAAAGCATCAACTATTGTCTTTTTGCACTTTAACAGAGACTCCCGTGTTTCAGAACTCATGTCTGCATTTTGACTATGCCTGGTTGATGCAAGAAGAATAGGACGGGCAGCAAGTGCTAGGGTTCCAAGGGCAGTCTCCAGCTGATGTGTAGCTGTTATCTGAAACAATTTAAGAAATGTTACTTCAATCATGAGAAAAACCAACATATGTGAGTTAAAAACTAGACTGCTACAAGCTATGAATCAAAAAACTAAGGTCAGTATGACTTAAGCTGACGCGATCGACTTCCAAGTGATAAGGTTAACAGTCAACAATTTGTACATTTATCATCACCGCAGTTAGTTATGTTCCAGCTGGCCGCGAAGGCTTGTCAAGGAGACACACTTCATTTTTCGACAGCTCAGTAAGCGTATACTACTCCGATAGTGTCTTACAGCAAAGAGTCAGAATCTAAACATGATTTCGACTAAGCACACAACAAAACCGAAGATTTCACAAAAACAGGCTGCTATGTTAAAAATTTAATGTAACATCTTGTGAATTCTTAAATGACCAATATGAGGATCTACCAACTAAAACTTGCATCATTCCAACATCTAACCCCACGCTGGAAAATGGCAGAACATGAATACTCTAAACACTTGAATTTGAGTGTAAATCACCTCAGCTAGCCAGGGAATAAATTCGATTACCAAACCACATACTCCGTGTCTGCTTTGCTTTCATAAGCGTATGAAAACATGCTTCCATGATAACAACAAGGCGATGGCATCTAAATTCAAGACAAAAACATAAATTTAAGACATCTGAAAAGGGGGATGACAGGAGATCCTGAACAAACTTACAGAATCCAACGCAGTATCAAATGTGGAAACAATGTAAGGCAACATCAACGTCGGTTCTACAAATGCAAGTAAGCATGCAGAGCTGCCAACAGTACTAGCCAAGCTACTGTTCTTGCTGTACTGTCCGCGCTCAATCAGCCGCATCAATGTTCGCACAAAAGCGGCTCTTTCCGCAGGTCCTAGGGCGACATGGGCCTTCTCCGAACTTCTGCAACTCAAAAGACTTAATTCGATTAAATGACCGCTCACAACCCTCACATACTTGGATACAATGTACACGTGCGTTCAAGCTTCTGGCAATGAATGAGCACTGTCATACTGCCAACTAAAAAAGAATAGCGACATTCACATGAGAAAGATACACAAAGTCGGTGGGATCCTTGGAAGTTTGAAACATCTACCTACACGACCAGAAATTTCCATACTTCAGGTAGTGTATGTTGAGAACCTACACAAAGAGGAAAAACAACCCTCCGCAGGAGATCTTCTGAAGAATAGACATTCTAATTGAATTGATTAGAAAAAACGTTTTACTGTGACTTCAATTTTGAAGTAATGTATATTGGCAGGTCACTGACAAAGATCGTACCGCTGCTCTTTGGCCAGACGATCGAGAAAGTAAGCAAACAAATAACGTAAAAGACGCTCCAACGATCCTGTCCATGATCCCCCATTGGAAGGATGATAAAACCTGAAATTCCATTGAGCGTATTTCACCAATTAAAATCTAAGTTGGTCTGCAATAAACTATCGAATACTATTAGACATCATAACAACAAACGGTTCTGACGCGGAAAGCATATTGGAAACTAAAGAAGCAACTTAACCTGCAATTACGTATTGTGAGGCATATCATGGTCACTTTCAGGGATAGACAATTTTTTCCCCCAGTTAAGCATAAAAGCATCACAAATTGCCACATTCAAAAACGCTTACTGCTCCAGAAGGTCAATAAGGGTTTCGAGGTATCCTTGTGTTGCGCTTCCATTTTTAATCAAATATACCTGCCCATCAGACCCACCACTCATGTCTTACTACATGTCCAATTTATACCAGCTCAATGATCAAATAATTTCCAGGCAAACATACATAGCATACGGACAATCTCAGTGTTGATTGATGCATTTTAGAACCATGCATCAATCTTGCAAAAAATAAATAAATAACAAAACAAAACAAAAAAAAGAGGTATTGAAGTGCAAAACATCCACTTCTTCAAAATGAAAAAAAAAGAAAGTATTGGCCCGATTGAAAGCCAAGTGAGCTCCAACAAACGTGTATTCATCCTCACAGCTCAAACTGGTTACCACTTGGATTGAAAGCACAGGTGACCACGTATCACAGAACAGGACATACAGTACCTACAAAGCTGTCCACTATTTCACACGGCTTAGCAAACAACTGATCTTAATGGTATTAATGTGAGATAAACAGGTCAGCCTTACAATGGATTTCGCCATTTCCTTGGAGGGTGATGATGACCAGCGACTGTAAAAGGCGAGTGAACACTCCCGCGACTCTTGCCTATTAACTGGACACCATGCGCCTGCTTTCCCCACTGGAACCTACACACAAGACACATGCACAGCTGATTAACCCACAGAACGTGTTGGATTCTAAGATCAGCATAAATTGAATATAATCACTAAATCACACTTGATTTTCAAAAAATGCGTACATTGATTGAAATTGAATATGAAACAAGAATACGTCAACATGAACTCCATGCCTAGTACTCACGTAGTATCAGAACACCATCAAGCATGAAGTTTACATTCTCCGCGTTGTACCTCTGATACCGAGGTCGCAATTTAAACCAATAGACCCTTTCCACTACTCCTAGGAACAAAGATCATATCTTTCTCGGTCAATGTATATGATTTCAGTAAGAAATACGTATTTTACTGTGATAGTGAGATCACCTATGATACAGAAAAATTGACGTACGCCACTACAGTGCATTAAGCTGCCTCATAACGTTCTGTGGCCTAAAAGTTGAACTGAAAGAAATCTATCATACACGCTGAGATGAAATCATAGCCTCACAAATATTGACACTCAAGATCAGAAAGCAACCGTGTATAACTCGACCATTTTAGCTACTACCTACCTCAAAGGAGCGCACAAAGTTTGAAAACAAAGGTTGCAGGAAAGGCTTCCAATCAAAAGAGCTCCCTCTAGAATGTTTGATACAGCGTGCAATGAGAGAAGCCCATTGCAGGTTCCAATACCGGCAATTCGGCAAATCTGCCCAAAGACCTAGGCACTCGTTAATCCAATCACTGCAAGAAACACACCCACACAAACAAATGTCAAATTCAGCAAATCACAAAACTTATTCATTCTTGACACATACAGTACAATTTTGGGCCCCAAGAATGAAAGCGAATTGTATATCAGTCAACAACTGCACACTAATTCTTTCAACTTGCTCCGTGCATATCGTAAGCATATCTTTGGCTTACTTCATCACTTTCTCCACCGTGCAGTGCTTGATTTATCAAATTTATCCAATTTACTAAAAGATGGATACATGATTGTCACCCACCTTGGCGATTTATCAAGATACTTTTCTACTTCCTCCATTATTGTTGAAGGCATAAAGAGTGTGATGAAACCCATTGCTTCCATGGATGAATTGTGCGCAAGGTCGTTAAGTGCGGGTCTGGACGACAATAACCACTCTCCTTAATGTTATTTCGATATTTTGAAAAGATAAAAATAAAATAAATAAAAATAAATAAAAATAAAAGATATAATCAGATGCAACACTAGAATGCGAAACACATACATGATCTGTGCAAGAAAATTCATTCGTAAACTGACTGTTCGCTAGAAGTTATGCTAAGCCTAGCAAAGTACAAAAAAGTAAAAGAGGAATTCAGGAACAATGAACGCGTACCGAAACTCGAGCCAAATTTCACTAGCTGATTTGGATGGAAAGTACCGGCGACAGCAACGAACAAGATTGGTAATAGAGTCCAAATGATGCATCTTAATCCCAAGTCCTTCATAGGAATACCTCCTGGTAAATTGCATCCAGGCATTAATAACCAAACTATCTTTCACGGACGAAGAAACAAAATTTGACGACGATCGTAACCGATTACAAAAACAAATAATGCATTAAAATTTAGACCAGAAGATATTCGAGTATGAAATGAATATTTCCTCAAGCAACGATTTCTTAGAGATAGCATATAGTTTGATCAGATTTAAGCCTACTCTGTACTTGCAATGTAAACAATGACAAAGAATTCTGCCATAAGAGAGAACCTCTTAAAGTGGACCGCCAACAGCAACGAATAGAAAGGAAACCACTTAATCTCCAAATCAAGCTTTCGATGTTTTTGTAATATACGACTAATACAGCCAGCCCATCGGTCCTGTTCCAAAATCAGGGAGTTGGTATCAGCAAGATATACTGCGATTGAAATATCATACTTGCATCCACTCAACTTTTCAAAATATAGATATCTAAAGGATCTACGTCAGCCAACTTCTCTGGACTAACGGTGCAAAGCTACCGACAGATATCCACTAGATCAGCTGAAGGCCACTGTAAAATATATTAGCACAAGAAGAAGACCAATGGATTCATGTCGCAAACTCCTGTCTGTAGCATAAGAAACGTCTAAATAGGAATCTGAGGACAAAACCACAACACCAAATGCGTAAACTATCAAATATTCTAAAATTTAATGCCTCCTATGAGGAGTAATAACAAGAAAGAAAAATACGAAAACCGTTAGCCATATGCATTACTTATGACTTTTTCAGTCCTCTAAAAACTATGTGCATGGTCTTTCACTGACCTGAATAAAAAGATTATCTGTTGTATCTAGTAACAATTTAAGACCAAGATTAATCACAGACTCCAAATCTTTGTTGTCCAATGCGGTCTTCGCTTTCACAAATCTGCAGCAAATATTTCAACAAATGTAAGAGTTTAGAAATTATAAAGGATTATTGGTATCATAAAGACGAAATAAATCCTACTTCTATTATAAAAATTGGACTACTTAAACATTCATGGACCGATCAGCACAACGAATGTGCGTGTGTGTCAAGTCGTCTACTTAATTCTAAGACCCAAGCACAGCTGATCCGGTTATTCCGTGAATATAAGGCACGAGAGGAGGCAGACAGCACCCAGAAAGATCACACAAAGGAGGTTCTCATACTCCTGAAACGATCAAATCTCAAAGAGTGTCTTCAAAAGACCACAATGTCTTTCACGCATGTGTAGTGAGCGCCTGATGTCTCTCGGCTAAGGCTGTACAATTAAGGGCTCTACTCTCTACACTTTTCCATGGTCTGACCCCGCACAACTGATTTCTACATACCATTAAAACATATACGTAGCGCACAAAGTGAGAGCCGGGTAATCAATGTAAACGAACAAGCTTATAGCTGTCAAATAAGCTGGCCATTCCAAAGTCATTTGGTACTTCGCTACGCATTCCATTTGCATTCCATCTCAGTTATGAGAATGCACTCAAATCTTAGCACTTTCCAGATCCTTTCATCAATGCATTTTTCGTTAACTTCGTTCAAAGCTTGTTGCAGACTAACAAGTTGACATTTTTCTCTTTCTTCATCAAAGACTTGTGACTGAAGTGTTCGTCCCGAATACTTGGCGAACAGACACATCCAAAGAAGTGGATACTCACAGCAACAATATCACTGAATAAGACAAGGAAAGAAAAAGAAGAACATACGTGTTTATAACAGGTATCCACTTTGTGGTGGCAAGGCGAGCAGCTGGAGTGTCCAGACACGACATTTCTTCCTCCATAATAACCACCAATTTGTGAAACCTCTGTGGCTCTTCCTTGACTTCCTCTACCATCGACTGAGGAAGCCACTTGTTATAAACATGCATCTGTTCATTCTTTCGTTGCGGATCAATTGAACTTTCCATTAAGAAGACTTCTGTTTCCATATCCGTAGACAGTTCTGATGGATACGAGTGGACGTTGGTAAACCCCATCCGAATGTGGAGAGAAAATCAATTTAGGTGTTGCCTGTTGTGATTTCAAAATAGCATGAGGTAATGAAATACCGCCTACTTTATTGGCATACTTGAGCCACCTCCCTCAGCAAAACGCTGCCTCCAGCGAGACCTTGGCCAAAAATACGACGGCAATATACTCTGCTTAAGCCCCCAAAGAAATCATTACCAACGATCAGAAGACAAATATTACCAGATAATCTCTTAGAACAACTTTAGGATCTCATCATATAGCAGAGAAATTACCACACCGATTACAAATCCTAAATCTATATTGAAAGCCTAAGCTGTATTGAAACAGACAACTACGCTCAATGAACTCTCAGCGGAGTAAATTATCAATACCACTTTTAAGAGGGATAAGAAAAGATATAAAAATAAATAGAAATAAACAAAATAAGCAAATCTTTGAGGTCACCAAAAGAGTTTGAAAGCAAGGCTAAATCTGACAGTTTCAAGACAGGGAAACCTCAGAAATCCAGACAACGGCAGCCCACTAATCACTTAATCGTGCATCCAACGATTAACAAAGAGCGAAAGATCTCTTAAACTTTGGCTCTAATATAACCAAGTAGGCATGATACCGAAATTGAATTTCACTAGTGCATTAGAAAACTGGACAGAGGCATGAGGAAAATCAGAATGCTACAATAATCTCGTAGGTCAAGGCAACTTTAAACCTAGCATCTCCGATCAGAACTGATTGAGCTTGAATTTCAATATAAAGGTTACTATAGGATCAGTATTAGATCAAAACATGGTAAGCCAACAGAAGAACAACACATTATAAACTTCTATCTTGCTCCAAAAACTAAAAAACTAAAAATAAAAATTAAAATTAAAAAAATTAAAAAGGCTTTGCACAAAGCTCCGTGCGACAATTGTAACAATTGCCCAAATTCTCCTTCCAGGCAGAATAAAGATTCAAACCCCCGAGTCCTACACAGACTGCGGCATGTCAATCGAATTGTGCGCCGCGAATGAGCAGCTTAAATCAACCACCCGTGACACATCACAAAGCACCTTAATAATCCACCCGACAATTTTCCAAACACCGTCTAAGCTCCCCTAAAAGATGCGGCCAAATATAGATTCTGCTCTTAGAAGCAAAATAAAATAAAATAAAATAACTATCTCAAGGATTCGCTCCAATCCGAGGCCCAATCTCCCAACCTAACCAATGGCGGTGCTAGAGGAAAGCACAATTCATGCATTTCGGGAAACTAAATCAACTGCAGCACAATCTAGCTAGTTCAAACCGACACCCAATTTAGCACCTACAACTAACTGCCACATCCTAATCCCTCGCACGGATCATTCATCGGCAATCAGCCAGCACATGTCAACCTCAGCTCCCGCCTACAATTTCTTACACAATTCACTGCACGACAAACAACCTCCACCGCTCTAGAGAGTCAAGGCATTTACCTCCACAGGAAACTCAACCATCCAGAACACCAACAAAGCGTCCACCTCGCTGCCCTGCAAGCTAATTGCACGCCTATCTCGAAACTAGAAATCTCCCCGACTCCTTCCCTGATCTCCCGCACTTCACATGCATCGAACCTCCAAGAGCCACCGCCACGTCGCCAATCCAGCCACCGGGAAAGAAAGAAGCTACTAAAACGAGAGCCAAACTATGTCCTCGACATTCAAGCTCTGCTAGCAAACGCAGATACGCACCGTTTAAGAAGATAAGAGATGGCTAGGAGAGGGCACGGGGAGGGGTGACTAAGGGAGGGAGGCAAGCACGCAGAGGAGGAGAGAGCGGCGGTAGAGCTTTGCGGTGGTAAGTAAGGATCGGGTAAGTGGCGACGGCGGACTGCTCAAGTGTCGGAGGAAGCGACGCACGCAGTGATGAGCGAGGCTGCAGCAACAGGGGAAGAGAAGGACGGAAAGGGGAAGAAGGAAAGGAAAAGGGCAGGGGAAGAGAAGAGGAGAGAGAGAGTAGAGGAGAAGGAGCAGGACGAGGACGAGCAACAGGCAAAGCAGGGCAAGCAGGCAGGCACCAGGCAGCAGCAGCAGCAGCAGAGTAGCAGCAGAGGAGGAGCTGCTGGCGATGGGGGAGAAAAAGGCAACAACGAAGGAAGGAAGGAAGGTTGCATTGGAGTCACATCTACTAGCATTCTGTCTGTCCGTCTGTCTGTCTCTGATTTCCCCTCGTCCTCCTCCTCTCTCCTGTATTTATGTACTGCTGTTCTACTCCGTATCCAAGTTGGTATTCCTACGGGGTTGGTATTCGTGTCTCCGATAGAGTTGTATGTACGACAAAGTCATTTTGGGGTTATTCATTCATTGTAAAGGGAGCCCAGAAACGAGGGTCTCGCTCTCTGTGGGTGTGTGTGTATGAGTGAGTGTGTGTGTATGAGTGAGTGTGTATGAGTGAGTGTGTATGAATGTGTGTGTATGAGTTAGTGTGTTTGTGTTTGTTGGGCTTGTGAGAGTGTCTGCCTCGGCCTTGGCTTTTTCTCTTTGCTGCCGTTTTCCTCTTCGCCCTCCCTAACTCCCTCCCTTCCCATCACTTTACTCCTGGGGTTCGTTGACTTTGATAGGGTCTTCGAGTGGACAAGGACCATTTCTGTGGTGATGTTGTATTTTATATCATTTTTTATTAACACACTTTTATTATTTATATCGAGGAACATAATAATCTGCCCAATATATTAATATACATCTATTTCGTTCTTGGAATTACCATTATACTCTCAGATGTATCTAGATTTGAGCTTACATCAATGGAATTATGATTTATGTGCCAAGTTTCAATAGACTCAAATTCCTTGTTTGTTTGTTTGTATGTGTGTATATGTATGTATATATGTACATATAGTATTTATAAGTTTTCAAAAAATAACCAACAAAATTATAACCATGGATATATATATATTACTCATGTTCTATTTTGCCTAATATTTTAATCAGCTTATTTTTGGTGTTTATGTCTTCAGACGAATTACCATCTATATCTAAATAAGATTTGGTTTGCTATTGTTTAGTATAATTAATAATAAAAATAGCTTCTACAATGTCACTTTAAATTGTTAGAATGTCGTATTAATAACGTGGTTGAATGCTAACAAATAAGCAATGTTTGATAAATTTGATAATTTCATTGACAGACGTTATGTGCAGTAGTTGGTGTTTCTGCAACACATTGAACTTTCTTTCATTTTGTACATTTTATCATGTGAAAACTTAATTCACATAATTAAATTCTACACCCTATTCACCAGATCTTATATTTACTTTCAAACTTTTGATATGATTATATTTTTTTACTAATATTCTGGAATTGCAATGGGCGGGTTGAGATCTTGCAGAATTGGATGAAATTACAAACCCATTAAATTTTTTATTACACAAAATTAATCATACAAAATTTCAAATTAAAGAAATAAGAGAAGAATTTTCAAATGAAACAATTTAAATACAAGATATGATTAAATATTTTACAGTCCATTATTCATAAATCTATAGTTCACTATTGATTCAGTATCTAAATATGAGAATGTGTGTACATACAAAACAAAACAAACGAGCAAATATTTATTAAAATAATTAATTTTTAAAAGTTATATTTGAAAAATACTCTAGATAAATGTACTTCAATTTTATTCTAATTATTTTTAAAATTAACAACCCTTGGTATTGGTTTTTCATAATGCTGTAAATGTCAAAAAAAATTGTTTAATGCACTTAATTATTATTTTTAAGTTATTGTATAATAAGTTTAGTGTTTCGATATAATTCAAAGTCAGTATTACAACTAGCTGTCCTTTACAGACACTGTACATCAGAATAATATAGAATCTTGATTTTGTAAGAATCTGGTGCTTGCATTTTATTAAAGTGTGCAATACGGCCATGTTATAAAAATACAAAACCTTGCTTTCTAACATAAAAGTTTTGAAAGAATATACAAAAATGAACTTGAATGTGTTTTTAGAACTGGTTACATTTGCACATGTACCATACAAATTTAATGCATTGCAAAAGTTTTCATAGAAACATAAAAGAGTGATAAATAAACACGGCAACTTCCATGATTAAGGATACTTGAGTATGATATAACGATGTGAAATCATGCCTAAATTTATTATTTTAAGAAAACTAATTCTAACCATAAATTTTATTAGACAATGGGATAAATACCTCAAAAATTATTATCCTATTTTGAAGGTTTCTAACATTCCATATAATTGACATCCCTCCCTGTACCTTACAGTCTCATAGTTATTTTGTATTTGTTTACTAAATGGAAAATCCCGTACAGTACTTGATAAGTATTCATAGAGCTTTAAGTATTAATATTCTTCAACAATTTTAAGAACTTTTTAATGAGTATATGGTGTGTGCTAAACATTTGAAAAATTATATATGTTTATTAAAGTTTATCATAACCTCTGTTTCTCAAAGTGTTTAAAATCTTAATTTGGATCCATCATTAAATGTGTTTAAAAAGTATGCTTGCTATTTTTTTTAATTTTATGAGATAATTTTTAAAATTTCATGTAATGGGAAACAAAAATACTTCAAAACAATTAATGATGAAGACTTTTTATCAGCATACATCTACAATTTGAAGGTCAATCATTATTTATATTATATTATGTTTTTTAATTTAAATATATGGTATTTAAGGATACCACCAGTGAACCTACTCTAATTTTTCATCTCTGTAGTTAGTTCAATTAAATTTACTTGAAGCTAAAAAGATCATGCATAACAATTTTACAAGCAAGCATTGGCAAAGAAAACAAGTAACAAAAAGCAGCTAAAATGTTCCAAATTCATAATCATTGATGGCTTATTTATTAAATAAATAAACCATTATCTCGTTTAAATTCAATCTTAAGGTCTGCCGTACATTCAATGGTTTAGTTATGTTCAGAACAAGCTTTTCATGCATAGCTGGAGTTAATATATTTTTAATTGGAATGGACATTTGGATGCTTTTTTATTGTTTTTTTAATATAATATTTAGTAATGAAACGTAATAAAGATAAACATATAGTAATAATAAGGACATTCTGATACTCTTGTGAAATATCTTTCTTCCAAAAAATTAAATTCTTGTAAAACATGTTCTATCTCACAATTCAAGTGAAGCACTAAAAGTGCAAGGAAGATAAGATAAGGATGTAATAAATAAAAAAATAACAGTATTAATTTCATTCTGAAAAAAAGATGTTGATATTGCTAAATATCTTACAACTCATCATTCTTTTTTTTTAAACAAAAACCATATATATATATATATATATATATATTAAAAACTCGAATACCAATCACACTTCATAGTCCCAACATGACCATGTATTCATATTCTTTGAAAAAGCCTTAAACAATCAAGATGATGAAGAAGAAAGTAGTAGAGATAGGAGAAGATTTTGGTGGCCTTGGTACACATTAAGTGTTTATGGTTTAAGAAAGAAGTGAGTGTGGGCTTGTGCCACCTGTGCCCTAATTCTGCATGCTGGTGGTAGAAATCATGGTCTCCATGTTTTCTATTCTTGGGTCTCGATTCCTAATCATATTGGCCCACTGCAGAGCAAACACACAAACAATGCAAGTAAACAATTACTTGTTGTTAAATATATATATATATATATATATATACATACATTCATTAGATCCAAAACACTTTGGAGCTCTACACTAGCATTCTTTCAATTGCACATGTATGTATGAAATTTAAATTCCTACTCTTATTCAAGGAGAAAATGTTTAAACACAAGATGCTTTTAATTAATTATTATACATAATGTGAGTGAGTGTAATAGTAATAATAGCATAGGAACCCATGTGAGAATTGACTACTAGATCCAAGGTTTTGAGAAAGTATGGCCAAATGTATGAATAATGTTTGGAAGTCAAAAAACACCATATTTGTTTTTTTTTGTTTTTTCCCCAAAAATTGGCCTATTTTGGTGTATGCAAATGAGCAACTGATATGGGTATCGACCAACCAAACATAACATGTATATTCATCAGGTTATTATTCTCATACGTCTTTTTACTTCTTTAAATATTGTGTGTGATCAGTTTCACATTCCTCTCATGTTGAAGAAGGGCTTGGCATGGTTGACAAAACTCAAGTAGCATGTGATATGGTTAGAAAGCACATGCATTTGTGCATACTCTAGAATGTTTTTTCTTGAGACAATATTGCAATCTCATGATTGGAAAAACTCACATCTGTACACATCTTGAAAATACTTTAAAATTGATGTTGAGATTGTTGCTCTAATTATTATCCACTATTAAACAAGATATCACCATCTCCAAACTTGACACGTCATTATTAGTATCATCATCTAAGAAATATAAATATTTAAAAATGGAAGAAGAGGAAGAAAATTGTTAATATTAACAAGACAACCTACAGAAAAATAAATTAAAAGAAGAAGGAAAAATAAATAAATAAATCATGGTGCAAAGAAACGGTTAAAGATCCCCAAACAGTGTTCGACAAACAAGCCCCCTAGACCGAGGAGCGAAGCCCAAAGCCGTGAGGATGAAAAGCAGATGAATGCGGTACAGATTCATAAAAGGGATGAAGAAGAGGCCAAGTGGGGTGGGGGATTTTGACTCTGCGACACTTCCCTCGTCAATAATGGAAGCACCTCTGCCGAAGAAATATCAAACACAAGGAAGAGTGCCATGTCATCCACCCACAAATGAATGTCATTCAATGATATTTGGTGAATGAGGAGCTGTGGGATGGATGATGTTTCGAAGGCATCGTCCTCGGCTGCCGCTGTTGAGCTCCTCCTCGCTTCCTTCGTTTTGTCTCATTCGAAGCTTCGAATGCAACCAACTGGATTGCAGGGGTTGGCTGGTGAGAGTCTGCCGAGGGGGTTGCACTTCCATTGCGGACAGTGGCCGCAGTGGGGATGGATACAACAACCGAAAAGTCATTGGAAAGGTATTTGGGAGAACTTTGTAGGTTTCGAAATCTCGCTGTGCTGCGGTGGTGGTGGCGGTGGAGCGCTGCTTCCGAACCCCCCCCCCCACCCCCCGTCTCCTCGTCATTTTTCAGCATGTATTGTTCGGAAGTGGGTTTCTACGAACGTTTCGAATCTTGGTGGTAGAGGGGGGGGGGGGGGGGGGGGTTACTGTGTCCACGTTTGAAGTTGTTTTGACCGAAGAGAATATCTTCAATGTTTTCGGTTGATCGTGTTTGCTCCAATGTTTGCTCGAATTGAAACCGCCGGGATGCTATCTTGATAGAGCCCAAGACCAGGATGAATTTTGAGAAATTTAATATTGAGGATAAGTCGGATATTTTAAAATTCGATTTTAATATGTTAATGTTGGGATTGGTAAGACAAGGTGAAGGATTTAAACAATGTCAAACTCTCTCGTCCACGAATATAGGAGCCTCTGGCTATTCGTATTCAAAGTCCTTGGATCATTTTTAGCGCGGAACAAGTCGCAAGGACTTCACCACCCTCTGTGCAATGCAGCATCTTGCAGTATCGATTCTGACGATTAGCATCAAAAGGATAACCAAGTTTTACATTAGATACTGTATGTACACCAAGGACAACAATCAAGATAGAATAATTAGGTCTCTGGAACCTTGAATATATCGAAACCAATAATGAGTGAGGTTTTCCACAGATTTATGACTCTTGAGACCATTCAAAAGGCAGAATACAACTCCTCCATCGTTCCAAAATCACGAGATTGGCTCCCTTTGTTTTGTTTATAAGGTTAGCGATAATTGTAAAAAAATAATGTGACCGAAGCGTCACCCAAGTCTGCTTTCACTCTCAAGGATGTATAAGTTGTTCACAATTGTTGGCTCCCTGTGTAATGAGGCCCTTCATATTCAACCACACAGTATCAATCGTGCTACAGCACAAATCGTACATTAACTCGTTCAGCTTCGCCATTTTACACCTTTATTAAGTTGCTAAACTCGATGGTGAGGATTTGCCAAGGGAAAAACCATAGTTGCTTCAATGCCACCGAAATGACATGTAGGGACATGAAGTAAAAAATGTATGCAAATATTTTCAGAAGAAGTTGGTGTTAAGAAGAAATGAAAATTTTACAATACATTGATCTTGCTCTAGAATCTATTAATGTATCTTACGTTGTGTATGCACAAAAACAATGTCCAGAGAGCACCAACCCCTAGTACAATGCCAAATTTGCCAATTATAGGAAAGAGCTGGATTAATTCCCCTTAAAAATTTAAAAAATAAAACCTTATCCTAACCAATATCCCAGACAACAAAGGAGATGGAGCAGGTGGGCTACTATTTAATAAGATAAAATAACATAACACAACATGAAAAAGTCTCTCAACCGGTATTTCACAAAATTCTCCCGGACACTGCGCATAAAACATTCCTCCAGCCTAAATGAATGTCGCAGGACGTGATATTCACATATAAAGATCAATTCTCCTTCCATCGGTGATTACAATCAATGTTGCAGCATTTGTAGAAAGTTGTCATAGGCTCATCCGCAGACCTGATTTGAATCTGCATGAAGTAGGCCTGCCCATAGCTGCAATTTGGGCATGTAACTGCATCAACCCAATTGTAGCAAACATTCGTAAGTTACTTAAAAGTCTCAGGCGACTTGCATTTGCTCGTTTGAAGATTCTAGTTTACAAGTACTTTACAGCTTAAGGGGTTCGGGATACTCAGGTGATCCTCATTTAAAGGTAATGCTCATTGCGGCAAAAAATATATTTGTACCACAAAGGTAAGACCTCAAACTCACCTGTGGTGCGGTCAACGTTTTTCCAGGCATCCTCTCCACCGAGGACATCATCAACCTCTTTCTTCTTCAATTTCAACTTCTTGCTAATCTGCAAATTCCATAATCTTGAATCATCAGAATCATCCGACGAATCTCATTTTCGTAACGCTTTTAATACGTTGTACAAGAACCGCAAGTGCATTATTGTGAAACACAGCAGATTCAGCTGGCTTCAGAATGATGGAGCAAGGAGCAACTGTGTAGTCAGGTCCAATAGTTCAGCACCTGTCTTTGTCTCGCTTACTGATCATGTACTAAAGTCCTCATATCAATGAGCAAAACTTTGCAAATGTTGGAAACGAAGTTCGCAGAACAGTGCACATTGCAACCAAAAGTATTACTCATACAATAATATTATGCCAGGCATCTTCATCAATTATCAAAGCTGCACGCAAGAGGGAGGAAGGCTTCAGTTCAGATTCCAAGCAAAGTATTGAAGCTATTTGGAATCAATGCCGGATTAGATGAGGCAGTCCATCAAGTTCGCCGGCCTAGAATGGCAACGAAGAGCAGACCACTACAACAAGAAATTCACAGAGAGACAACGCCCGTAAGCCGAAGAGCTTATACCGACAGAGCTTTGGAAAGAAATGTCTCGTACACGAGCAGGTTTTGGAGTCAATGGAGGCAGAAGCAAGTTCGGATCAGATGAATTGACAGTCGTGTAGTTACCTTGCGGTCGACGACGTAAACGTATGGACAAGTTGGGCAGAAGTAGCGAAGCGGACGACCCATGCTGGGATTCTCCACCAACAGCAGGTTCGCACAGGTGGGGCAGAAATCCATCTTCACCTCAACCACAACAACACGTTCCAAGCTCCTTACCTTCAAGAAACAGCACACCCACAAGTTCTAACCACAATTTTCACACCGATTCTTCTCGTGTACCTCCACCTCCTATCTGCAAGCTCGCCATGTTGCATACATCGATTGGTTCCTTTCGAATACGGAACTCCGTTGCTCCGGCATCCATAGTCAACAAACAAACAAACATATCTGCTACAAAGCCAACCCTAATTGACAGCCCAATACTTACAATTCAGGTCGCTCCGATTGTACCCAGAATGCAAAGTTTAACAGCTTCGGTGCGCCATCCAACGAGACGGAAAACCGAATCCCCCTGCAACAAATCATTGCTTATTCACAGATTCTCCGATACCCATCAATACATGAAACCCTAATTCTCATCGTTGACCTAAAAGAAACACCAGCCAGAATATTTTGGTTAAGATGGCAAAAGCATAAAACAAAACAAAGAACCGAATAATAAATTACTAAGGTTCAAGTGATTTGTCCATAGAAAAAATAATGTATAAAATAGTAAAAAAATTAACAACTAGGGTTGTCAAAATACAATTAGAAAGTTATATGTTTTTAATAGAGATGAAATGATTTAGAGAAAATATCATATATATACCCCTGAAATACGTTAAAATATCAAGAATATCCACGTATTCTTAATAGTAACAAATATACCCCTCATTTTTGTAATAATTGCAAATCTATCCTTAAGCTTGATAAAGTGTAACCTTTATTCTATCTTAGGTAAATCTGAGTCCAAACCAAGTGCCACACAGATTTTGGCATGGCACTATTTAGCAATGCAATAAGGCCTCCCACAAACTGGATGTCGTCGTTGCAACCACAATCATGGCAACACTTCCAACAGTGCTATACAATACAAGCTCACTTACGCTATGCTAACCTTTTATCAGCAATGACAACATCGTGAGTTCAAGTCACACACCTTGTTAGAATGAGAGTGTTAATAGCATAAAAAGTGCCCAACTTTGGAATCATCATATTGGAAACACAATCATATAGGAATCAATATTTTCCTCATGAGACAACATTTAATTTCAATCTCCATAAGGAAGCCTTTCCTTCCACCAAGGTTGAACGAGTACATTAGTATTTCCTTGGCTGAATATCAAACAATCTCATTAAATTTATACTAACTAAGAAGTGACCATTGATCTTTTGGTGATTGGCTTTTACAACTTGTTTGCTTGGCAAGCAAATTGTCATTAATTACAAAAGAAGCTTGCATGATTCCTTGGCTCATGGAAGCACTAAGACTCTAATTTCCTTATTATTAACATTTAAGTAATCAATTGTGCCTTGATGTAGCACTGCCATTCGGTTTGTAGGGGGCCTAACTTATGCAAGAAAGTGTTACACCAAAATCTGCACGGCATATAGTTTGGGCCCTGTATTCATCCAAAATGGGAATAAGGTTATATCTTATTGTGTTCAAGGGTAGATTTATAAGCATGATTTTATTATTATTATTTTTTTAAAAAATATAATAGATTCAATATTTCAATTTTTAATTCTTGGAACTTTGTAAAAATATATGTTTAGGATGTCAACAATAGATTAAAAATCACTAAAAAAGAATGTAACAACAAAAGATAATATGGTCCTTAAGAATCCTAAATATTTAGAGAAGCATGACCCTTCTATGATTTGTGGAATGGTACAATCATAGAAGGCATTAAAATGATTATGTGTAAACAATTGTAAATACAAAACTTATCTCACTTAATTTCAAGTGACATATAGACCTAAAAAGGCATTTAAAGTTTTCTAAAACAACTTGGATAGTCTTCTAAAATTGAAAGAATTTTGATTTAAATTTCAAATAGTATTATGAGGAAAAGAAATTAGAGCAAGAACAAAAAAGTGATGAAATAAAAACATACCAAATCCAATAGAATACAAATTATCAATATTGGATATAAGTTATCAACAATTCAATTGATACAAATATAGTTCCAAACTTACAATCAATTTTAGAATAATACTATTTATAATCTAAATATTTAGAGAGAATAAAAAAAATGCCTTCAAATCAATAAACTACTTCTGCAGAATACTATGATACTTATAAAAAATATGGTGATAAATTACAAAATATTATTTTTTAAAAATATAATTTATTTTTAAAAAATTACAACACTTATGATTTGGCAATTTCATGTGCTCTTATAAAACGAACTTGTGATTCTGTTTCAAAAGAATCACAGTTTTTGCCCTCAATTGGTTAAAAACCAGTTAAATTTACTTCACCATTCCATAGGACATAAATCTTAAATGCCAGCCTAACTGGTCCCGAGCAAAAATCTAAACTGTTTAATAAATAATAGTTATAAAATATTTATTTACCTGGCATTGGCTTTATTTAAATTTCACCATACGTTTGAAAGAATACAGCAGAGAATACAGAACTTATAACCATGTAAACCCACCTCGAGAGCATACTTTAAACTTTTTAATTCGATTTACCTTCTTAATTTCCCAATCTCACAACCAAAAATAAAACAGTAGACAGCTTTGAAAGTAAAAGGAAGCGAGTGCGCGAAGCGGAAATATTGTGTGTATACAGCTTTTTCCTAGACCCAAAATCGAGATGCCGCAGTGTGAACGGCACCGCCAGCAAGGGGTTTAGGGTTTCACGAGGTGTTTCTGGCTTGCTTGCTTCTGTTCCAGGAGCCATGGGAGCTCAACTTGCGACGAATGTTGCTCCTCGTCGTGATCGCGCTCTTCTTCTTCTTCATGAATCGCCGCTGTAGCTTCAGCAGCTTCGTGTTTGCAGTCTTCGGCATCTTCCGCTCTGGTTGTTGATTAGGAGAACAATCGGGAACTGATCCATTGCGCGTTTTGTTTCTCTCTCTCGTTCGAGGTGTGCTCGACTTGTTTGGATTTCATTTAAAATCCAGCAGTTGGTGATGCTGCGGTTGTTTGATGGTGTCGAGGGAGGGGATTAGGGAGTGAATTCAATCAGGGTTGAGGAGCTTTTCAGTGATGTGGTGAAGCACCACACGAGCTTAATTTGGACTGCACGTGTAATAGTTCTGGGTTTATTGTTGTGAAGCTGTGTGGTTATGTCTGTTTCGTTACTGTTGTTGCTGCTTGGGAGAGTTATCTCCGAACCAGTCTCAACCAGAAGATGTTTGTACTAGGGGTGTTTAGTAGGAGTCAGTGGTTGTGGTCGTTGTGAGTAAGCATAATCGTGTTTTATTTGCAGGATTTTTTGAATTAAGATGGGTAATACTGCAAGTCAAGATGTGAAGTCGAGCCCGGTAGCTGCGGCGACGGAAGCTGTAGCAGCAGTTGTCGCTGCGGAGGCGCCAAAGAAAAAGATATGCTGTGCGTGTCCAGAGACAAAGAAGTTGCGAGACGAGTGCATCGTGGAGCATGGGGAGGCCGCGTGTGGAAAGTGGATTGATGCTCACAAGCAGTGCCTGCGGCGAGAGGGTTTCAATGTGTAGCGGTATTTCATCCGAAAGTTTCGAAAAAAATATTTTTGATTGAGCATCTATCAATATTTAGAGATGAAAGAATAACATGAACTGTTCTATGTCTCCTAATTACAATGCATCTGAGATTGCACGAGAGAAATAGACGGTTCTATTTTTTCAATAAGGATAGGAATACAATCTGGTTATGGGACATTGTAGGATTGAAGCAGAAAAGCGAACGTTTCATCTTTGTGTGTGGAGAAATTCATTTTTGACACTAGCGTGTGCAACACCACAATTGTGGGTTTTATCCCCTCATCAATTCAATGCCTTGTTTGTGGTAATAAAGTGATCTGCCTCCGCATATGACCGTGGTTCATGTTCTGGCTTTGCACTGTATTTTATTTGCCTCTTAATCTCGTGTAGTTTATGTTCTATAAGTCACTCATACCCACGTTTGATTGCATGTTTCCTTGATCCCATCTGAGAATCGGAACTTGGCTGAGGGTTTTGGCGCTCCTTAACAGTTGGAATGACTGTAGGATCAAGACATAAGAATATTAAGTGCAGTATTATAAACGGCTTGTCACAGACAGGATTTTCCTGTTTGGGTCGTCATCGGTTTAACTTTTCTGTTCTCTTTGTCTCGCACGGGGATGCTAGTTCTCAAGGGCTGGCTGAAATCTGTTTTGCGACTTGAGTGACGAAACCTGCTGAGGGTGCTCGGCAAAGCTTGTTTGTCTTGCAATCTCGTATTATTTTCGTTGGCCTTCAGACTTGCGGAGGGAGTTGGAGTCATGCTTTGTGTCTGTCTGTTTCTAAGACGGCGATAATTTTCTTTGGTAACCAGCAGTGGCAACGTGGCTGTTTAGAGGGGCGTCGATTGTAGCGTTGGTGCTGCTGTTTTAAACTGCAGAGGTGACGCGCGATGTCTTCATAGCAGATTCATTGATGTTATCTGGTTAGTTTTACAGCACGCACATCGATGCTGGGCAGCCGGTTCAAGGAATGCGGAGTTGGGGAGCCAGTGCATTGGTTCGGGTCGGAATCTTTGCACCTGCAGAGGGAATTGCTTTTGTGTCTCAGAAAGGGAATGTGAAGTCTAGTTTGGGAGTTATGCTGCTCGCTTCCAAAGCCATGGGACTTTTGTGCTCTATAGAGCAGTTGGGCTGAAGTGCGTCTCACACAAACAGCCAGTCAGTCGGTAGAGAGAGGCGGTGTCAATACTCAACAATCATGATCGTGTGACATAATGTTGTAGACTCGCTCTTGTTTGATTGAGTCCATTATTACAGAAGACATGGAATTGTATGGGGTTGCTGAGAGTTCATGGTTGACTGCTGATCAATGCAAGGCTTGCATCTTTTCCTGCAACTTTGTGATTGGCTTCACATTGAAAAAGTGTGAGTTGAAGGTCAAAACATGATACGCATGTGAGCGATCCGATGAATTCCTGCGCACATTCCCCAATCTAGTGTTTAATTTGGAAAACTGGTTCAACAAAGGGCCAGGTCATATTGCACACTAGATTTATTCCGATTGTTATCAATTAACTCCGTTTTAAGTTGTTTTTGATTATTATTTTTTACTTTAAATATTAATGTGGATAAACATAAATTAAATATAATATTTTGATAAATAATTTTGAATAAAATATGTTGTAGTTTGTAATTTATTTGTATAGATACATTTAGATATTTGTATTAAGTGATGTAATTCAAAGTTATACTTGATATGCAATGCTTCACATATAGTTCCACAAGGGAACATTTCGTTGGAGATTTTATGATTGTTTTAGTTAACATCTAAATGTTAGAATAACAGGCATTAGTTGTTTCTTCTTTTTGTGGTATTTGCAATTGCTTAAACTTTCTTGCAAATAATTGGTTGTTTAAAAGTGCTCACAATATAACAAACATTTTAGGTTTCATTAAAGTCATTTGTATACTTAAGATTGTTAAATCTCATTGTATTTTCTTTGAGTATGGAATTTTTAGAATTAGGATTTGAAGACCTAAAAAATAGAGAAAATGAGTACTTTAATGCAAAATGATATAAGTACTTATTTTTCATCTTAGAAGAATGATGTATTCAATTCAAAAACATTTTAGGGCCAAACAATTATATTTTATAGTTGTTCCTAAAAGAATTATTTTGAATCATTATAAAGGCAAAGATGATAGTATCAAGATACTTAGAAGATTGATATAAGATTGCTTTAATACATGGAACTTATAAAAAAACATTTCAAGAATCAATCTTGGAATTAAAATGATTTTTTAAATATAGTAGATGAAATTACTAAAAAAAAATAGGAATGATTCAAATTAATTGAACTTGTAAGGTGCAATTAATTTAATCTATGCAAATTGAAAGAGATAAACAAGATGAAAATCAATTGTATCAATGGTTAGGTGAAGATGCAAAGAAAATAACCTATGATTCAAATAATTTCAAATTAATTGATTAGATACAAGGCAAGATTGCATCCATCAATTTGAGTATAAAACATGTGAAATCATTTATATTCATGATTATAAAAACTCCTTCCAAAAAAACTTCATTTACAAGAACTTCTTGATGCTTGATAAAAGTAAAGAATTTGTTATTAGAAGAACAACTTCGAAAGAATGCAATGACTACAAGAGCTTCACCTTTTTTTTTTCTTTTTTTTTTTTTTTTTCAAATTTTACTTCAATTTTTTTATTTTAGAACACAAAATCAATAAACAAAGTTTATAAACACAAACATCATGCAGAATCATGTACATACTATCCCAGTGTGGATATTACTAAATTTTATTATCAAAAAAAAAAAATTACAATTATTCAGTCTGATTTTGATGTCATTAATCTATTTCTATTGTACAAGCAAGAAAAATTAATTTACTATCATAAATATTCAATAATATAAGATTTAAACCATAAAAAATATTATGTAATAAAATAACAAACAACAAACAAATGACATCTAGGACATAAAGTGTAAACATCAGTGATAAGAAACGACTCCATCAACAATTGACAACATAAACAAATTGCATCTTACATCAAATGCCACATAATTATTCCTAGATTAAAATGGGAACTCACCTACATACATTCCACAATAGCAAATCACCCACACATAGCATTTTTACCATGTTGAGCAAAAATTAAAAAATGGGACAATTATAAACTAACCTTGCCCTTAAGTTTGATGAGTCTAAAATCCGAAGTATAATCTGGATGTCGGTGAAGTCCAAATAGCAATGCAAGACTGAAATTGCAGAAACTTGCATACCCAAGTTCTTACTATATATAACACACATAATCAAGCTTCTTCTTTCTTGTTGAATAGAATTGAAAAACAATGACAGTGATTAAGGGAAAGAATATGAGGAAGGTTACCCAACTATTCCAATGCAAAAATGGTGCTTCGAAATGTTCGAAGCTGGGTACATTGTAAGACAGGGTTAATCATATTTAAAAGCATGCAAGAAAAGCCACCTAAAACTTGAGTTCTCTGATGAAAGTTATCCAGGCTTGGAACTTGAAAAATAACTACTTGAGCTGGAGTGGCTTCCAACAGACAAAATTCACAAAAAACGAAAATATTACCATCACAGAAGCTTCATGAAGTGAACAGGTGGATAGAAGAGGCTCCTCGATGAATCAACGCCAATAAGAACTAGAATATGGGGGTTGATCATCATCCTGAATCTGCAATGCTCCTATGCAAAAGCCTGTCCAGGCTGGTGGCTGCGGCACTCCTCGGTGGAAATGAAACACTAGCTTGTGCTTGCCGTGTCGAAGAGCAGCACTTTGTAGCTTTGAGCATGGAAGACATTGAGGATACAAGCGCTGTGGAACCACAGTTTGTTTCCCAATTAGTCGAGTGAAGAAGTTCCCAGCCATGGCCTCCTTCGCAAGCATGTTGGCAGGCATATGGTCTGCAATGGCAGCCCCCTGTCGCCTGCCACAGTGATGGCATCCATAGCTCTTGAACAAATCCTTAATCAAGCCCGATTCTACGTCATTGGCATACTTGATGCCTCGAGAGGGGATTGAAGAACGTGCATGAGCACCGGGGCGAATGACATTGCTAGGCATTACATTTCTAACATAGCCACCGAGGACTTTGTACGCTAGAACCCCGAAGACTGCATAGAAGAGAGCTTTTTCTTGTGAAATGAGCTCAAGTTTCTCAAACCTGCCATCATTCTCGCAGATTTTCCGAACTGTGAAGGACACTTGAGCTGATGTTGCGGAGGCAGCTGCCACAGCCAATCCACCTACGATAGGCGCAACTACCGGGGTGGCACAAGAGACTCTCAACAGTTTTCCAGCTCCTTGAGCTATGGCGAGGCTACAGAGAAATGACACTGAGGCAGCACAGGGAGGCAGAATTGTGGCAAGTAGTGGACGTCTCCAATCCTTGTTACTTCCGGGTGTTGGGAACTTGTTGATGGTAAATGTTATCGATGGAGGAAGAGGGACTGAGCCATTGAACAGATGAACAAAGCCACGGCGTCCGTCTTTCACGGTTTGCGACCAATGATTCAAAGCGCCATCACCCATGGTAGGGAGCTACTACAGAATGTCTAATTCGGCACTCAAAAGCATGTCGGTGAACACTCTCTGGACCTGAATAAAACCCCGAACCCTAATCCTTTCTACATTTTGCTAGAGGCAAGCGTAACCTAAAGTGGGTCTACGATGCTTGATAAACGTGAAGCAAAGAACCACTAATCACCAATATGTCAAGCGTGCCGAAGTTATCGTACAGAACTCAAAACTTCTGAGTGCTTCCCAAAGAGACGGAGGAGAAAGAGCAGATATCAACCTCTGGCAGACCAAATTCTCCAATTGCGGAGACTCAGATGTTTTTCAGAGCTAGGGATTGATTCTCAAGGAACCCTGATCAGAGCAAAAAGAGAATTCCAAGCGGATTCGTAATGTATGAGGCAAGATCACTAATCTACATTGACACGTTACCCCAATCGTCCAGGAGGAAGAATTCACCAAAGGGCATGGCAAGGCAATTACGTCACTGACATACGCAAGCAAATCCTGCACTAGAGGATGAGAAACTCAGGAGCAAATGAGGAACGAGACGAAAACGAGAGGCGATGGTAGTCGAGAATACGAGCAGAGCAGGAGTGTTAGAAAACAATCTCACAGAATGCGAGATGAAGATCACTTGATGCCCGAGAAGCCAGATTTCCATCATTTGTTGTGCTCTTGAGATCAGATGACCGTTTCCGAAGGCGGTGATCATTCATCCCCTTCTAGTGACATTCTTACACTAGGCATTCATCCCCACAATTGATCTTCACCGGAACTGCTCTACTGTAATTCTCAAGAAAATTGCTCATTCTCACAGTAGACTTGGAAGCGTCCATAAGCCTTGATACAAGAGAATTAAGTGCTGCTGGTGTTGGTCCAAGAAACAAACCCAATGCCTCAAGCTCGAAGAACTCATTGTTAGATCACTACCTTCACCACAGTACAAAGGGATATAAAGCACCGAACGCTCAAGTCTGCAACAGACTAGAGAAAATTTCTGGCTGAATCACAAAAAGTGCCTCAGAGCGCCACTGCATGCGCAAGGATGTCGTCGTTGCTTGGTGAAACGACTGGGTTGCAGTCGCAAATTGCCTTTCCGAACTCTGACCTTTCCAAACTCAAAGACAACTACAATGCCAGGCCTTGACTTCACCTAAAATCCAACTCGTCAGCTCTTCATCGTACCCACTTGACAAAGCATAAGACATTGTTTGAAATTATTTGCAGCAAGACAAAAAAATAATAATTCTGCGAAGCAACGAAGCACATGGTGTCTGGTCCAAGTGAGAAATATTCAACAAATCATTCTCATGTTCTCGCTAAGGGAATCAGTCCAGAGCATTGAATACTACGCGCTTTCGACTCGCCCCTCGAGCGTCCTCTGGAAACTTTTGGGAGATTCTGGTGTCCGGAAGCTCGAGGATTCGGTGCGCCATTGCATCCGGCAAGTTGTCTCGCAATTTGTTTTGGTTTCGACGCTCAAGTTTCCTTGATTTCATGTTCTATGAATCTAACCTCTGATCTGAATCGACGTGGTCGTTGACAGTGCCCACTACCGACGGTGTGAAGAGTGTAATGTCAAGCTCAACTCGAGATCTCCATAGAGTGGTCCCCGCTGCGACAATGACGCAATGTTTAACTAACGATCGTTTTCAGAACGAAATTGTTGGGAGACTTCTAAATTTCCCTTTTTCGTGCGACGTGATCACTATGCTCCCCCCTAAACTTCGAATCGCCCACGTCCTCACCTCTAAGTCTCCCTTGCCCGTGGCCTTTGTGCTGGTTGTTGACATAGATGGACAACTATATAAGTTCCTCAAGTAGATCTTCTTAATCCCACGGATAGTTTCTACGACGTAGCAACAAATCCAGTCACACACAAGCAACGATGCAGGCCCAGGGAATGCAAGAAGAATCTCAGGAGTGCAAGGGCGGAATGATTTTATACGATAGGAGTAATGTTAGTGGTAAGAACCTTACATGTGGCAGTGGTGTTTATAAAATCACAGTAATCAGTGACCTTTGCAACTGTGCTACGTGCGGTTTCCAGTGTCCAGATCGGGACATCTGCCGCCCGCAGAATTGCTAACCCCATAGCTACACCTCCTGCAATTCTTTTCCCAACCACCTAAGAGAAAACAGTGTTATAACAATTCGTGTCGAGATCCTGTTTTCTTGCCCTAAACCGGGAGAAGAGTTTAAGACCTACTAAGCGCTGCTATTTCGCCTATCAGCAAAGAAAGTTGGCAAGTTGTTGAATACGATAAAATTAAGCATTTCTAGATACTTCTGTAAAACCAAAACAGCAATCGTGCTTTGATCTACATATATTTCCATAACAGTTTTCAAAAATCTCAATCGTAATCGTTCAGACGTTGAACACCAAGGCAGTTTGAAGAACTCAATTGGGAATCACAGTTAAATTGCAAGGATAGAATTACAACTGTTGCAAGGCTCAATACACCCAGGGATCCACTGGCGGCTTCGATCCTGTATTCAAAACTACTGACATATTTTTTGAGTTCCTACAGCAGAATCTAGACATGATAATCCCAAATTGACAAACAATAGCTGTGACCCAAACCAAGTACTGCTCAGTGTTTGGCAGGTATTTTCAGATCCTTCACGCATTTCTGTACAGCTGACAGCACCACAGGCTTCAGCTCCTTATTGGTGGCAATAATACCGGTATCCAAATCAAGCCATCTACCTCTGGAGAAGTCCAATGGCTCACCTGCTGCATCAAACACTTCTCCTCCAGCTTCTGCGATTTCGGTAAAACCTCGCATAAGCCATGATCTCATGCCATGACGTGAATGCCATCAACACGTCGACACAGACAATCAAAGAACACTAAACGTGAGATCTCTAGATAAAATCATAGCAGCAGATGATGATCATACCTGTTATGACGATTGCTCCGGCGGCGTGGTCCCAAATTTTCTCACGGTATCCGAAGTGTGGGAATCGGAGATATATGACAGCATCTCCCCTAGCCATGGCGCCGTACTTAGCTTGGCTGTCGATCCGCACTGGAGGTGCTTTGACTCCCAGTGTCTGAATTCACACACGAAGAACGAATTACTCAGAGACGAAAACAGGACTTGATACGCATGAATAACTCTACAAAAGATAAAGATATTCCAGAACGAAGTGGAGTGCATACCCCTGCAATGTTGGCTGTAAGGTCCTGCATGGTGTGCGCAGATTCGTAAGACTCGCAAAATGTTGCAATGGCTGTGTCCTCAACATCACTCACATGCACCTGCGTCACAGAAAATGTCACCATGGGAAAACACCCAGTGCTGAGCAGCAATTTTTTCTTTTTTTCTTTTTTTTCTTTTTTTTCTCAGTTACGTGACGATGCAGAGAAGATTGACTAGTACGCACCCGTTTTGGCTCACCGCTTCCATCCAATGGTTCCACAGTCGTGCCGGCACCCAGGCTTGCGACGAACAAGCAACCAACAGGTTCGCTTGAATTCGCAGGTATACCATTCGCGATGGACCCCATCGGCAGATTAGGGCAACCTAAAACGCCAGCCACAACCTTTCCATTGTCCAGTAGGCCAAGAGCTATGGCATATTGATCTCCTCTCACAAACCTAAAACATGGAACCATAAATCATTAATATCGACACACACTTCAGCTAAAATAATGAAGAGAAGCTACAAAGGAGTCTCTGAAAGGTCAAGATGTTTTCTCACCCTCTAGTACCATCGATGGGGTCCAAAACCCAGTGGCGTCCATTGCTACCTCCTTCGGAATTACCCCAGTCAATGGCTTCCAATACGTCTTCTTTACTCAGAGGAGCCACGTCTAGGGCTGCGTCCGACGCTATGGCATCGTTTACTAACTGAGTGATGCGCTCCAGCATTGGCGCCCCTGCCTCAGTCCGCAGGTCCTCTGAGCCCTATCACCAGTTCAACATGGCAAAATTATGCCATGTTGTCGAATCATACCATGAGAGTACAGATGCAATAACTTTACAGAAACAAATGAACAAAGCAAAATTTGAGTACCTCTTCAGCAACCATTGAAAATGTGCCAGGCGGAAACTCCCGTGCTAATGACCAGTTGACTAGCGCTTGTGAACCTGAAAGCAAACCATCCAAACCAGCATCAGGATCAATCGTCACACACATTTTGGAGTGGACTGCTGTGTTCTAAAAATGTTCAACCATGTCGGGTTAGTGAGGGCACCATAATCGGCAACTGTGACTGGTGACTTGTCAGATTTGGTTTGCGTCTCCTGAGTCAACAAGCCTCTCTGCACTGTCTGCGGCCAACCCGCGCAAAACCAAAATCTCAGTTCACGAGGGTTCAATGTTCAATCCCAGAAATCATCCCCAAGGAAAAGAACCTCCAATCGAGCCTACTGAAGTCGAGGAGCGCAAGCAAGTCATCGAAAGTCTCCACTTGCTCAATTACAACAACAACATACAAGAAACCGGTCCCAATCAATGTCCCATCGGCTACACCGTAGAGATAGATCCTACAAATTGACCCACAAACCGATTGCAATACGCGAATCCTCAACCACACCCAATTTACTCTCGATCAAAGAGTGCACCCATTTCCCAAACCACGAGAAAAAAAAATTAGGTCTGAACCCGAAAACATGAACTCCTCCTCAAACACAACCCGATTGCATTAGAATTGGTCACGTTGTCGACAAACCCAACAGGACCCAATATGAACAACAAGGCGAGAATGACATACATACCTGACAAAGGCGGGACGCAAGGCGAACGGCATTGGTGGCCAACACCACATCCCGATGATAACTAGCCATGCAAAACAGGGGCTTCCTCCAGCTAACACTCCCACGTCCACTCCGGCTGCGAGCTTTGGAATTCACGGGGCTCCAATCGTGGCAATGAAGATGGCGAGGGAAACATTGCCAAAGATGATGGCTCCGGTGCACCACCTCTTTCAACATTCTCCTCCTTCTCCTCCTCCTCCTCTTCCTTCTTCTACTTCCCCGTTAACCCTCAAGTCCACCTGGAATGCTAGGAACTTGACGAAGTCACCTCCCCTCGAAATAGCCAATGCATCCTCGATAGCCAATAATTCAGCAAGATCACCTCAATCCTATTACAAAACCCATTCTTGAATTGCCAGGAACTCGGATTCCGCTGCACGCCGCTTGACAATCTTCCTTGACACCATTCACTCACCACCCTACATTTTTGTATTTTTTTCATCTTTTTCATCTTCCTTGCCTTGCCTTGCCTTGCCTCACGTTCGTGTGGCAGAACGGCAATGGTTTCATCGCTTAATCTGGAGACCAGTTTTACAATCGCACCATGTCACATTCGTTAAAAGTATTAATTCTGCAAGGGGGATGAACAAGGCTGTTCTCATTGGCAGAGTTCATCTACATGCACCCAAAGTGGGGTAACAATCTTTCCTTTTTGTTTTTGTTTTTGTTTTTTCTGCTAATTTCTGTGCATTCCTCTGAACTCTTTCGCCTTCTTTTAGATTCCATTTGGTAACTCCTCATCTTGTTGAGTTTGTGTCTGTACACATTTGGGAAGTATCTCAATGTCGTTACTTCAGTTGTGGAAATTGAAAGGATTTGAAGGGTGTTGTTATGGGTTGGTTTTGATGGGTTTTATGAGTTAGAGAATAAGCTTTGTGAAGAATGTTAAGGTGGTCCTGCAATAAACTGTTGTTGGTAAGAAGTGGAGAATAGAAGGACCCTTCAAGTGTCACACTCTCCGGTTCATGAAAATGTGTATTAATCTTCCAGATTAGTGTTGTGAATTTGATTAAATGGTGTTCTGAGTTGAAGGGGCAATGGTGTGATTGAGTGCAAGTGAAAATCTACTTTGAATAATATGATTGTTCAAAATGTTAGTCTAATCTACAAGAAAAGTTTAGATAGTGCACAATTTGAAATTGATTGATTGATAATAAGGATCATAGAGGTGCAATAAATTTGTTTTAAGTGGTTGTTTTGAACATTTAATAACTTGAGTTGAATATGACTTCTGCAATTTAGAAAGAATGTTGCAATTATTGTAAGAAAAAATAAGATATGTACAATTTATCTTCTTATTTTAAAAAAATTTAAAGATGTCCTTTGAATTTTTTAATTAGATCCAATATTGCTTATAACAATGTTGTTAGTTCTATACATATAGAAGTTGGATTGATAAATATTAGATTTGACTAAAAATAATATATAGAATTGAATATATACAAATAGTATTATATGAATTTTTCAAGTCATTGAATAAATAAATATTGAATATTTACAACCTAAATCTTTTATAATTTTAAACTTATTAAAAGTATTTTATTATATCAAGGTTGGTATTTTGATTTAATACCTATGATATATTGATATTCTATAAAATTCCAAATCATGTCAATACTTAATCAACTATTGAGAAATAAATATAAAATTAAAATACTGATATTTTTATATTATCCACTTATAACAAATTAGAAGACCAATTTGTGATAATATTTGCTAAGAATAGTAAAAATTGTGATTGGATATTTTTATTTAAATATCTTAGATTAAAGCTTATATGAAAGAAATAACAAATATATATATATATATATATATATATATAAATAAAAAAACAAAATCTTAATGAAAAATCCAAAGATATAGTTTTGAACTTAGAAAATAAGATTTATTTAGATATCTCTTAGAAAAATCATACAAAAAGATAATATTATAAGTTATATATAGAAAGAGAGATTTATTAAAGCCACATCTTAATTTGTGAAAAGCCACACTTCTAAACCATGTGATGATTAATTTAGTCTTATATCACTTTATTCCATGTAGTATGCTTATGAATATGCCTCAATATAGATGAGGTGGATCATCATCCTCTATGATTGCAAAAACAACTTGTCTTTTGTGTCTAAAAATCTCATTTACTTAAGACATTGCATAAGAGTACAAAGTGTAGTCTTATGGAAACTACTTGAGAGTACATAGGATTTCAATCTTCTTGAGCTTCATGTATTGTCTTTCTTTAATGCATGTAATTTTTGAACAAATAGAAGTGACCAAGAATTATTTCAACTAAAGCTACTTAAATTATGGAGAGCCTTTCTCATAAAGAAGCATGCTAAACTAAGGTTGAAGAGTTTTTCATCTAAAGGTATTCATATTTTTACATGCTTGGTATAGTGTATGTTTTCATCTTTTTACTAATTTTTATTATTATTATTATGTAGATTCCAATTACAATAATCTAGATAAGTGTTGTAAGTAACATGGTCTATGGTCGTATTGTTGTAGGAAAAAATAAGCACAAAAACAAGTCTACGATGAAAGTGCCAAAAACCTCACTACAAAGATAGAAAGCACCAATGCAATCATACAATGAAACAAAGGGCCAAATCTTAATAGCAAAGATCTTTGTTTTTTTAATCAAAATAATACATTGTTATTATTTGAAGATTTGATAGAAAAATCTATTATTAGAAATAGCTATTATATCAATTACAAAAAAATATACTTCATTTTGTACCAATATTTGTGCAATTAATACTTTTTGTAGAAAAGAGTATTGTATTAGATAAGCATGATTTCAAAGAAACAAAGAAGTGACCAAGGACAATAATTTCTTGGTGCAATTATTATTACTGATTTAGCATAGTGTACCATACTACTATCAAATTCCAATTGAATAGAGAAATAGCTTCCAAAAAGAATATTAATGGCATTAACTTAACCATTGTTGTATTGTAGCACAACCATTAGGTAAAAAAAAGAAATGAAAGGCTTTATTATAGAAGAGCTTAAATAAAAGTATTTTAGCAAATTATTTTAGAAATATAGATAATAGATAAGTAGGTAGTAAAAATTAATAAGAGCCAATGTTGCCTTCTTGTAAAAGACACTTCTACTTGCTTTATAGGGACATAAATGAAACAAATTAAAGTTGATGAAATAAAAAATCGATATGAACATCTTTGGGAGGGAGTTAAAAATAGGTTTTAGCAAATATTATCTCAAAATACCAAGAATTGATACTTGGAAAGGACTAATTGTGAATTAAATCTAAAATTAGATCATAAGGCACAAAATTATATACTTATAGCAATTCTAAGGTTTTTTTGTTGATTGAAGATTTCAATTGAAACAAAAATTTTAGAAAGATTGTTTGAGCATTGATTTCAAGTGATTTGAATACATCTTGAATTTTTGAAGGCTTTTAAAAGTAAAAAATATACTTGGTGGTTTTAGATTTTTAAAAAAATATATGTATAGATATATATATATATATATATATATATATAAAATTAAGGATTGTGAGAATATTATAGCAAATTTATAAGTAAAATTTTGTAAATTTATTAATGTAACTGTCTTGAATTTCTTTGATAAATTTGATATTGATTAAACAATTAAATTGAAGAATATGAGACTTTTATTGGATTCAGATCTTAAATATTTAAAATTTAGAATTAATAAGGGTTTTTATGATTTTAAAAATCTACCAATTAAATAAAAAGAAAAATTTAATGAGAGAATTTAAGATTTAATAATCTATACATTAGATAATTTCTAAAGCAATTGATAGGATCAACAAGAACTTATTATTGCAGAAAGACTAGTATCTAGGTAGGAAAAAGATGGCAGCCAATGTTTGAGAGGTCAAGGAGTTTTTTTTTATCTTAATTGATGAGTTTGATTTTCTTTAAAATTTAGATATTTGTTATTTTCTTGTGGATTGAAATTTAGATTAGATTTTAATTTGGATCAATGGTTTGACAAATAATTATTGAGATTTTAAAACAAGTATAAGAATTGGTTAGAATTTACATAGGATTTTATATATTTATTTAAGATTTATTTAGGATTTGTTTAAGATTTGGATTTTGTTTATGATTGGTTAGGATTTAGTTAAGATTTTATTATTATATAAATAAAATAGATTTAAGATTTTATTAGGATTTGATTAGAATTTATTTTATAAATTTATTTAGAATTCATTTCAAGATTTTATTGATATTTCTTTAGTATTTTTTTTAAAATTTATTTATTATATATATATATATATATATATATATTTCTTTAAGATTAATTTATCACTTATTTATGTTTCTTTTGTAATTTTTTTAAGACTTTTTTTAGATTTGAACAAAGCTTGATTAACATTATTAAGATTTATTTGGAGTTGTTTAGGATTCTATTAGAATTGTTAAGACATTCTTATTGCAAATTCCATTTTATCTTCTACAGCCACGTACCTAGTGTATTTTTAAGCAAACTTTACATAATATAACACCATATATTGCAATTATTACATAAACATAGTAAATTGAACAAAAATAGTTATGATGTTTCATAATAAAATTTTAATCTACATTGAACCAAGTGTCTTACACTGTGCATTGAAAATCGGCAAAATTATTGAATGATTATTGACATCAATTTTTAATGGCAAAAAAACTTCTAGCAATCCTCAACTAAGTCTAAAGAATTATTTGATATAATGTATTATTACACAACCATGTAATATGCAACAATTATCTTCAATATATACAATCTATTTAATTATTAAAATCTATAATTATAGATCTACATCAATAATAAATATATTTTTTGCTAATACAAGCATCAAGCAAAATTTAAACCACCAGTCACCACTAGCACAAACATGCCTTATTGGTGAACTCCATTGCAACCAATCCTTAGCCTTGTCTTAAAGTGATGTTTTTTTATTGTCTTCAACTACTCATCTTATATCCTTCTAATGCTTAACTTCAAATTATGGATCCAATCATTTGATATGCTCTTAATTAAAGGGTAATTCATTCCATGCTTGAACTTATAATCTACATAAAGATAATTTATCAAATCTCTCAATAATTATAAGAAGTATTTGCATATAAAATTATTGAACTTATAAGTAATTATAAAGGCTTTTAAATCTTAACAATGTTAATTTAGCATTAAATGTTTAGTGACTTTGTTTACAAGATCAATTGATAGAATTTATTTTAATTGAAAAAAGATATTCATAGAATATTTATAATATGAATATTACTAATATACAATTGACTGCCTAAAAAGCAATATCTTCTTGCAAGATTTATCTCCTAAAATTGATAAGATATCGTGAAAAATAAAATTCATCCCTCAAACATCTAATCTACCGTTTTAAGGTCTAATATTGGTAGAAGAGAGTCTCAAGCAGTCTTGATGGAGTTGCTATTGCACTCTCGAGCAATGACAAGTAAAAGTAATGCTTAAGGACAAAGGTAGGCTACCTTTTACAATCATGGAAGATGATGATCTATTTTGTCCACATGAAGTCATAGTCATGAGCACACTAGATGGGATGGAATGACATTGGACTAAATTAATCATTACATGGTTTGAATGTTGTGGCTTTAAAAAAATTGGAATATGACTTTAACAAGTCTCTTTCTCTTATATATATATATATATATAATTTAATATTATTATTAATAAAACTTATTAATAAATATAGGTTTTTCAATTGTACTACATTTGTAATATCTTGGTTATTTTGCATTCCAATATGGTTGTAAAATAATTTTAAAAATAATTATTTAAATATTAATAAGAACTATTGTCTTTTCAAATTACAGAAGAGTAATTAAAAGATATATATATATATATATATTAAATATAAAAAATAATTTAAATTTAAATATTACTACTCTAAAACCTGTAAATATTGAATATTTACAACCAGTTTAGAATTAAGTTACTTTAAAATTAAGTAATGTAATTATTATAAAACTTTTAATATATTAATTATTTATATATTGTAAAAAAATAAATAATGCAAAAAAATTAAGATAATATATATTTTTTATGATGAGATTGATTTTCTATTATTTACTCAATATATATATATATATATATTTATTTATTTAGATGGATATGTCATTTATTTAGATTGTAATGATAGGAATGTATTTACTACTAATATAGTGGCTTTAGCAACTACTAAAATAATTTTTGGTTAAATCTAATTTTCTTATCTTGAAAAAAAATTGATTTGAAATATTGTTTAAACATTTGAAAAGAAATGATAATAAATTAATATAATAAGATTAATAGGAATCTGTTTTATATCTTTAAATAGACAAGTAAAGATTTGGACAAGAAAAATGTGTTGAATAAGATGACCTTGATTGAGAATAGATTTGCAACATAGTCTTTGAATAATTTTTACAATATAAATTTTTAATATGTTATGATGTTGCATATTTAATTTTTATTAATTTTAATTAAAAAAATTATAATTTTATTATTTTTTATTGGTTAAATTAATAAAAGCTAGTTATTTATCACACAAAATAATTTTATTTGTAGTTTTTATTTTTTAATTTATTTTTTAATTATTAAAAAATTAAATATTTTAAAATTTAATTTATGTTGAAGATCAATACTTTAATTTAAAAAATTATTGGTACATATGTATATATGTGTATGTAAACATAAATATAAGAAATTGCTTGATAGACACCTTCACCTTATTGTGTAGACATCCTTTACATACACACCTTGCAAAAGATAACAAATTTTTATTTTTTATTTGATATTAATGAGTGATAAAAATAATGAAGCATATTTTTATTTGCGTTAATTTTTCAAAAATTTAACAAAATTTTGAATGGACAAAAAAATTGAAGATTGAGATAATATGGAACCATATAATATACATTGACAAGTATAAATATAATTTTGGTATTAGAATAATAAGCATGATATGAATCATATATTTTATTTATAAACTATTTAACTTATTGAAGAATTCTTTTTCAAACTCAATCTTAAATTTTCTAAAGAAAAACAAAAAACTAAGAAGAATATATTTTTATTTAATTTTCTTTTAATTTTGATAATAGTGAATAGCTTTTAATTGCTTAAAAACCTTAGACCTAATCAAGTTTACAAGGTCTATACATCTTTTATTTAAATGGGATACTTTAGAAGAAATGAAGTGAGAAATGAAGTAATGGAAGATGATATGGTTGTTTCAAATATCATGCTACAAAATCAAACCTTCAAGTAGTTACAAAATTGGAAGAATTGTGGTGGATAAAAGTTAAAGTAATGGTGGATTTATACACCTTAGGGTACACACATGCATGTATTTTAAAATTCAACATGTATTATAATTTTGTATACAAAATCATACAAACAAAATATTAAGTAGGAACAAGCATAGTGTAATTGCTATAATGTCTCTTTTCAATTGTCATCACATAATTTAGTCATCTTAATTTATTGTGTAATTACTTTTTTTTTATCTACTAATATTGATAAAATTTTCAAAAGCTACTAATTCTCTCTTATCCTTCCATATTAGTATTATTATCATTAATATTATTCTTCATTATAAAATAATATATTGTACAAAAATCAACTTATTATATTAAAATCAACATAAAAATATGGCCAATAGTATGGATTTCTATTAATTTTTTCATATTTTATGTACAAGTTATGCCAAATAAATAATTTATATAAAACCAAATTCATTTTTATGAAAAAATATAAAATTACAGATATTTAATCCTAAATAAAACAAATGTCTATAGTATTGAAAAAAAATAACTTTGAAGTTACAATATATAGTATTAGTAAGGTTGCACACATAGAAAGTATGGAATAAGATGACTCTCACTTCCATTACTTGTTACTTATAGGTGGTGGTTGTTGCCTTAATGGCCAAATTCCATCTGTTGATGAATACATCTATTCAACATTCTACGAAGACTATCGATTGATATCTTATCTATTACAAAAATATGGTTTTATGATATTTTATATATCCTTAATATTCTTTATGTATTCATCTATCTTTTCTCTTAGCCTTTTATATAGCATGAGGCAATCTTTTTACTATTAACAACTTATCTAAGATAATATCTTATATAAAGTAATTTATTCTATTTTATTTTTAATTAATTATTTTAATACTCCTATTTTATTGTTGATCAAAGGCTTTCAATCCTAGTGCCTTTGTTAATATGTGATGTCTATCCTTTACTAATGTCTTTTTTAACAAATCAGGAAGCATGTCTTTTATTATATAATATTTTATATCAATCATTCCTATTTCAATCTTCTCTCTTATAAATTGATATTGAATGTCAATGTGCTTGAATGATGCTTTGGATTCTTTGCAAATACAAGTCATTCTTAATTGTCACACTCCATTGGAATTATTTCTATTTGTACTACTTCAATATCTTTCAAAAGTTGTCTTAGCCATATTGCCTCTATTAAATCATGACTTGCTACCATGTACTTTGTCTCTATTATTAACCTTGCAATTTTCAGTTGTTTCTTGTAATTTCATGAAATAACTCCTATTTTAATAAAGAACACATACTTCATTGTTGATTTTTTATCATTTGTATCTCCAACCCAATCTACATCATAATAACTATGTAAAATAATTTTATTATCTTCAAGGCACAATTTGAAATACAAAGTATGTTTTAAGTACTTCATGATTTTTTTTATAGTTGTTCAATGGATTTGTCTCATCTTTAATATGTGTTAGCTTACAACACTCATTGAATATACAAAATCCACCCTTGTATCAACCATTAGATATATAAATAAGCCTACTACTGCTTTGTACGAAATACCTTTTATTTGACCTTCAACTTCAATAAACTCCTCATCTGTGAGTTTCATCAACTTCAAATTGGCTTCCAAAGGTGTTCCAATAGACTTATAGTCCACCATATTGAATTGTTTCAATACTTCTTCAATGTACTTACTTTGGCTTATCATAATGGTCTTTTTAGCACAATCTTTAATAAACTCTACTTCTAAATAGTAATAAAGCTCTCTCAAATCACTCATCTCATACTCTTTAACTTTGCCTTCAATAAATCCATCATCTTTAATATATTAGTTAAGATGATCAAATCATCAACATAAAAGATAAAAATTAATATGAATTCATTTGATTGCATTACATACATGGAATAATCAACATTACTTCTTATAAATCATTCATTCACAAAAAATGTATCAATATGTTGATACCATATTATTGTTAATTGTTTGACTTTATAAAAGGATTTCTTCAAGTTATAAATAAGATGTTTTTTTCTTTAACAAATCTTTGAGGTTGATTCATGTAAATGTTTTAATTCAAGTTTCTATTTTTAAAATATATCTTTTCATTCATTTAATGTATCTTCAAGTCTATTATAACCGTAATTGTTACAATAATTTTAATAGCAGTGAATTTGGCCATGGAAGTAAATATCTCATTGAAATTAATACATGTATCTTGTAAATAGTTTTTAACAACCAATTTAGTCTTGTATCTTATAACAATGTCTATTATATTCTTTTTGATTTTCAATACTTATTTACAAGTAATTGAAGATTGATTTGTTAGAAGTTGAATCAATTTCTATGTTTCATTGTCCATGAATGATTTTTACTCTCTTCTATGGCATTTATTCACTTCATTGCATCTATAGACTTTATTGCATTACACAAATTCAATGAATCAACAAAAAATATAATTTTGGCATATTTTTTACTTACTTGGGATAGGATATGGTTCTTCCACTATTCACCAAGTTATTTTCTATCTCTCAAAGGATATTTCTTTACACTTAATGAAGATTCACCTTCATACACTCCACGGTCTTTTGCAAATTTGTTCTCTATTAAAACTTGGCTCTTTACATTTAGTGGTTGATACTCTTTATCATTATCATCTTTAATATCTTGATTGTCTTCATTGTTGGTTTTAGCAATTATAGACATACTTTGATCTACCTTCATTGATTCTCTATCTTGATTTGTATTTCTACTATCTTTATTGTCATTATTATTTTTTCTTTCTTTATTAGAATTGAACGTGTATCTTCAAATATATCATTATTCTTTCTTGGATACATCTCTAAGTGCTCACAAGTACTCTTATATTTCAAATAATCTACATCACAATTCTTGATGATCTTCTTAGTTTCTAAATACATTAGCTTATATGCCCTAATACCTTTATATAATCCAACAAACATATATTTTGTATCTTTTGCATTAAGTTTGGACTTCATATAATCTGATACCTTGGCATAAGCAATATATCTAAAAACTTTAATATATGAAATACAAGGTTTCCTGCTACTCTAAATTTTTTGTGGAGTCATTGATTTGAATACACTTATAAGATATCTATTTCTTATATATATTACAATAATCATGGCTTTTATTCAATATTTATGCCCAAAGTTTTGTACAGAAAACATATTCCTTGATATCTCCACAATGGTACAATTTACTCTTTTAACAACTTTATTTTATTGTAGAGTGTAAAGAATAGAGATTTATCTTGCAATACCTTGAATCTTCAAGAATCCATCAAAATGCTTTGATATATATTGACTTCTATTATTCATATGTAATAATTTCATCTTGCACTCACATTACTTCTTTGCAAGTGGTTTATTCAATATCTTCATAAAACATACATTTATATCAAATTAAACCTTATAATCATATGATAAAAGTTTGTTCACTTAAAAGAGATTCTTCTTCATCTTTATCACATACAAGTCTTCTTTCAATTTGATCTTCTTGATTTGGTCCTTCACTACAATCTCCACTATAATAGAGTCTATTCCAATAGCTTATACGATACCATTGTCTTTTTATCAAACTTTTGTTATTAAAATAACTATATATATATATATATATATATATATATATATCAAATAAATACTTATATGATATCATGTACATAGTAGCACCAAAATCTATAATCCACTTAGACATGATAGCTATGAAAGCTCTTTTATTTGTTATGAAAGTATAGTCATTTCTATCAAAGTTTTCATAAATATTATTTTCATTTTCTATATATTTTTTTTGGAATAATATTTATTTTTTAAAAAATAACATAATTTATATATATATATATATATATATATATTATAGTTTTTTATATTATTTTTTGAATTATCACGTTGATGAAAATAGCTACTTTTGCCTTGTCTTGAAAATAGAGCCAAATCATTGATTTGAAGCTCTTTTTCTTTCTTCTTAGTCACTTCATGGACCTAGTCTTGATATTACATAATTCATGGTAATCTCTTTTATGTTAATAGATTCCAATGCCACAATGAGATAGCTCTAGGATTTTGGAAGATTAATGAGCAATATCAACATAATGTCCTTATTATCAACTGATTTGTCAACAACTACTAGTTCATTTGGAAGTAATTTTGTGTTGTTAATATGAACCATGAGGTCATTTATTTCTTCCATGTTTATTGTGAAGGTCTTCTTTATTGTTCATAGAATGTTAGCAAGGTTTCTACTCTCATAAATATTGCCAAGAGTCTTTTATGCTTTCATTAGTCTATGGCAAGCAATTATATGTGAAAAATTGGCATCATCAAGATTTGTTGCAATCAACTTAAAAACCTTCTTTTCACAATGTTTGTACTCTTTTTTTATTTTGAAATTTTTATTGTTTCTTGGAGGCTCTTCACTTTCATCAATAATATTTCAAAGGTTTAATGAAGCCAATAAAAGTTCAATTTTTTTCTTCCACTAATAGAAGTTTTCTCCTCTAAATTTCTCAAGCACTCTCAAGCCTTCACCTTTACTTAAAGTCATATCTAAGAAAGAGGTGTATTAAAGAAAATAAAATATAATATAATAAACTAGATAGAGCTATCGAAATCAAAATTAAGAAGTTGTTTTAAAAATCCAAATTTCTTTCTTTGTAAATAAATTAGTGATTTCATTTTTTAATTACTATCAACTTTTACAAAAAAACTTTTAATCTTGCAAAAATTCTCTTATCACTATAAAAAAATCCCTTAAGAAATTTAGCACATAAAAGCACAATGTTAGTGCATCAATGATGTAGCTCAGCAAAGAAATACAATACTAGTATTTTAAAACATTATTTTAAGGTGTTTCACAACTTCCTAGACCATGAATGCACTTAACAACATATAAGAATAAAACTACATCAAGAACTACATGCAAAAATTTTGAAGTTCTATAAAAACTCTTGAGAAGATTTTGAAGTTCTATAAAACCCATTTTGATTTCTCTTGACCAATTGCAGAATAATGAAAAAAGGTGGGGCTTCAACTCTGGCCTCTTCATGGAAGATTCCGAAGAATCAGAATTATATCTTTTATTATTATTTTATAAAAATATATAAAAAATATTATATGGTAATGTAAGATCATCGGGATTGGTGGAAGTGCCGAAAAGATGAAACCCATGGCTCAATGAGAATGAAGGGTCGTGCTCCTTTCTGCTCAAAAAGAACTACTCTTCTTTTCAATGAAACATTTTCCAAACAATTGCCTCAACTATTTTTATTTTTATTTTATTTTCTTTCTCCTTTGTGTATCTGAAAAATATAAGTTAAAGAATGAATTCTGATAAATGTACATAAAAAACACAATATGGCATGTGAAAATCAACTTACATGCGTGTGACAATTACAAGGTAAAATTATAAAAGTAAAATTATTAAAGTATCATCACTTTGTTCACTATTGTCGCATGCACCGAAATCGATACTTTAAAGTGATTTCGCAGCTTTTAAAGACCATCAATAAAGCCGAAAAGCTTGCAACCCCCAAGCGATCCGCATCACCCGTCGTATCACAGACCAACCGACTGACCTACCGACCTTCCGACCTTCCGACCGACCCCATGCAGTGAAAGAGCGACTGACTCACTGCTCTGGTGGGGGTGTGTGGGGGATATTTTGCCCGGCCCGATATTTCGGCATTCATTGTAAGGCAGAAGATGGGACACAACGACGGGCTGAAGGTTGGGCAGGGCCCCACCCTGTTGCTTCGTTCTCTCCGTCAAGTGCCGAACCTCTTTTTTTGCGACCTCCCACTCTCGTTTCTAAAACCGTGCCAGTCAGACTCCCGAACATCCGCCGACCAGTGGACGCCACACGGGTGGATCTTCCTTCGCTTGGGCTTCTCCTTCGTGACCGTGACCTATCTTCCCCTCTCGGCCAACTTATCCTGGAGTGTTGCACTGGTTTTGTTTCTCCGCTGCATTGTTGCTCAATTCCTTGCTTCACTTTCCAACCCCCCTGCATTGTCGCCCCTCGAGGTCTCCTTGCCTCGGTGCGCACCCATTCTTGCTCTCGTCGTGCTTTGAATGTGCGTCTCTGGATCGCTGTGGGTCGGCCTCGTGGGTGTAGTGTTGCCTTTTGATAGTCGCGAGTTAGACTTGTGGTGTTTGTAGTTTTCGGGAGATTTTTGAGTTCTGCAGTTGGGGTGTCCACCATCGCGTTTGCCTCTGCTGGTCGTGATTCAGGTTTTGGTTGTTGGGTTTGATGGGGTGTGCGTTGTGTGTTGAGGTTTATTGAGGTGGTTTGGGATGTGGTGGTGATGAGATTGTAGTCGCCATTGGTGGCCGTGGCCAGGTGGGTGAGGCGGTGACGGAGAAGGACGTGTGCTGGTGCAGCGACCGCGGCATTCCGTCTTCCAGGGAGGGAAGAGGGTAGGAAATTTCGAGGTTAGTTTGAGGCACTGATCTCGGTTGGTAAGATTGCTTGGTTGGAGTTGCTTGTCGATTGCTAGTCTTTTCTTTCATTGTTTTGACCCGGATGTGGGGACACGAGTGGAATGAGTGCTAGTCGTGTGGATTGTGTTGGTCGTGTCTACATACTGTCTGGTTTTCAGCAATGCAGAATGCCATGTGACGCCATTTACTATTTCCAGATTCCGGCAGTGAACACTAATGATCTATTTTGTTCCCATTTTAATGTGATTTTTTTACGTAGTTATTAGGTTCTTTGCGTAGACAGCAGTAGTGTCTGAAGGAAGTGTAGTTTCTGTTGTGTGACCATTGTCGTTGGCTCTTTGGCCGCCTTGTCATCTCCCCACGTTTTGGAATCGAGATAGTGGGCTAAGATTATTGAAGGATCTTTTTCAGGGTATAAGTATCTGTTGTGATTCATGTTCACACTAGAAAAACCCATATTGATCTGCTAGAGTTACTGATCAGGTCTTGCCATTGTGGCAGACACTACCGAACCTCACAATCATGCATTGATGCTGGCTTTGTAGGAGTAACTTAGGTCTTTATCGAAGCCTCTGTAGACTTGCTCTGGTGTCATTCTGTTCTTGCATGCAGTTCATGCCGTCTCTCTCTCATGCAATTCGGAAAGTATCCGTGATAGCGAATTCTTAATTGTTCTTTTTACACAAATAGCACCACTGAGGCATTAACATTCTGCTGTATGCAAGGCATCAATGGCGAGGATTTTTTTTTGGTTGCTTCTGTGTGGATGCGGATGTCAATGTCGAACTGAAGTATTTGGTTATTATGTAGGGCTGGGACGAAGCAACTGGGTGCAATGGCGCCCCACTCTGCGGATACTGCTGGGCTCGTGCCTTCTGACGAATTGAGGCTACGAACGTCGAATTCAAAGGGTCCCGAACAAGAGCAAACTTTGAAGAAGTACACCCTTGAAGATGTCAGCCGCCACAACACCCCAGCAGATTGTTGGTTGGTGATATGGGGCAAAGTCTACGATGTCACAAGCTGGTGAGATTCATGTGATTTGTCTTTGGACTGTGATGAAAGTTGCGGAGTTCGGAATTCATGGACTTGATTTATATATGTGAAAGTTTGATTTATATATGTTCAAAAGTTTGATTTGTAGGTTGACAATGGTCATCGGAGAAGAATTGTTTTGAGTAGTCCAAATTAAGGATGATTTGGGAAGTTTTTAGTGTTACGGCTCTGATCTTTCTCCCCTTGTTGTCCTATGATTCAGTTAAATAGGGATGCAGTTCTTTCTATGATGCTATGGGCGGCTTTGTCAAAGTATTCTGGCCAGTAAAAGCTGACTCACACTATTCATTCGTTTGCTGTGTTAGGATTCCCAATCATCCGGGGGGCAGTCTCATCCACGTAAAAGCAGGGCAGGATTCCACTCAGCTTTTCGATTCCTATCACCCCCTTTATGTCAGGTGCACATGCAATTTACACTCATTAACTACAAGTTGATAATCTTGTGCCTGACAGTCTTCCATGCATCTTTGGGGGCTTGTGCCTCTTTAATGCTGCAGGACTTCACATAATCACTAAGTATGCAGTTGAAGGACTTCTCTGCACTAGGAAGTACTTTAGTGTGTTGTTTTGGTAACATTAGTTTTCCGATGCTTAAAACAATGATTAATGCAGGAAAATGCTCGCGAAGTACTGTATTGGGGAATTAGTACCGTCTGCTGGTGATGACAAGTTTAAGAAAGCAACTCTGGAGTATGCAGATGCCGAAAATGAAGATTTCTATTTGGTTGTGAAGCAACGAGTTGAATCTTATTTCAAGAGTAACAAGGTTTGAACTAGGAACCTTCTATTTGTGGTTTAAGCGAGGTAGGGAACTTGGTAGTGCTCTTAATGCTACATTGTGATGACTTCAGAACTTCTCATCAAAGGTGTTCCATCTTACTGGCCGCGTCGTGTTTTTGTATCAGATTCAGAAGAATCTTGGTAAATGGTGGTTTAATTTTTTTTGGTCATTTATTTAGTATTGCTAAAAAAAACTTAATTATGTTTACTACAATGAGAGTTCGGAAGTTGGTTATGAACATCTGATCAGTTCTGCTGTTGAAGTCATTTCGAAATCCCACAAGTCGCTAGGTAGACATTACCTTTTAAAAAAAATAAATCTTCATTTGAATGTAGCTCTCATGTGGTTATCACAATCCTGGGAGAGCTTTCCCTCTGGCGGTAGGATATGGAGAGATAATATAGTGCCTTTTTTTAGACACGGGCCTGTATGAGTTAGAGGCTTAGAGGGGTTTACTTGTTCCGATTCACGACTTAGCTTAGGATTAATCGCAGTGAACTTGCAATAAATGATGTTTTCTGTCTCTGCAGATAAACCCCCAAATTCATCCACATATGATCCTGAAGTCATTGTTCATTCTTGGGGGATATTTCGCCAGTTACTATTTAGCGTTCTTCTGGTCTTCAAGTGTCCTTGTTTCTTTGTTTTTCGCATTGTGGATGGGGTTCTTCGCAGCGGAAGTCGGCGTGTCGATTCAACATGATGGAAATCATGGTAGGCTCAACTTCCTCCTTTTCTGAAGTGACATCAATCCGAACCCATGTGTCAACTTAATCCTCGGTTCTTTTACTCTTGTTGCTCTTGCGGCTGCATCGGCTTATCTGATTAATGACACTATGTTTTGGAGTCGGGACCCGTCCGTGAGCGACGGATTCTTTTAGTTATACTTTTCAACAAATGCATAAATTGATGTCAGACGTGACATATAGCTTGGATGCTGTCATTGAGTCGGCTATTGATTACTGGTGATGATTTTGTCAAACTGGCAGGTTCATACACTAAATGGCGTGGCTTTGGATATATCATGGGAGCCTCCCTAGATCTAGTCGGAGCCAGTAGGTAAAATTAGAACCCTACGTAGCTTAGGTGGAATTCTTATGGTGGAATTGAATTCATGTGCAGGGTGGGATAATGCAGGGTATTTGTCTTTTAAGCAGATGCTTGGGTGTTGCTCGCTTATATTTCAGTTATCTTGGTTATTAATCATGTACTTAATTTAGATGATGGAACGTTTAGGTCATAATTGCACTACCCTAATCATTTTTTACCACATCACCTATTACTCGTTAGCACGGCAGTTGCCTGCTAAATGTCATGGTAGTCTGAATGCATAAATGTGTGCATGAGTTGCAGCTTCATGTGGAGACAGCAACACGTTGTGGGACATCACTCGTTTACAAATGTGGACAACTACGATCCTGATATTCGTATGTTTTGTTACATCTTTTATGCCACCCTGTTTTATAGTTTCTGCCTCACTATACGCTTCTTGGATCCCATTGTCCCTGTACAAGTTCAACGTCACAGAATCTGTTGATGCTGCTGCCATCATACAATTATTTCAAGAAGTGGTTTTTTGTACACTTGTCCTCGCAAAAAGGATGTTATTACTCAACTCTCTGCTGTTATCAATTTTCCAAACAGGTGTGAAAGATCCAGATGTCAGGAGGGTTGCGACCACACAACCAAGACAATGGTATCATGCGTATCAGGTATTGATTACTTCAATGTTAATGGCATTTACTCGAGTCTTTCTGTCACTTCATCATGTTCTCATTACCGATGGAGGTCATTGTTTGTGCATTAGTGTCTTTCTGAACGTGATATTATGCTCTCTTGATCTTTGTTAGAGTCTATGTTTTTTCTGGTCACCCTTCAAATTTGGCGGATAATCGCTACCAGTGAAAACCTGGATTGTTATCTGTGAGTAGATTGCTCATTGGCGGATGTTTCCCTTTGCAGCATATCTACCTGGCAGTATTATATGGAACTCTAGCTCTTAAGAGTATTTTTCTAGATGATTTCCTTGCGTACTTCACAGGATCAATTGGCCCGTAAGTATCCTGCGCCTACTCAGGTTCACAAAAGTTTTCTCTTGCACGTTTTCATAGTTTTCGAATTGTATTGCCAAATTCATTGTGTGCTTATCTATTATACTATGTTACAGAATGACGCTTATCTGAAATAAAATTCTTCCTCAAAAAATACTTCACTCCCAATTCGTTACATATGCTCCCAGAGTCCATACTACGAGGATTGGTGGTCATCCTGTACCTGAAACATAATCCAGATTAGTAACCTTCTCCGGAAGAATTTTTTATAAATTTAACTTATATATCTGATTTTTTGTCTAATTCTGTGGCAGTGTCAAGGTGGCGAAAATGACCCCCCTGGAGTTCAACATCTTCTTTCAGGGAAAGCTGCTATATGCGTTCTACATGTTCGTGTTGCCATCTGTGTACGGTGTTCACTCCGGAGGAACTTTCTTGGCACTATATGTGGCTTCTCAGGTATATGATCAGAAAGTTTCGTAAGGTCTTCCTATTGTCTTCCTTTTTACCTCGTAAAGGACACACCTGAAAGAGAACACCTAAAAAAGTACACGTGCAATAGCTGGTAATGCGTGGCCCTTATATTGTGTCTTGTACTAATGATCCGATTGTTTGTCGCAGCTCATTACAGGTTGGATGTTAGCTTTTCTTTTTCAAGTAGCACATGTCGTGGATGATGTTGCATTTCCTACACCAGAAGGTGGGAAGGTGAAGGGAGGATGGGCTGCAATGCAGGTATCATTGAATGCGTATTACTCATGTCTGCGTCTTGACATCACTTTTGTGCATGGATCCGGAATATTCCGTCTTCTGTCACCATACCCATGGACTTGATTTGCCTCTCAGTCTAATGTATTGAGTATTGCTCGCTTAATAGCAGTGAGTAGTTCGTGACGTTTTTCATTTTGAAGCCTAGGCTAGCTAACGAAAGTTCACTTTTTTGGTGCGTTGGAACAAATGAATGGCATATCTTGATCGGAAGCTAATTATTTATTTATTACTGTTACTTGCAATTATAGTTTGTGATGGTCTGTATGATATTTTCCGTGCATATTGTTGTACGGGATTATGATATTCCCCACTTGTTGTTGCAGGTTGCAACAACTACGGATTTCAGTCCACGCTCATGGTTCTGGGGTCATGTCTCTGGAGGATTAAACAACCAAGTATTTGTTTCTTCATTTCCTTACGCCAGCTCCACAATTCTCGACAGTCTATATTTATTGGACACCTAGAATTTTTCTGTTCCGCACTTTACACTTCAGTGGTTGTGAAATTTCTATAGAAACGCCTCGTTTTCTGAGATTTTGTTTGTATTATCTCTCTTTATAGTTCTAAAATTTATACCATTTCTTTCGTGGGTTTGTAGATTGAGCATCATCTGTTTCCAGGAGTGTGCCATGTTCATTATCCAGCCATTCAGCCTATTGTCGAGAAGACGTGCAAGGAATTCGATGTGCCTTATGTAGCCTACCCAACTGTAAGCATTCCCTCTCAGCTTGAAGCTCTTAATTCCATAGTGAAACCTAGATATATCTATACGATATATTGTGTTGTCAACATGCGTTTTTAGTGAAGATACATGTGGGGTCTGACTTGTGTTAGCCAGAGTTGAGTACAATTTCTTACAGTTGGAAAATCTATTTTTGTTAGGGGTTACTGAGTTTTGAAATTGGAAACTGAGCTTACCGATGTGGAAGATTCTGCATATCATCTGAGTTTTTCCTTTTTATTTTTCATTATAGTTTTGGACTGCGTTGAGAGCCCACTTTGCGCATTTGAAAAAGGTTGGATTGACAGAGTTTCGGCTCGATGGCTGAACACCCATCAGGCAAGTAAATAAGTGAGACTCTGAATTCAGTATGGTTGCTACTGCTGATTGACTTCAGATTAAAGCTATTTGGAATCTTTATCATGCCGCAGATGGCAAGTGATGATAGTTACATAACAAAAACTCTCAATATCTAACTCCATCACGTCCACATTTTTGACACACAACTACACTTTGAGCTGGACTTGACTAACTCTTGTAACTATGTTCCAGGATATCAGCATTACGCGTGCCCTCGCACAGTGGGTGTACATCAGTTTTTGTTCAGAAGGTATGAGACTTCTTGCAACGGCTTTTGACATTCTGTAGTGTCCTGAAAGTTGACCTGGCCTGAGAAGCTGAAGACAATTTACGTTGTACAACATTGCTAGAAATTCTAATAATACGTTCACCTTGTCAGAATCTCAGAATTTCCAAAGTTTGGTTTTGTCAAGTAGCTCTTACACAGGATCTTCAACCCTGAAATCCGAGGCAATAAGTTAAGAATTAGCGTAGAGCATTCACAACTAATTCTTAAGGTAGTCCCATATCTAAAATTTCAATGCAATTAAGCTTGCTACAGGCTATTGTGAAACCTATGCCTCTCACTAGTACTTGGTGAATATTATCAGTATTGGAGGCCTGAGCATCAATCATTTTGTAGGCAATCTAACTGATCAATTTGAATTAAGTGACTATTGTTATTTAGGTCTGTTGCCTTTGATTAGTGTTTTAACTGGTAGGGGGTTCAGTCAATACAAGGAATGGTAACAAATTGATGTTGAACTAGCCAAGATCTTGTGCTTCCCCCGTAAGAGCACAATCAAACAACAGCTCACTCGTAATTGTTGTAAATAATCGCTATAGATAGTAATTTATTGCCCTATATCTTTTTGAAATAGTCGTTTTCATCATGATATAATTATCATTATAGTTCGACAATGAATAAAATGCTATTGTCATTATTATCTGCCCACTTCTAATTCACAGCTAAATTACATATAATAAGTATGAAGAAAATTTGGAAACTTCTAATTTGTGTAATTGACGTTCAAATAACATAAAGCACTTATTTATAATATTGTATGAACAAATAAATTTGATAAATCTCACACGCAGAAAGATACAATTTAGAAGTATTTACCTTATACCTTTTAAATTAGTAATTTCCCTCTGTATAACGATACTTGAGTAATAAGTACGTCAATATTTTGATAAGAAAAATAATAATTTGACAGGACTACTTTCGTTCAAATAATTTGAACGACACCATTTACTATATTTAAGAGCATAAAAATGAATAGGAACTTTTTTGTATATCAATATTGTGTGCTACTACAGTTGAGTGTTCTAAAAAAAAATGTATGTAGAAGAATTTGAATTAGTAATCGGTGTTTTTTTTTAACAGTAGCATATCAAATATAATGATGTGCTTTACAAGTCCTATATCCTTATTTTTGTCCCTTGATTCTCCCTCGTGCACAAGTACTGTTTTGCATCGTACAAAACTAAAAATCAATTCTGAAAATATAATCCTGTCATGTGCTAATAACACTTATTTTATTTGCAGAAATAAAATATAAGTAAAACGACATTTTCATTGTAAATCAATTGATCCAACTAATACATAGGTACAATTTGCACCAAATTTTAAATTATTGTTACAATTCATTTCGTTGCAATCCTCAACCATATGTGTTTTTTTGATTAGCACTGGTTAATAGGCGTGTTATCACAAACAATTCCATTAATATTATTTGAATGCATCCAAACAGTCAAAATCTTATGATATAAAATTTCCTTAGTTTTTGCGAAACATATGATGGAATGTCAATTACTTGTGGACATCAAGAAACATGGATAAATGCTGAATCAATCCTGCTACCAATATCCACCTTCGAATACTTGTTGGGTTTATTTATAATCAAACCAAAACTTATTGCAACCCTACAGAATATGGTACACTTCTCAAGAACTAGCATTTTCATTAACTTAACCATCCTTGAAGCCAACTAAAATATGACCTCTGGGAGGGGCATCTAGCACCACTTTCAGAGATAAAAACTATCCACAGAGTCTTCTCACTCGTCTCCCACAACATTTGTTTGCCAATCCAGAGATATTCCTGTGAGAAGATGCCTTTGAATTATGTGTCCAAGGTGTTTAGAAACAGGTGCAATTCTTCAGCTCGGAATGGGAGCATTTGTTCCATGTGTGCAACAAATTTGAGCTTCTATTGTTCGCGTTGCCCTTCATGGAAACATTACTGGGGCTCATTTAAGAGGTCCGATCCATCTATATTGCGCAGACGAGGAGATCCGTTTGTACCAGAGGGCGACCTTCTGCGATCCAGTCGCCGTGTCTCCCCCCGTTCTCCTTCGATTTCGCTATCACTCACTTCACCAGCACTTGGAGGAGACCCCCATTGATCCACAGAGCTGTCAGGTAGTTTGAACGCTGGCTCCTGCAAAAAGAATAAATCAAGAGCATTGGGTGGATGAATACGGAAAGACTGTAATTGAGACCACCATCCAGTAGTATTTCACACTCTACCAATCTATAGTCTCAAATTCCAAGAAAGATGTGAAACCTATGGTAGTAGTCAGGTTGAAAGCTGAACTATCCAAACTAGAAACTTCAATCTTCTAAGGAGTGGGTTGTGGAACTAGCACACATTTACAAAGTTCATAATTTTCTTCTGACGGATACCGAGTAGTATGTCTTACCTTGCTTGCAGCTTCCATCATCTTCTTCCGGAGTGCCTCGTGTTCAGCTTTCAGACGAGAGGGCACTCCCCTAACTTGCATGACGTTCTGTTGCGCCAAGTCTTCATCGATATAGTTAGCAGTTGTTGCGAAGGGATGGTTTGTTGGTATCCATCGAACTTCTTCGGGATCCACTCCTTCTGGAACAGGTTCTCCTTCACTCAAGAAAACAACAGGTCGCTTCCACCTGTAAGCTTGTACACGCCTGTTCTGATGAATCACTCTTTTCTCGTCGGTCAGTTTTATAGGAGCTACCCTGAAAAGTCTACCGTACATTTTCACTAAAGAATTCTCTTTCTCCGACTTTCCACCAATAAAAGGGTTATTGAAGGGGTCCTCGTACTTCAGCGCCTTGCCACTGCACTCAATCATCAACAGAATTTGGATACAAATACAATGCGGAACGAAGAACTACATGACCAGTAGCTAGCAAAAGAAAACTACTTGCTGAGCACGTGCTCTGGAAAACTCAGTATAGCACCACAATCTTCAAATTGAAAACAAATTACAGCTTATGTATGCCAAATAAAGCACAAGGTTGAGACATACTCGCCCCTGTCAGATCGCAGCTGACCCCTCTTGATGAGATCTGAGACAGAACCTCCACCATTCTCGTTCCGGGGTTTCGCCACAAACCCAAGAATCGCCATCATGACGACTGCTGCGGTGACACCAACTCTTGCCGCAAGATTCATTGGCACGCCCCTCCCGATCTGCACAAGAAGATAGACTTATGGATCTAATTTCGTGTTCAATAACAAGTACAAATTCAAAGAAATAGAAAGCCTTACAAATGTAAAGAGGTACATTGCATGGGATACGATTCCAATTCGACATAAACAAAGCCCACAAAACGCTCAAATCATAGAATGGTGCATGCAGTGAGCTGCTTAGCCTTCAAAAAGTACATTCGATAGTAATCAAATGCCTCAATGTGATGTCTCCAGCTCAAAAACTCATGCCCGTTCAAGTTCCTGGGATCCAGAGCAACAAGTGATACTGGTACGTACTCTTAATAGAATATTATAAATCCACATAGTGACAAGGCATGTTTACCTTTCGCTCCTACGCATCCCACTTACAGATGCTCAAATCATGCAAAATTATAAGAAACCCTACAAGGGTAGAGCCAGATTTTAAGAATCACGAGGGTATAAAGAGGCTTCTGCAAGTCTTTCAAACAATGTAAAGAAGAGAGGATGGTAAAACTGCCAGTTAGCATGAACCCCACACCTAATATAGCGACAAGAGAATCGGCCAAACATTGCACACGCGACCGAAGATGCGTGCGAGAAATCGAGATCGATTTAACATGGAAGATGCGTTGGTGGCTCTCACACCTCACCCCAATTCCGAAGACTCAGGTGCAATTGTCGGCAGAAAGATCCGTTTCTTAAAACTTTGAGGTAGAATTCACGTATCAGTAGAGTCCTACAGGATATAGCACAATTGCGTGTGCCCATATTCAGAAGTTAGAGTAAAGGATGATCTCTACCTGTGGGGCTTCATCCACTAATGACGACACCAACATCTCTTCTCGCAAACCTTCACTAGTCTCATCATTCACAGATGCAGTTCTCGACTCCTCTACGTTCCGCCGTGTAGCATTCACAACACACACATCCCGAGTCCTGCCGTTCGATTGCTTCATGCCAATCTTACCCCAAACTCTACTCGTGAATCTCGAAGACTGAAGCGATTCATTGCAAGATATCTTCAATGAAATATCCGATAGAGGACAAATCACTACCATGGCGTCAGTGCACTGGCACAAACGACCTAAACCCCTCAATCTACAGAGGACAGCGAGTCGCGATGGCGAGCGTCTCCCAAGACTGTTAGTACAAATTTGCGTAGCATGTGATGGACTCGCCCAGACCTCGCACCGCCTCATGTGCACGCCCTGAAACATGACGCCGAATTCAAAACCCAGAATCCTGATCCTCAATGCCGATTCCTAGCTGCGCCTTGAATCTCACACTGCACCATGAAAAAACTCTTTTTCCATGCTTGCAATACCAAGAGGGCGATCCGGCAACACCAGCAATCCTACAATAGCATAATTTAATATCTACAGAACATCGAAACTTCGCTTGACTTCAGTTCAGCTCCAGTCTTCATGGCCGAGTTACCACACAAATCCAACGCAAGCTTGTGAAACAGTGCCCTGCATACTGGTCCACATTTGATTGTAATGAGGCAGGACGAACCCCAAGCCCTAAAGATAAAGATAAAAGTAATGCTCAGAAAGAAATGATCCCCGTGAACTTGCTCACACAATAACGTCTCATCGTTCACTTTTCCTTCCAAAGACCAAAGCGTTGAGATCGTGCTGTTGTGGTTGTGAAGTTTATCTACTGTTCTGTAGGTTTGCTAAGTTCCTGATAGAATTTGTGAGTTTAAAGCTGAGGTAATCTGGATTTTCACACGACCAACTTCCACAAATTGTATTGCAAAAAACTAGGTGTTGATGATACAATCCATGGCTTTCATACACGAACACGAACAGCTGTCCATCTTCGTTTTGTTTGGAGATAGATGGTACGTTTGTTCTATTGCAATTGATATCAGCGCTATCCATAAAGCAAACATCATATTAGACCCAAACAGGCGCATTGGCATCGTTCACATGATACTACTTTGAGGGTTACTAAGGAAACTTGATTGGAATCCATAATTGGTAACTGGGTTGAATTAGCACAGCAAAATGTGTTGCAACTATAAGACTAATAACAGCGTAAGTGCACATCCGCAAGGCTATCATTAATAATCCCTAGTACTTGCTCTGGTACCATATTTGAAGCTTTTCACTCCTGGTAACATTACAATTCCATCGAAAACTATCACAAGTGAACAATTCACAAACAAAAGCTAAAAAAAAAGAGAAAAGAAAAAGAACTGGGGTTTGCTTTCCACTGGATTGATTTTGATGATATTCATCATAGTCATGTCCTGCAATGGTTCGAAGAACTGTAGCTCGACAAGAATTCATAAATCTACAACAATGTGAAGGAATGGCTTAAAGAGGAAGATAAACAGGGTGCCGCTGATTGCCACTTCGGTATCGAATGGACTTCTGCAACCGAAGTCGCCTATCCCTTGTCCCTTGACGGCTACCGGTAACGAGGTAGTTGTATAAGGGCACAGCTCCAAAGATCAGCAGCAAAATAATTACAATAGCAGCACATATAAACATGATGTTGCGGAATCCATGTATGTTCTTTGGATTTGTCTGCGTTGTCCACGGTACTCCTCCCACGTTCATCCCGAATGCTTCAACAGGGCAGAACTGAAGCTCGTAAGTATAAAGGTTCCTCAGGTAGCTAATAACTGAAGCCTTCAAATGAGAGCTAATACACGCTAGGGTTCAAGTTGGGAGTTCAACACTAACCTCCGGTGACGATTGAGAGCGGAAGAAACAACATAGACAGAAATGATAAGTAGTACAGCTTGCGGTTGATCTGTTCTGCTTGCCAGCTATCGAGTCCAGCTTGGATGGCTGTTATCCGACTCACAATGAAACCCGCATTCCCTTTCAGCTTGCGTAATCGCCCCACTAATGCCTCAAGCATGGCCAAATCTTCAGAGGAGCACCAAGGTTTCCCAGCGCATTTATCCTTCACTCTGGGAAACACTTGGTCACCATGGGCTATCACCTGTAACAGCCTTTGCAGGTTCAAGTGCATCTTGGGAAATCGCCTGTCGTCCAACATCTGCTTCTTCGTCGCACCCACACCTACAGCAGAGCAATGACAAATAAATCAGTTACCTACAGACCTACATACTGTTTACTTGTTCGTATTTAAGAATACCTTACGATCAAAATAAGCAGAAGCAAGTACCCACCTATGTCCAAGTCTCGTTCAACTTCGTCCAATTGACTCTCCAGCTGCAGCACAATCTCGTGTAGCTGGTCCACATGAGTGTCAATGATATGCACCAATAAATTACCCAACCCTCTAGGAATAGCATTCTCCGCCTCCTCAAAGGTATTCCTGCTCAACAAAAACTCCAGCACGTGCTCTTGGATGACAACACCCCCAGACTTTGTAGTCCCGATGTAGCTTAAACCTTCCCCACAGCTCTGCTCCTTGGGTTCAATCAATGGCACCTCAGACAACAGCGAGCGAGCGGAGGCTATTGAGAAATCCAACCTCGACACACGACCAAGCGAGACGCTGATCACTCTTTTGTCAGTGACCAAGGCAGAAATTCTTTGCGTGAACTTACTTGCGCAAGGGCCGGCTGAATTCACCCTAAACACCAAAGCGCCATCGACTGTGCCACAAAAGGGACCACTGCTCACAAGGGCGAGAATTTCTTGAAGTTTAAGAGGAGGGCACAGGACGTCTATGAGATACTCTGCGGACATGGACAATTTCTGGCTTGACCTTGGAAGCTCCACATGGTACCAGCAAAAGCCTTCAGATACCTCCATCATCAAGTCCCATGTTTTCTTGAAGAATTTGCCATTGCCATCGAACCTGTAGGCAAATTTCCTCACTGCTCCGGGAAAGTGGAACCGAGGTGGTTCGTTTTCATGGAAGTTGAACCTGGCAATCTGCTCACTGCTGCTGTTCTCGTAGATTTCCGATCCTGACGTTCGCTGGCCCGGGACGGAGATGATCCGGGAAAGAGATCTTGAATTGAACGACATGAGGATCGAATTTTTCTTTCACTTCGTATAGAATTGACCCTGTGCAGTGTGCACTAGAGCGGAATGATTATCCTTCTGCTGAGGGGTCAATTAAAATTAAGCGCCGAAAACATCTACATTGCTCGAGAAAGATGACAGGATCAGAAGATACGATGTACACCAAGCCCTCTTCAACCTGGAGTACCGTCCACCGCCACGTTGACTACAAAGCACATTATGACAAGGGTCTCGTCATGCTAGACGTTCTCCTACAAAATCAGAGTCGGCAACACCTCCAGAATAAGTGACTGTCACGCAGAAGCGCATATCCAGTTAACCAGACAAAAATGTGTGAGTCTGAGAACCTTCATGGTTTACAACAAGATCCACATTTGAAGATGCTTTGCAAGGCTTAATTCTGCAGGTAAGCACGTCAAGAACCCCGTCAAACCTAACTGATCGTTCAATACAAAACCCCACATATACACACTGTAATTTCTTCATCGACTAGACGACACGATGTGGTTTTCACAAAGTCTGCATTCAACAGCTGTGGAAACAAGATTTCCAGGTGTTGAGCACGCAAAGTCACTAGCAATGGAATTTGCCCCAATTATAATCCCGTAAAAACTTTTTACACAATGACCAAAAAGGAATCAGGAAGCGACACTCCACAAAGAAGCGGAGAAGCACATGGGCGAGTCATCAAGGCCGCTATTTCTACAATTTCTACATCCCATACCCACGCTCCCTGACTCCCCTGCTACGACATCGGGACAGAATCACACAAATAGGCCAAGACTAGCAGACCGCCACTCTCCCTTCAAAATCCAACAAATTTCTGTCTCGCTCTTTCACCCTCTTTCTTTCTCTCTCTACCCCACCCACACACACACACATCTTCGCGTCTATCGTCCATACAGAGCACTACCCCTCAGCGCGGACAAGTGAGTGAAATCGGCAGCAAGGGCAGGGATCCGCTTCTCCTGTGCAAGGCAATCCGCAGCGAGAGCATCTGCAGGAGAAGGACAGAGAGCACGCGTGGACATCAGGAAGAGCAACTTCAACGATTCGGAGCTTCCACGCGCACGCAATGTTGACATGCTACGAAGCTAGCGCACCCAAACCAACAGGAAACAAAGCCACAGATCGCAACACAGGGAGGGAGGGAGAGAGAGTGTGAGGAAGGTACTGATCGACGCGGGCCATGAAGACGAAGCTCGTGTGGAAGGTGCCTGTGACGATCCGTGCAAGGACTTGTAGTGGCGCTGGCCTAACTGTGTCAGCCGTCGACTTCGTGAATTGGGCCCCGTGCTTCGAAACCCACAAGCCGAAACTCGATTGAGATGTGGGCAGTCATAATCCAGTTCCGAATCTCGGGGCAAGTCATTACCAATGCTGGGCAACGTTGGTGCCGAAGCGAGGGAGGGAGGCGACGCTGAGGGTGGGTCGTAATCGAGGCGAGCAGCGTTTGCTTTGTCGGTCGTGGCCTCTCCTGGGTGTCCGCGTTCCTACGTGCGCATGCAGTTCCCTCTGTTCCCAAGTCTGGGATCGTGGTTGCAAGGCATTCCAATAGCTACTCTATTGTATATATATACACACATTAAATGATAATAATAGGGGGGTCAAATTTTTAAATCCCAAAATCATATAAGTTCCAAATTTTTATAGATCACTACTCATATCAATACTGGTCCACATTTAATATAAGTCCTTGCTAGTTTGAAAGACCAATTTCTAACACCTTAGGTATATTATTGATATGCTATGATATATCCTACTTCATTTTAAATATTATAAGTTCTAAACATAATTTTTGTAACATAAACCCATGAAAATATTAGCTGAAATTTATGATTTTTTTATTCCATTCCTTTCTTTGTATATTCAAAACAATTTTGGCAAAGTTGTCATTGTATTTCTTTTCATTGTCTTCTTTCACTTTCTAGACACCATTGCTCATTTAACCTTAACATCAAGCATTGATCAAACCCTCTTTGTATTACTAAAGTGAACTTCTTGTTCATTCTATTGTGTTTGGATTCTTACCTTCAAAATATTCTTGCAATATATTTGTATTGTTTGATAAACATTCTCTCTTTTTTTCCAAAAAGATATGCATAACAACCATAAAAACAAGAAATGTGATATCAAGAATGTTATATGAGTGATAATGTTATCAATAGCTGGAAGGTTTGCTATATAGCCAATCATGAAAAGGCATATTTTCTATTATCATTCTAAAAGATTATACTAGGATTTATAATATTTACTTTAGATTAATGATTTGAATGAAGAAAATATTTTTAGTACTAAATATAAGATATATAAGCAATACTTGATATTTTTTAAAGACATCAAACCAATGTTGTAACCTTGTTCTATCATCATTCTAACAAACATCATTATTTTTTATGTTCTTTATTGGTGATTCTATCTATCTGTTTTGAATAACTAATATTACAATTATGATTTTATAACTTTAATACATCATTCATTTGTACCTCACCATATCAACTCTTATAACACTAAAGAAAGTAGTCTATAACAAGGCCAATAATGACTTTTTCAACATTATCTCTTACCTTGAAGATAAGTAATACTTTGATATCAGATTTGATATTTCTTTGCCAATAAAGATTGAAATTGCATCATAGACTAAAATGACAAATTATCATGAAATTACATAGTTAATCAATTCTTTAAGTCAAAGATGCTTTCATCTTAATCATAAGACTATGAAATAGTAACTTAAAACCTATAAGACAAAACTTATAAATGCTTTGAAAGGATTTGTGTTTACAAGATGTCAAAGACATGAATCTTGAAGAAAGAAAATCCTTAATACACTCTTATGTTATTGAAAGGAATTAGAAAGTCATTCAAAAATGATATAATATTGAATTAGAATGGCTATTGCCAAAAACAAGAAGACTAAAAAGTCTTGAAACAAGACTAAGGACTAGAAAGGCCTTGGCAAGAGTGAAGAAGGCTTCACTCTTGCCTCAATATATACTTTCTAATTAGGAGCTATATGGCAACATTCTATAGGACTTCCAACATGTATTGACTTTGCTAGCCACATGTCTTAATTTACAAGGCAAGTTATCTATGTATGCACGACATAGTTAGCTTGTTCCACAAGCTACTATATGGAGTTAATTTTTTCTATAAGCTATCAATACGTGGTTAACTTGTTGGCTAAGTTTCTATCCTATAAATATATCTAAAGTCAAAACCACATCTATAAAGCTTCTAGAAAGCTTTTCTAGAAGACTTTATGAAATTAATCTATATTTATCTACTTCTACGTAATCATATAAGTAACTATTGAGATAAATGTATATGCTAGTGAGATTATCTCTCCTTCTAGGAATGAGTTCTACAAGGAGCGATCATCATCTTTCATGGATCTTTATATTTCTTTATCTTAGTTTTGATAGATGTTGTTGATGAACGGCCTCAACCTTCTTTGTTGCATTTGCAAGATTCTTTGATGGCTCTTATGTGCGTTCACTAATATCATATCCAAGCCAATAAACAAGTTATTTCAATCTATTTCAATGTCGCCTTGAATATAAGTCTTCTTCCACCTCAAACTTGTGATTATTATCCACTTCTATAGGAGGAAGTGGCATTTGTCTTCTTCCAAAGATATTCACTATCTTATACAACTCAATAAGGGACACGTGAAATATAAGGTGGATCTTTATAGACTCTAGTAGATGTAATTGATAAGCAACATGATTCATTTATTCACAAATAGAAAAAAATTGTAGCGTACAATAGTCCAATTTATCATAAAGACAAGTAGTCTTGATATTACAATGAAGTAACTACACTTTGTCACCTACATTGAATTATGGTTGCTACTTGTGATAGGCATCCATATTGGTCTTTTGTCATTCTTGAGGTTCCTTTAATTGTGTCTTCATTGTTGCATGTAACTCAAACAAACGATTTGATAAATGTCCTATTGCAAGATTATTAACTTTTAAAAAGTCAAAAATATCAAGTTGTGGATGATAATCATAATTAAAAAAGAAAGATATTTGTTGAATAGAAGAATGTATCAAATTATTGTTTGTAAATTCTACCAATAGTAAAAAAAAATTATCCAATCATCTTGATGATAGTTGATGGTATATCTCAAATACCACTCGAGAACTTGATTCATCCATTCTATTTGTCCATCAATTTGAGGATGAAAAGCCAAAGAGAGCTTTATATCCACTTTTAGAATCTTAAATAGGATTTTCTAAAATCTTGATATAAATTGAGTTCCTCTATCTGATGTAATATCCTTTGGTAATCTATGATAGTGATAGATATTAACAATGAAAAGCTTAGTTGTTTCTTCACCTGAAATAGATTTTGTACATGATATAAAATGTGCCATTTTGGTGAAGTAATCTATAATTAAAAATATAAAGTTATATGAACTTGAATTTAGAAGATCTATAAGAAAATCCATAGAAATAGAAGACTATGGTTGTTTAGATATAAGCAATGGTTGAAGAAGTTGACATGGTTGCTGACAAGGAGTTTTTGATCTTAAACAAGTATCATATGATTGAACTAAGTCTTTTACCACCTTTTACATTTGCGGCCATGAAAAATCTCTAGATATAAGCTTTAAAGTCTTGTTGTATCCAAAAATATCGTATTGCTAGAAAGTCATGATGTGCTTGAAGAACACGTAATCATTCCTTGTCTTCTAGAATATATAGGCGATCTTCAAAATATAGTAGATTATTCTTGAATTCAAACTTTGAAGTATCATAGGACTTAGAGAAAGTATTTTTGATATCATGAATAAAAAATACAAAGGACATATTTGATTGAATTTGCTTGACAAAGATTACATTAATAGTTAATGTTGATATTTATTGCTTGAAGATAAAAATATTCTAGCTTGAAGAGAATCATTCTTTGTTGATCAAAAGATGCATCTTCTTCTTTTGGTACAAGATAAGAATATCTAAAAAGGGTATGTGATAGACCTTGTTGTTTTTTGGATTGATAAGTAATCTTGAAATTGAATCTGGATAAAGATATGCTCCAATGGTCTTGATGTCAATTTAAAACACATGCTGACATGAAATACTTAAGGTTCTTATGATCCATATATACAATGACTAGACTTGAAGCGCCTTTTAGATAATGATGCCATTCTTGAAATGAATCCACAATTGCAAAGAATATTTTGTCATAGATCTCATAATTAATCTTAGTTATTGAAAATTTTCTCAAATAAAAAGCTACTGGGTGGAGTTTGTCATATGTTCTTATTTGTAACAACATAGCATCCATAGCAAAATTTGGCATATTTATTTACATAAAAAATACTTTAAAAAAGTCGACACAATATAAGATTGGTACAAAAATAAACTCCTTCTTTAAAGCATCAAATGATGCTTCGACTTCTTTATTTCCCTTAAGTTTGTCTTCACAAGTCAAACGTATAAATAGAGCTGTAACTTGAGAAAAGTTCTTGATGAAGATTTGATAATAATTAACAAAGCCCAAAAAGTATTGTACATCTTGTACTATTCTTAGAATCTTATAATCTATGATAGTTTGGACCTTCTTGGGATCCATCATAAGACCTTCATTGAAAATAATATATCCTAAAAAATCAACTTGAGTAGTATGGAATGTACACTTTTTCAACTTGGCATATAATCCTGCATCTTTAAGTTTCTGTAATATACGACAAACATATAGGTGATGTTCTTTTGTATTCTTAGAGTAGATTAGAATGTTGTCTGAATAGCAAATAATAAAATCATCTAAAAACTCACAAAAATATTATTCATAAGATGTTAAAAAGTGACCGATGTATTTGTGATTCCAAAAAGCATAATATTATATTCAAAATATCCATATCTAGTTCAAAAAGTAGTCTTTCATTCATCTCCTTCTTTGACACGAACTAAGTTGTATGCTCTTCATAGATCTATTTTGGTATAGATCTTTGCTTGATTGAGTTGATTAAGAAGTCTTGAAATCAAATGCATAGGATATCTATTTTTAATGGTGATCTTATTGAGTCATCGATAATCTATACACATCTGAAAAGATATGTCTTTCTTCTTTACAAATAAGATAAAAGCCCTAGTTAGAAATTTAGAATGGTATATGAAGTTATTACCAAGTTTTCATCAAAGTGGTCTTTTAATGCAACCAACTCATTTTGCGATAAGCTATAAAATGGTCCAAATGGTAGTTGAGCTCCTTCTTACTAATCAATTGAACAATCATAAGGTTAATGCCTTCGAAGAATATTTGCATTCTTCTTTTAAAAAATATTTTAGAATTCTTGATATTGGTTAAGAATACTACTTGATGTTTTTTCATCATTAGAAACGGGCATAGCATATATAACAAAAGATGATCCTTCTTTTATAGCATGCATGAAAGTTTTTCCATCTATTAGTAAAAGTTTGGATATACAAGACTTATATACTTTTATTTTACTAATTCAATCTTGGATTATACTACCAAAAAAGTTAAGGTTACGAGAAATCTAATTTATTTAAAGGTTATATTTTTCTAGCCAAAATAATCCTAAAATAACCAAATTTAAGAGAGATCTTATTACATTAAATATTACTATGGTATTATCATTTTTAATTGCTACATCTAAGGAACAGTCTCATAGGTAACATTTCCAGAAGACAACAAATGACCATCTATGACTACTACATGTAAGGTTTAGTTTTCTTGACTAAAAGTATTGTTTGATTTTTGACAAAATCTTCATCTACAAAAGAAGGTGAGGGTCTTGAATCAAATAAGACAAAGACTTTGTGATTTTTAGGTCCTAAATATAGATCTATTGTAAAATAAGATGATGGATTTGATGAATGAATAGGACCTTTACTAGGTATTGCACATGATTCTAACCGCATGATCTTTATTATAGCTAAAAAAAATGATTTTTTGACACATTATCTTCTTTGGTAATTGTGCTCCTTATTTTATGATTGTGTTGTTTTTTTAGACAATATTGAACAGTGTCCTTAGCTTCTTCATAATATAAATATAAATCTTCTTAGCATCATCAAGTCTTTTCTTGCTCCGTGAGAGGTTTAAAACGTATTGTTTCAATTTGCATTGGTTTTGATCTTGATGAATATGTTTCAAAAAACTTGAGACATATTGCCATTACTTGACTTGTTCTTCTCCAGCCAAGTCTTTGTTCTTGATGCCTTTCAAATAATCGATTGTCACATGCAATCGCTTAAGCAATAAATTGTTTCAAAGAAATTGATTTTGGCATTGTTAATAACAAATCTTTGATGCTATCCTTCAACCCATATCAAAATTAATTGATAAGTGCTTTGTCATTCCAATCCATGTCGCAAGTGAGATTTTGGAATTCAACATGATATATGGTGGCCGATTGTAATCTTTATCATAAAAATAAGAGTTTGGTCTCTACTACTTGTTTTCAAACACTTTCTCTGAATGTAGTTGTAAAAAATTCTAAGAATGAATTTAAATCATAAAAAAGTTGTGAATCTTTTTCTATCAAAGGTGCAAATAAAGAAATAATACTTCCAAATAGAAGTGCACCTATGAAGCCAATTTGAGTAAATCCATCTACATATTAGAAAGGATGTAACCTTAAATAGAACTTAACTTATTGTAAAAATCTTGTGAATTTTTGATCTTGTCCCATGAAACTTCTTGGACATACTAATTCTTGCCTTTCTTGAATTTGTAAAAGCAAGACCCTGTGAATTTGGTTATGAGGTTGATCGACTTGTTTTCCTCAATTGCACAACTTTTTAATGTAGACTTTGGACTTCTTCTATATGTATAGAAGTAGTGCTTCCATGGTTGACATTGATAAAGCATGAAATTTCTACCCTAAAAGTATTGACAAACATGTGATGATCCACAATAGTTTCAAATCTATTCTCACTTTTACTTGGAATAACATCCATAATCTTTCTTTTTATAGATAACTCCATCAAATCTAAAAATTTAAATGAGAGGACTGAAATTTGCAACCTCTAATAAAAAATCCCATAAAGAGGGATAATCTATTCTCTTTAAAGAAAAGATTAGTATAAAAAAATAAGATTTTTTCTTTCAAAATGAATAATTCGCAACCTTTAAAATATAATAATAGAAGTAAAGTAATTCACTCACTTTTTAAACAAGACAAAAATGCTATATTAGCACTCTTGTCAAATTATTAAGGTTATGAATCTTAAAGAAATAAAATCCTCAATATACTCTAGTATCACTGAAGAAAACTAAAAAATCACTCATAAAGTGATATAATATTAAATTAGAATTACCAAAAATAAAAAGACTAGAAAGTCTTGAAATAAGACTAGGGATTAGAAAAGCATTGACAAGAGTGAATAAGGCTTCACTCTTTCCTCTATATACACTCTCTAACTAGGAGCTATATGATAATGTCCTATTGGATCTCTAAAATGTGTTGACTTTGCTAGCCACAAGTCTTAACTTATAAAGCAAGTTATCCATATATGTGCCACATAATTAGCTTGTTCTACAAGCTATTACATGGAGTTAATTTATTCCACAAGCTACCAACACATGTTTAACTTGTGAACCAAGTTTATAACCTACAAATACATCTAAAGTCAAAATCACATTTATAAAGCTTTTAGAAAGCTTTTCTATAAGATTTTATGAAATTAATCTATATTTATCTATTTTTATATAATCATATAAGTAATTATTAGAGTAAATATATATGTCTATGATAATTCCTCAAGTGTGTCATGACTTTCTAGCAATACGATATTTTTGGATACAACAAGACTTTAGAGCTTATATCTAGAGATTTTTCATGGCCGTAAATGTAAAAGGTGGTAAAAGACTTAGTTCAATCATATGATACTTGTTTAAGATCAAAAACTCCTTGTCAGCAACCATGTCAACTTCTTTAACCATTGCTTATATCTAAACAACCATAGTCTTCTATTTCTATGGATTTTCTTATAGATCTTCTAAATTCAAGTTCATATAACTTTATATTTTTAATTATAGATTACTTCACCAAAATGGCACATTTTATATCATGTACAAAATCTATTTCAGGTGAAGAAACAACTAAGCTTTTCATTGTTAATATCTATCACTATCATAGATTACCAAAGGATATTACATCAGATAGAGGAACTCAATTTATATCAAGATTTTAGAAAATCCTATTTAAGATTCTAAAAGTGGATATAAAGCTCTCTTTGGCTTTTCATCCTCAAATTGATGGACAAATAGAATGGATGAATCAAGTTCTCGAGTGGTATTTGAGATATACCATCAACTATCATCAAGATGATTGGATAATTTTTTTTTACTATTGGTAGAATTTACAAACAATAATTTGATACATTCTTCTATTCAACAAATATCTTTCTTTTTTAATTATGATTATCATCCACAACTTGATATTTTTGACTTTTTAAAAGTTAATAATCTTGCAATAGGACATTTATCAAATCGTTTGTTTGAGTTACATGCAACAATGAAGACACAATTAAAGGAACCTCAAGAATGACAAAAGACCAATATGGATGCCTATCACAAGTAGCAACCATAATTCAATGTAGGTGACAAAGTGTAGTTACTTCATTGTAATATCAAGACTACTTGTCTTTATGATAAATTGGACTATTGTACGCTACAATTTTTTTCTATTTGTGAATAAATGAATCATGTTGCTTATCAATTACATCTACTAGAGTCTATAAAGATCCACCTTATATTTCACGTGTCCCTTATTGAGTTGTATAAGATAGTGAATATCTTTGGAAGAAGACAAATGCCACTTCCTCCTATAGAAGTGGATAATAATCACAAGTTTGAGGTGGAAGAAGACTTATATTCAAGGCGACATTGAAATAGATTGAAATAACTTGTTTATTGGCTTGGATATGATATTAGTGAACGCACATAAGAGCCATCAAAGAATCTTGCAAATGCAACAAAGAAGGTTGAGGCCGTTCATCAACAACATCTATCAAAACTAAGATAAAGAAATATAAAGATCCATGAAAGATGATGATCGCTCCTTGTAGAACTCATTCCTAGAAGGAGAGATAATCTCACTAGCATATACATTTATCTCAATAGTTACTTATATGATTACGTAGAAGTAGATAAATATAGATTAATTTCATAAAGTCTTCTAGAAAAGCTTTCTAGAAGCTTTATAGATGTGGTTTTGACTTTAGATATATTTATAAGATAGAAACTTAGCCAACAAATTAACCACGTATTGATAGCTTATAGAAAAAATTAACTCTATATAGTAGCTTGTGGAACAAGCTAACTATGTCGTGCATACATAGATAACTTGCCTTGTAAATTAAGACATGTGGCTAGCAAAGTCAATACATGTTGGAAGTCCTATAGAATGTTGCCATATAGCTCCTAATTAGAAAGTATATATTGAGGCAAGAGTAAAGCCTTCTTCACTCTTGCCAAGGCCTTTCTAGTCCTTAGTCTTGTTTCAAGACTTTTTAGTCTTCTTGTTTTTGGCAATAGCCATTCTAATTCAATATTATATCATTTTTGAATGACTTTCTAATTCCTTTCAATAACATAAGAGTGTATTAAGGATTTTCTTTCTTCAAGATTCATGTCTATGATAAGAACACATAAACATGCTTCTCATTCTGGAACATATAGACATCCTTAAAAATATAATAGGTTATTCTTGAACTTGAACATTAAAAAATTATAAATCTTAGAAAAAAGATTTTTGATATCATGAACAAGAGGATTAGAGGACATACTTATTTGAATTTGTTTGAGAAAGGTTGAATCGATAATCAATGTTGAATTTGTTGCTTGAAGATAAAAATGCTCTAGCTTCAAGAAGATTGTTTTTTGTTGATCAAAAGATATGTCTCCTTCTTTTGTTATAAGATAAGAGTGTCTAGAAAGAGCATTTGATAAACCTTGTTGTCTTCGAAGTCAATATATGATCTTGAAATCAAATCTTGATATGACATGCTCCAACAGACTTAGCGATCATTTTAAATATGTACCAATATGAAATACTCAAGGTTCTTGTGATTTGTATATATTATGACTAGATTTGAAGCGCCTTCTAGATAATGATGTCATTCTTCAAATGAATCTATAATTGTAAAAATTTCTTTATCTTGGATCTCATATTTAATCTCGGCTTCAAAAAATTTCTTGGAATGGAAAGCTATTGAATGGAGTTTGTTATTTATTCCCATTTATGACAATATTACATCCAAAGTAAATTTTGATGCATTTTTTTCCACAAAGAATCCCTTGAAAAAGTCGATATAATACAAAGTTGGTGCAAAAGTAAATTTTTTTCTTTAAAGCAAGAAATCATACTTTGGCTTCTTTATTCCACTCAAGTTTGTCTTTACAAGTCAAACGTGTAAGTAAAGCTATAATCTGAGAAAAGTTCTTGATAAAGATTTGATAATAATTGGCAAAGTCCAAAAAATATTGAACATCTTTTACTATTCTTGAAATCTTCCAAACTATGATAGTTTAGACCTTCTTTGGATCCATTATAAGGCCTTCATTGGAAATAATATATCCCAAAAAGTCAACTTGAATAGTGTGGAATATATATTTTTCCATCTTTGCATATAATCTTACATCTTTTAGTTTTTGTAATACACAAGGAACATGAATTTCATTCTCTTTTATGTTTTTAGAATAGATTAAAATATTTTTTAAATAACACATGAAAAAATCATTAAGAAATTTACAAAAGAAATCATTCATTAGATGTTGAAAAGGAGTTGGTGCACTTGTGAGTCCAAAAGGCATGACATAATACTTAGTTCAAGAAGCAATCTTCCATTCATCTCCTTTTTTGATGTGCACCAAATTACATCCTCGTCATAGATCTATTTTTGTATAGATCTTTGCTTGATTTACTTAATAAAGAAGTCTTGAAATTAAAGATAGAGAAAACTAATTCTTGATTGTGAACTTATTAAGTCCTCGATAATCTACACACATCTTCAAAGATTTGTCTTTTTTCTTTATTAATAAGATAAGAGCATAAGTTGGAAATTTAGAATGGTATATAAAGTTCTTAGCCAAGTTCTCATCAATATATTTTTTGACTGCAGCCAATTCATTTTGTGCTAGGCTATAGATTGGTCCAAACGATGGTTGAGTTCTTTCTTGAAGATCGATAATACAATCATAAAGATGATGCTCCTTAAAAATATCTACATTCTTCTTTTCAAAAACATCTTAGAAATCTTCATACTGGTTAGGAATATCACTTGATATTTTTTCATCATTAGCAATGGATGTCGCATATATAACAAAAGATGGCCATTTATTTGTAATATGTATGAAAGCTTTCGCACTTACCAATAAGAATTTGGATGTATTAGACTTATGGATTTCTACTTGTTTAAAAGGACCTTAGGTTAAACTATAGAAGAAATCAAAATTGCAAGAAATCTGTCTATCTGAGGGTTATACCTTTTTAACCAAAATAATCCTAAAATAATTGAGTTAGAAGGAAATTTAATCACATTAAATATTATTAAACTATTATGACGACTAGTTGTTACTTCTACAAGAATAATTTTATGTATAACATTTTGAGAAGACAATGAATATCCATCTATTATTTCTACATGTACCGATTTTATTTTCTTAACTAAAGATATATCTTATTTTTTGACAAAGTCTTCATCTATAGAACAAGCTTTGGCTCTTGAATCGAACAAGGCTAAGACTTTGTAATTTTTTGGTTCTAAGTAGACTTCTATAGTAAAACAAGGTGAATGATCAGATGAGAGAATAAGACCTTTAATAGATGTTGCACATGATTCTAGCCACATGGTCCCTATTGTAGTTGGAGCAACTCGTTTTTTGACACATTGTCTTCTTTGACAATCATGCATCTCATTTTGTAATTGTAATGTTTCTTTGGACAATGTTGAATAGTATATTTAGCTTCTCTACAATATAAGCATAAGTCTTCTTGACATTGTCAACTCTTTTTCTACTCTGTGAAGGATTTAAAATATATCATATTAATTTGTATTGGTTCTAGTTTTGATAAATAAGTTTTTAAAAACTTAAGAGTTAGTGACCTTATTTGATTTGTTCCTCTCTAGTCATATTTTTGTTTTTAATGTCTTTCAAATTATTGATTGTCACATGTAACGGCTTGAAGAATAAATTTTTCTAAAGATTTTATCTTTGGTATTATTGTAGAATATGTAAATAAACTTTGTGGTAAGTTACTGGTTGGTTATTGATAACCTTGAGAATTACACTGATGGTTAGGCAGTTAGTTGATAACAGTAGGTTGTTAGTGGAATAAATGGTTAAGAATTCAAAGGGTCATAACCTTTGGAATCTGCAGGCCAACTATCCAACTTTTGGTAGGATAAAGAAGTTGAGGAAAGGGAGATCGAGGCCAGACTATGATAGGCGTAAGCCGAGGCAAGCTTGGTACTACTTTTTTTTGTTTCTTTATTGTTGACAAGTAATGGATAGTTTTTGAATATTGAGAAGTTAGACTGGAGTGCCAGACTGTGATAGTCATAAGCCGGGGCAAGCTTGGTGCTATCTCTTTTTGTTTCTTTGTTGTTGACAAGTAATGGATAGTTTTTAAATACTGAGAAGTTAGTCTAGAGTGCCAGACTGTGAAAGTCGTAATTTTGTGTGATGAATTGAGAAACTGAATATAATATGTAAGTTGGAGATTAATAATTGAATATATATAAATCACAAAGAGAGTAAGTGGGACATGAACGGATAAGAATATGGAAGTATTATTGAATTGATAGTCATAGAATGGATTATGGGTTGAATTAAGATAGAAGTATTAAGCCTTGGTGTTTTGTAGTTTAATAATTCATTTCAGATAGCTAGAGTAGAGTCAATTAAGACATTAACAGATCCAATTCATATAACTAGTCTTTCTCCGTGTTTGAACTTACCTCTATTAGTTCAATTATTTTGGTATATTGAAGCTTGATTACAACGAGAACAACATTTTGGCACCATTATCGGGGAAATGATAACAATATAAAATATTAGAAATTGATTGTATGGGAGATGGAATTATATGTTGAATGAGAACGTGAGAAGAACCAGTTTTAGGGTTACAAATATGTGAGTTATAATTCAAGGCAGTATTGATTCCATAAAGAAGAATGAAAGATTATGAGTAATAATCATGAAAGGGAGGATTATCAAAGAATTAATCAACAAGCGAAAGAAAGATAAGGGCGATTACGCATAAGAAATCTCCTACAGGAACAATAAAAAAGAATTGTAGGTCCAAGTAAAATCAAAAGAAGAAAAATTCAAATTCAAATAGCAAAGAGATCAGTGATAACACCAATGGCCATGGAAGTGCAAGAAGTACCAATTGTACTACAAATGGGAGCAGTAGGAGACCGAACTACAAGTGTGGCACCATTACCTACTTTTAAGAGTTGGCCGGGCTCTGATCCCCATCACCATATATCTCAATTCTTGATAGCATATGTAGTTAATAATGATAAAACTAAAGACATTTAGTTGAGATGGTTGCCAGCAACTTTAAAAGATACAACTTTTGAATGGTATATTTGGCAACCAGTGGATACATTTTCTAATTGGGAGGCCTTGAGGAATACCTTCATAACACATTTTAGACCAATTGGATTTGAAGATCAGCTTAGAAAAAGTTTTATGAATAGTAGGATGTTTGTGGAGGAATTAGTGGAGTCCTATTATGGCTGAATCACGAATATACTTCATAAATGGATAAATAATCAAATGTTTGATGCGTTTATATTGTCGATATTAATTAATGGTTTGCATCCACCACATTTAAAAATATTTGTAAAAGAGGCTCGACCATCTACGGTAGAGGCATCGTTGGCACAAGCAAAGGTGTGGGAAGAATGTCATTATGACCAATTGTTAATAGTGGGGGCCACAATGATTTCAAGTTCAGGAAGCCAACAAATACAATCGAAAAATGTGTCAATGGATAATTATCCACGAATGGCTGCATCCAACATGAAGAATGTTATGTTGCAAAAATCAATTAATGCTACACCACTCGAAGCAATAGTGCCAATAGCAATGACACCTTATTTTACATCGCCAACCTATCAACAACCGGAGTTGCTCACAAATATGAGTGTTAAAGATCCAAATGAAGCCTTTTTATTAAATCTAACAAAGAAGATGGAAGAATTGGCCGTGAATTTGGCTAAAGACAAGGAGAAACAACATAAGCCTTCTAATACAAGACCTAATGTATGGTGTAATAATTGTAAGGGACAAGGTCATTTTAATATGAAATGTCCATCACCCAAACAAACAAGTGTTCAATGTATATTTTGTTGAGGAAAGCACCATACTTAAAACTGCTAGCATTTATAAAAGCAACAATAGTTCAATAACCAGACAATATAGCCAACTCAATGGAATGTTAATCAAGTACAGTCTGGAAATATGGGTCGTTGGAATAGTAATCGCTGAAATCGACCTAATCATAGCTTTGGAAATTTTTAAAATTCTAATTATAATCCGATTTATGGAACAAAGATGCAGAACGGTGGAAATAATTAATGGGGTAATCTCCAAACTATACGAATTCAATAGTCCAATCCTTGACTAGTAGCAATTGGTCACCCAAGATTATTTACTATGGCTACTTGGAATCGGCCTAGTAGATATATTCCAGTGAAGACTCCAAGTGTACCTGACGGTTTGGGTCAAAAACAACTACATTGCTACCAGTGCCGATAAATTGGTCATTATGCCAGTGAATGCCCTAATCCAAGGTTTATAGACAAATATATTCCAATATGTGGAAATTGTAAGCAATCGGGTCATTTTTATTATCGATGCAATGTTTCATTTAATCCTAATAATCATGATCAAAAGATACAATTGACTGTGTAAATTGTAAAAGAAAAAAATAACAAGACACAAGAATCACCAATTCATCAGGTAGAAGTAGTCCAAGCTGTCCATACAAGAAGTCAACAAAAGAAAAAAAGATCAATTCAAGATTTGGATGATCTTGAAGCGAAGGGCCAATTGGACCCAATTATGGGGCCATCCAATCCAAGTCCTGACATGGGCTCCTTACTCAGTATAAGACCTGAATCAGTGGTGCACCCTAATGAGGTACCAATTATGGAGGCTTCAGTTCCGTGTCGAGCTATTCCATTCTCTACACAGTTTTGGGAAACGTTCTATCCATTGAAAGATCCTCTCGGGGGCACAAATTCCAAGAAAGCTTCGTCTATTGTTCCAATTTCGAATCTAAAGCAGAAGAATATCTTACCTCACGGAATTAAATTCAAACCAATGAAAAGGAAGAGGGCATTGGATATTACCCTACATATGGAACCCTATGACATTTCGAAGGATCTGGATGGTATTCGGTCTTCTATTTCTATGAAGCAACTTCTAGCGGTTGCACCAGAGTGTCGTTCTACATTGACTTCATCATTAACACGGCATAGGCAACGCAATAAGGAAATTTATGAAGTCAGTTTGAACCCTGACCTATATGCACCATCCATCGATGTTTTGATTGACGGTGTTATGATCTCAGGTGTTCAGGTAGATGGTGGTTCCAGTGTCAATTTAATGAATGCTGATACAATGGATGCTTTAGATTTGAAACACTTAGTATTCACAACATTGGTGTTACGGATGGCAGATAATAGCCGAGTTAAATCAATGGATATTTTACATAGTGTACAAACTATAATTGTCGGTATTGCATATGAAATTGACTACATCATTTTTTGGTTACAACATTCAACTTTATCATATCCAATTTTATTGGGACGACTCTAGTTTTATCAAGTGAAGGCCAAGAACAATCAAGATCAGGATACTTTGACAATTGGCAAGGGCGGAGATAAAATGGTGTTTCAAATGTACCTAATACACTATCATGGAGAATCTCAATTGCTAGCATCTAAATTGACGTCAGACCATGAGCTTAGTATCGATGATGATGCAGTAGCATCAATTACGGAGGCATCCATGGAAGCAGACCAATACCCTGGAGTGGTGTATCAATCTGGTGGTCCGGGGGAGTACTTGATATACCCGATGGATTCGAAAATCTCTGCTAAAGTTAGTATTGATTGGATGACCAAATATAATGTGTACCATGTGAGTGCCTTGGACACAGGATTCAGTACTTCGCACATGTCGGACTTACCGACTCATTTGAAACCCACGTGGGAGTTGAAACAGAACATCGCCACTGCACCTTTATATCAAACTATCAACTTGGCAACCACAGTAGAGCCTCTGATAACTAAGGTATACAAAGGTATTAAAGAACATGAGTTAACCTGTTAGATAAAAAAAATTTGCATCATAAATCAGCTTTTGCTTGGACTTATGTTGATCTAAAAGGTATCCCTGTTGAAGTCTGTGAGCATCATATTATTTTAGAGGAGAATAATAAACAGGTACGATAGAGGCAACATCGCCTTAATCCTTAATATTTCCTCATGGTAAAAGAAAAATTGGACAAGCTTCTTGCAGTTGGTTTTATTTATCTAGTTTCTTTCAGTGAATGCATTTCTTCAATCATGATGATGCCGAAAAAGAATGAAAAAATCCGAATTTGTCAAGATTTTCAAAAACTTAATGCAGCTACGAAAAAAGATTACTTCCCATTACCTTCCATGGACAATATAGATAACATGTTGTCATTATCACCAGGTAGTAAAAGAATAGGAGTGATTCATCAGTTAAAGACATTTTGTGGTGTTGTTTTGGATTGGTTAGAGTGCCATTTTCTTATATTTTTTGTATTTTAGAGAATAGTAGTTCTAGTTAAGAATTAAAAGTAGAGAGTTGGTCACAATTCTCAATTGAAGATGTTCCAAAATGGATGAGTCAACAGCAGCAACAATTGGAACTTCAGGATGTCCAGATCTTGAAACTGGAAGTTCAAGTCCATGTATTGGGAGAGTATAATGAAGATCTCTCAAACTAGTTGAGAAAGGAGTCAATGGACGGACTGGAAGAGGAAGAAGAAGATTTGCAATTGGAACCAGATTTGATGGAACGCACATTCGATAATACAGCAAATGATCAATTCGATGGACTAGAGAAATAGTACCTTTGTAGAATTTTCTTAAGCAGTTTTTAGATAGATAACAATTGTGTATTTGTGAGGGCCTTGCACAATTAAGAGTGGGGCTATTTAAAATATGTAAATAAACTTTGTGATAAGTTACTGGTTGGTTATTGATAACCTTGAGAATTACACTGATGGTTAGGCAGTTTAGTTGATAACAGTAGGTTGTTAGTGGAATAAATGGTTAAGAATTCAAAGAGTCATAACCTTTGGAATCTGCTGGCCGACTGTCCAACTTTTGGTAGGATAAAGAAGTTGAGGAAAGGGAGATCGAGGCCAGACTATGATAGGCGTAAGCCGAGGCAAGCTTGGTGCTACTTCTTTTTGTTTCTTTATTGTTGACAAGTAATGGATAGTTTTTGAATACTGAGAAGTTAGACTGGAGTGCCAGACTGTGATAGTCATAAGCCGGGGCAAGCTTGGTGCTATCTCTTTTTGTTTCTTTGCTGTTGACAAGTAATGGATAGTTTTTGAATACTGAGAAGTTAGTCTAGAGTGCCAGACTGTGAAAGTCGTAATTTTGTGTGATGAATTGAGAAACTGAATATAATATGTAAGTTGGAGATCAATAATTGAATATATATAAATCACAAAGAGAGTAAGTGGGACATGAACGGATAAGAATATGGAAGTATTATTGAATTGATAGTCATAGAATGGATTATGGATTGAATTAAGATAGAAGTATTAAGCCTTGGTGTTTTGTAGTTTAATAATTCATTTCAGATAGCTAGAGTAGAGTCAATTATGACATTAACAGATCCAATTTATATAACTAGTCTTTCCCCATGTTGGAACCCACCTCTATTAGTTCAATTGCTTTGATATATTGAACCTTGAACACAACGAGAACAACAATTATCAATAAAAAATCTTTGATATTATCCTTTAATCTATATCAAAATTGATTGATAAGGGCTTTGTCATCCTAGTCCATATTACAAGCGAGGTTTTCGAATTCAACAACATATATGGTGGTTGATCATGATATTTTTTGTAAAGATAAGAGCTTGATCTCTACTACTCTTTCTCAATCACTTTTTTTGAATGTGGTTGTAAACACTTCTAGGATTAAATTCTAATCGTAAAAGAGTCACAAATCTTTTTTTATTAAAGATGGAAATCAAGATAGATCTCTTTTTGATAAAAGTGTGCCTATGAATCTGACTTGAATAAATCCATTGAAGTATTGTAAAGGATGCAACCTTAAATACACCTTGACTTCTTACAAAAATCTTTAAAATTTTGATCTTATTCCATCCAACTTCTCAGGCATATTAATCCTTATTCCTATCATATTTGTAGAAGAAAAACTCCTTGGATTTAGTTGTGAGATCGATCTACTAGCTTTATTCAACTTCATAATTTCTTATCATAGACTCTGAACTTTTCCATAGGCATAAGCATAGTATTTCTATGATTCACATTGGAAATACATGAGATTTTTACTCTTAGAATATTGACAAGCTCATGAAGATTTACAATAATTATAAATATATTCTCACTTCCACTAAAAGTAGCATCTATAATTTTTCTTTTCATAGATAATTCAAAAAAAATGAAAAAATTATATTAGAAGAGGATAATCTGTAACTTCTAATAAAAAATTTTCACAAAGAGGGATAATCCACTTTCTTTAAGAAAAAGATTAGTATTAAAAAATAAGATTTTTCTTTAAAGTTAAATAGTCAAAAATCTTCAAAATATAATAATAGAAGTGAAGTAATCCACTTACTTCTTAAACAAGATAAAAATAATATGTTAGCACTCTTGTCAAATTAATAAGGTCATGAATCTCAAAGAAAGAAAATCCTCAAAATACTCTTATATCTTTGAAAAGAACTAGAAAGTTACTCGTAAGGTGATATAATATTAAATTATAATGGCTATTGCCAAAAATAAGAAGATTAGAAAGTCTTAAAACAAGACTAAGGACTAGAAAGATATTGACAAGAGTGAAAAAGGCTTCATTCTTGCCTCCATATATACTCTCTAACTAAGAGTTATATGGCAATATTCTGTAGGACCTCGAACATGTGTTGACTTTGCTAGTCACATGTCTTAACTTGCAAGGCAAGTTATCTATGTATGTGCCACATAGTTAACTTATTCTATAAGCTACTACACCAAGTTAACTTATTCTACAAGCTTCCAACACATGGTTAACTTGTTGGCTAAGTTTCTATTCTACAAATGCATGTAAAGTCAACATCGCATCTATAAAGCTTTTGGAAAGCTTTTCTAGAAGACTTTATGAAATTAATCTATGTTTATTTACTTCTACATAATCATATAAGTAACTATTAGAATAAATATATATGTCCATGACACAAGATATGATATTACCAAAGGCAAAAAAAAAAAAAAAAAAAAAAAAAAAAAAATCTTACTATTAAAAAAAACTCAAGAAAAATTATTTTTATTTGAAAAAATAAAAAAGATCTTTGGAAAGAAGTCCATTGTCCATCTACTATAGATAATTGACTATGCCGTTGGTTTGATATTAAAAGAAGATATCAATAAGGCCAATAATAAAAAAGAAGCTATTAACATTTAATTATATATTAAAGAATTTAAAATCATGATTGGAACTACAAAATCACAGGAGCTTGAGGAAGTGATTATAACAAAGATTCAAAAATCTTAGAATTCTTTGTAGGACTTTGTTAATAAAATTGACTTTGATAAATTAAATTGCATTGATACATCTTTCTTGACTTTAGTTGTGGTTGCAAAAGAAATTGCTTCCAACCTTATTTTATAGAAAAGAAAGATGTCAAGCTCTATAATTTCTATAAAAAGTAAAGACAAATGTAAAGCTATTCCAAATCTTAAGAAAGCAAGTATAAAATAATAATATATTATCTCATATGCTTTCATCAATGCAACTATTGAAAAGGCTAAAGCCACAAAAGAAGGGCGAGAAATGAAATAAGTAGTGGATGAAAAGAGGTTGTTATTTGAAGAAAAGAAGTGGATAGTAGAAAGAGAGGAAAGTGGCAAGAAGAAAGTCCAAGCTAAGAGAGAGAGTTTCTTTAGAGGTACAACAAAAAAATAAAATAAAATAAAATAGATCAAAAATATTACATAATTTTTTATATTTAGAGAAAGAAGAATTTATAACAAAAGTAGAACAACTACTTTGAATTCTTTCCTAATTTTTAAGTATTAAAATTAATATTAATTTTTAAATATAAAAAATAGATATAAAAAAATTTAAAAAATAAAATTTGCAATAAAAACTTTTAAAAAAACTAAAAAAACTATTAAAATATAAAAATAAAAATAAAGAATAAAGATAAATGAGTCAAATAAAAGAATACATATTTAGGTATCACATATATTTTTTTTATTAGTTACATAAATAAAACAAGTCTTTAATATAGTTTATAGATAATATTTTAAGGTTAAGCTGTTCTTTGTAAGAACTATAATAATAAAAAGATTGTATTCTTCAGGCTTCTTTTTCCATGTCAAGTGTCTTTTGAAACATTTTTGCCTAAAAATCCTTTAATTCTACCAACATGTTATATAGCATTGAGCAAGTTGTAACCCACTTTTGGATCATCCACATATCATTAATGTACTTTAATAGATTCTTTTCTTCTCTAAAAAAATACCACTTGGCTTTTGTGAACTTGATACTTTCATTATTTTTAATTCTTGGTATTACCACATAATAGTAGAATTCTATATTTTTTTCTCAAAAAATAGAAATTGATCAATAAGAAAGAATAATTATATCAACTATAAGCTAAGTGAACTAGTAAATATTATTTTTTGTTAAAATAATTTTGAAGATGCTTATATAAAAAAATATTCTTGTATATGATTGAGTCACAAATAAAATTAGACCACCTAAAGTAGAAAATAGTGATTCATTAGTCAAAGTCACATGGCACTTAGAAAAATATTGAGTATTTGTACTTCTTGTTCCAATATAAGAATGAATTGGTTGCTTGGTTTTGGTAAAGTAACAAAGTTGTTTCATCCTTAAAATCAATGTGGTAAAGAAAGTCTTATGGCTTTAGTACTTCAAATATCTCGTTCTTTTATTTAGCATCTAATAAGAAAATCCATTGCTTTGTTATATAAAATTATGTTACGGTCTTGCAATCTTATAGTCTCAAATTCTTGCAGTCTCTCATAGAAATTTCATTTTGCTAAATTTTAATACTGTTAAAAGGGCTATAATTAATAAATCTTAATATATTCATTAATATCTTGTGACTATTTAATAGTAAAATTATAATCAATTTACAGTCTAGTAGTCTTTCAATGAACTTTTGTAATATATCTTTTGATGTAAGAGTTGAAAATTTGATATAAGTGCATATATTCTTTAAAAAAAATACTAAAATCAAGAAGGCATATATCATGATATCCATCATTTTTTTAAAGTTTGATCCTCCATAATAAAATTTTGGAAATTTAAAATACATACATAATGTCAATATAATAGAGAAGAAATATATTATGAATAAAAAATAGATAAAGATTTTTATTTTGTATTATATAGCATAAAATAAAAATTATAGAAATTATCATTTATATGAATAAGTTTGCAATAATAGTTTTTGAAAGATATTATTATTTATGAGGGAATAAAATTTTAAAAAAGATAAAAAATAATTGAATAAAACATTTTATAAAATTTATAAAGTTGTTTAATTATATAAAAAAATATATAATAAAAATTATTTGACTATTATATTATGGAATTTTTTTAATTAAATAGATAAATATATATATATATATATATATATATATATATATATATATATATGTATATATATATATATATGTATATATTTATATATTTAAATTTTATATTGATTAAAATCATTAAAGATAATACAATAAATTATAAATAATTTTTATAAATTTAAATTATTTTTAAGATTTAAAATAAAATTCCTAAAATAATTCTTTACTTAATTTATTTAAATTTAGATATTTTAAAATATATTAATTTTAATAAAAAAATATTATATAATCAAAATTATTTTATTTTATATAATATTCTACTTAGTTTATACTTAATTAATGTAATCTCCTATAGATATCCAAAAATATTATTCATTGTATTAATGTTAAATTTATTCTATTTATGTTTATTTTCTATTTAATCCTAAAAATTATTAAGTTTAATTTATTTGTAAAGTTCAAAGAATTAGTATGCCTATTATGTATTTTTTAAACTTATATTTTATTTTTATTATTAAAAAAAATTAAAAATTAATCTACTTAAATATATATTAAGTAAAATTAAGTAGTACTTTTAGTTTATTATTATTATATAATATCAAAATTTGAAACAAAGTTCTTTTCTATTAATAGTTTTTAAGAAAAATATTATAAAAATCCTTGAAATTTGCTGAATTATAAAGAATATCCTTGTTTTCTTGATAATAGCAAACTTACCTCCTACTTTTATAATAATATCAAACCTACCTCCTACTTTTGTAATAATATCAAACCTATCCTTGATTTTAATAAGCTATTACAATTTCTTTGTTTTTAAATTTAAATGATGTCGAAATCATATATTGCATGGTCTTTTTTACAGTTTTTGATCCTCTATGTACTTACTTCTTTCTATTCTCGGTGGTTCTTAACTATAGCAATTCATTCCTTGTTGTAATCCTTGTTGCCACAACTATGATGAATTGGATGCTTACACCATTACATCTACCACCTTTGTATCTTATCAAAAGCCTCTATGAAATTCTTAAAAAAGTGATGATACTCAAAATTTTGATAATGTGATAAATAATTTTGTTGTTGCTTTCTGACCTAACCTTGCCTTTTTGATATAAGCACTAAGGATGAATCTAAGTCATGATTTAAGAAAGCAAAAAGATTAAGGCCAATTTTCTAGCTTGCCATTATATAAAAATAAAATAAAAAAATATTAACATCATTGCTAAGCAACCCACTTGTAGTGATCCTCAACATTTGAAGGTATTATTTTTATTATTAAAAGCAAAGGCCTCACCATGCACAAAAAATTTACCAAAGACATAATCAAAAAAATGATTCTTATAATATAATTTATTAAAAAATCTATACATCTATGGATAACCTAACTCAAATATTTGAGATATAAGATGTGTGAAGGTAAATAAAGTGTATATATGTCACAAACATATATTTATTGTAATTCTTATTTAAGAAATATAAATAGATAGAAGTATGTAAAAGTATATTAATTTCATAATATCTTCTAGGAAAGCTTTTTAAAAGCTCTATAGGTACAATTTTGACTTTATATATATTTTTAGTTGATTAATAGGTTAGAAACTTGGTCAATAAATTGACCATGTTCTATACGTATTATTAGCTTACAGAAGAAGCTCACCATGTGGTGTCCTTGTAAAAAAATTATCTTGTAAGATAAGATACATATTGTGCAAATTCAATACGTTTTAGAGGTCCCATAGAACTTTGCCATATAGCTCCTGGAGAGATAGAATATAAAAAGACAAGAACAAAGCCTTCTTCACTCTTATCAATTCATTTTTTGCTTCTAGTATAGTTTCAAGAAGTCTCTAGTTTTTTTTTCTTTTGACAATAGTCATTCTAATTTTGTTTTAATATACATACTTTCTTATTTTTATATTGTAATACTTCTTTGAAAAAGTTTTACTTATTTATTTGATTTTATCGAGTTTTTATATTTGATAGAGTGACAAGAGTATACTTATAATGTGAAAGCTTTGTCTTTTTTTGATTAAGAGTGGATTATTCTTTTTTCTTGATTAAACATAAGCGTATTAAAAATTACAAATTATCTTCTTCTGAATTGATATTATTTTTAATATTTTTTTGTTTTCAAGTTCTTTCTTTTACTTGACTTGAGCAATATTAAACATCTCTTTTCTTCTAAGTATTATTATAATAGAGCTTGTCAAAATGAAGAGTGTAATGGCATAAATATAAAAATAATCAAAAAAATTAATACTTATAATATATCAATTCAATTTACCAATACAAAAAAAACAAGAATGATAAAAAATGGAGATATAAAAATGAATGAAATTACTTCAATATCTATATCAAATCATGTTTCTTCTCTAATATAAAAATACCAGTCAAGTATTGAAGAACTAAGAATTGTCTTACTTGAGAAGTTTCATGAAATAAAATCAAAGTTTTAAAGATTCATCAATCAAATATAATTGGTATTGAACTTCAATTCCAAAACTATCCAACTTCTGGATTATAAGTCAGGTTTATTAAAATACTACTTTCTGATTTTGCATTATCATGGTTTTCATCTTTTTTTGAATGATGTGATCTAATATTGGATAATTTGAAAGCTTTCTTGATAGATTTTTGATTTATGTATGAAAAATATGATTTAATTTATATTACAATAAATAAAATTTTAATTTTAATAAAAATAATAATTTATAATATTTTATGCATTATAATTTAGACAACTTGTAATTGATATTAAGTGAAATAATATTGGATTAATTTATCAATTTCTTTATGGATTATAATATGAAGTAAAGAAATTGATGCTCAATTTATTTCATCTTTAAACATTGAGTCAAGCAATTGATTTTGCTGTAAAATATGACAATCAACTTTTTGAATTTTGATTTAAGAATTGTATAAGTAGACCTCAACTTTATTACAACTCAATGGCAATACCAATATCTTTTTAATACATAATTTTAAAAGTAGAGGATATACAAATTGATGTGGTATATTTTAAATCTCTTATTGAGCAAGCAAAGACTCTATATTATTAAAAAAGATTATATTTATATTATGAAAAATCAAAACACATTATTCAACATCGTTCAAAAAAGTAATATAATCATAAAATAAAAATATAATTTTTAAAGAAGACAATATGTTGAAAGATGAATTTGTCCAACTACAATAGGAACCGTGCAACTGAAATCTTATATAATACCTAATGAATGCCTTATTCTCTTCTTAGAATCCTCTCTTTGTTTTATAATAGATGTTAGTTTAGGACCTAAATATCTCAAAGCCTTTTTCTTTCTAGATTCAAGAGCCTTAGCTTATTTTTTAAATGAAAACTTTTTTAAAAGACATAACAAATCTTTAATAAAGAAAACAAAACATGTTCATGTTGAAGTCATATATGATCATTCTTTATCTTTTAGAAATAATATTTATAAAATGTTTCTTCTAAAATTAATAATTAATAGTCATATTAGCTTTGTGGCATTTAAAATTATTAAATCATTTAATCATTTTAGATTTATCATGGTTAAAAAAGTATAGTTCTTGAATAAATTGGATTTTTTATAGTCTTGATTTTTTTAAATATAGATAAGAGTCTCATTAATTAAGTAAAAATTCATAATTCTAGTATAATCAAACATATATTTATAAATACAAGAGCTTTCTTATATGTTGCAAAAAAAGGATCATCTTGTGTAATTTATGCCATACTTATTTTTAATGGTAGAAAAACTTCAAATGGCATTTCTAGCCAATATAAAGATTTTTAAGATATATTTGAAAAGAAGAATTTAGATATTCTTTGGAAACATTCTTCTTATGATTGTTCAATTGATCTTTAAGAAAGAACTCAACCTCCATTTGGAACTATCTATAGTTTATCACAAAATGAGTTTGTTGAACTCAAAAATATATTAAAGAAAATCTAGCGAAGAATTTCATACACCATTTCAAATCTATAACAAGAATTCTAATTTTATTTGAAAAGAAAAAAGATGGATTATTGCTAATGTGTATTGATTATTAAAGACTCAATAAGATCACCATTAAGAATAAATATTTGCTACCTTCGATATTTAAATTTTTTGATGAATTCAATTAAGTTAAGATCTATACAAAAATAGATCTACATGGGACATATAATCTAATATGTATTTAAAAAAAAAATGAATAGAAGACTCTATTTTGAAGCAAATACAAATATTTTAAATATAATTTTATTCCTTATGGATTTATAAATATTTAAGAAATTTTTAAACATCTAATAAATGATATCTTTTAATAATTTTTAGAAAATTTTATTATCTGTTATTTAGATGACATCTTAATTTATTCTAAGAATATGAAAAAAATGAACTTCATATTTTTCATATGTTACAAAAAGTAAGAGATGCAAAACTTTATATCAAAATAAAAATAAAAAAATAAAAAATACGTATTTCATATTACTCAAGTCAACTTCTTAAGATATATTATTTCAAATTATGAACTTATGATGGATCTTTAAAAAGTTTAAATTATTATAAAGTTGAAGATTTCAAAAATAATAAGAGATATTTAATGCTTTTTGAGATTTGATAACTACTCTTGAATCTTCATCAAGGATTTCTCTCAAATTTTAGCTCCATTTACAAGTTAAACTTGCAAAGACAAACTTCAATAGAATCAAGAAGCAAAAGTAGCATTTGAAGCTTTTAAGACAATCTTTGTTTTTGCACCAATCTTATATTGTGTCAACTTCTTCAAATCATTTTTTATGGAAACGGATGCATCAAACTTTGCTTTGAATTTTATATTGTCACAAATGAGAATAGATGATAAACTTTACTTAATATCTTTTTATTCTAAAAATATTTGAGTAACAAAGATTAATTACAAGATTTATGACAAAGAATTTCTTGTAATAGTGAATTTATTTCAAGAATGGTGCCATTACCTAAAAGGTGCTTTTAATGTAGTCATCATATATATATATATGATAAGAATCTTAAGTATTTTATATCAACATGTATTTTGAATTATCAGCAAGCCCGTTGAAGCATATCCTTGTTAAGATTTAAATTCAAGATTATTTATCAAACACAAAAAAAATAAGATTTGTGAGACGTACTTTTTAGACAATCTTATCTTGCATCAAAGGAAGAAAATGTTATTTTTTTATTAATAAAAAATAATTCTCTTGAAGCTACAACATCTTCATATTTGAGAAATAGAATCAATACTAACTGTTGATTCAACTTTCATTAAGTAAGTTTAGTCAAGTATGTCTTCTGATCTTTTTGTTTATGATATTAAGGAAAATTCTTCAAAATCTCACAATACTTTTAAGTTTGAATTCAAGAATAGTCTATTATATTTCGAAGGGCATTTATATATTCCAAAAGTTGAAGCTCAATTACGTATTCTTTCAAACTTATCATGACTTTCTAATAGTAGGATATTTTGGATATAATATGACTTTAGAGCTAATATCTAGGGATTTTTGGTGGCCTAAAATATAGAAGGCAATTAAAGAATTTGTACAATCATATAATGTTTGGTCAAGATTAAAAACTCTTTGTCATTAACCTTACAAAAAATTTCAGCCATTATCTATTCTAAAAGAACCATGGTCTTCTGTTTCTATAGATTTTATCACAGATCTTCTAATCTTAGGCTCTTATGATTCTATATTTATGATAGTAGATCATTTTTCCAAGATGAAAACTTTTGTACCATATATTAAATCCATTATAAGTGAAGAAATAGCTAAGTTTTTTCTTGATAACATCTATTGCTATCATAGATTATCTAAAGATATTATATTAGATAGTAAAACTTAGATTGTATTAAAATTTTAGAAAATAATTTTTAAGTTTTTTAAGGTAGATATAAAATTATCTTTGGCTTTCTATCTCCAAATTGATGGACAAATAGAGTATATAAATCAAGTTTTGGAGCAGTATTTAAGGTATACCATCAATTATCAACAAGTTGATTAAACAATTCTTTTGTCATTGGCAAAATAACTTTGTACATTTTTCTATGTAATAAATATCTTTTTTGTTAATTATGATTATCATCTACAACTTAATGCTTTTAACTTTTCAAAAATTCATAATCTTGCAACAAAAGATTTGACAAATCATTTATCTAAGCTATATACAACAGTAAAGGCATAACTAAAAGAGGCTTAAAAAGAACAAAAGAGTAATATAAATGCCTATCACAAAGAACAATCTCATTTTTACTTTGGTGATAAGATATGATTATTTTGTCATAATATCAAAACTATTTGTCCTTGTAACAAGTTAGATTGCTAAAGACTTCTACCATTTATTATTTATAAATAAGTCAATCTAGTCACTTATTAATTATATCTACCGGAGTCCATAAAAATCCATCTCGTATTTCACATATCTCTTTTAGAGCCATATAAGTTAATGAATATTTTAAGAAGAAGACAAATACCACTTCTTATTCAAATGAATACTAATCAAGAATTTGAGATAGAAGAAGTCTTAAATTTAAAGCAGAGCCAATTAAGGTAGGAATATCTTATTCATTAGGACAGATATGATATAAGCAAATGCACATGGAAGTCAAGAAAAAAACTTACAAATATAGTAATGAAGGTCAAAGCTTTTTATCAATGACATCTATTAAAATTAAGATAAAGAATAGCAAACTTTTATTTTAAAGAAAATATAATTTAGGAAAGATTGTATTCTATCTTCTATTCTTGTTTGTAATTTCTATGTAATTGTGGCATTAAGGAGATGGAAAACCAACAGCCAACAAATTCAACTTAAAAACCATCATTTGTTGACTTATTGGATGAGACATTACAATTATCATAGCCTTCAAGATGATATAATAGGAATGAAGACCTTTAAGAATAATATGTTCTTATGTAAATAAAAGAAGTTGAAAAAATATATTTGTAACTTTAAAAAAGTATTAACTTTGAGGATTGGACCTAGAAATCTATGCTTTGACCTTATAAGTTATCAAAGATCTATCTAAACTACTATTATAGCAAAGTCAAATCTCTTTGTACTAACTATGCAATAGTCATAGAATGTTAAAGTAGGATTTAATCCTTACACCAAAAAAGATGAAGGGAGTGAAGTCTAATAAAGATATTATGCAACAAATATAACCAGTCATTATAAAGGCTCTATGGCAACAATTGGACATTCTTCAACGATGCACAAATTTTTTGGAGTTGAGCAGGTTGAACACCCATAAGCTTGCACATATAATCCAAATAGTACAACTATTCAAGAGTTTTTATCAAATAGAAGACTTACCCTTACTTAATAAGTTTTGAATAGAAACATAGAGAGAAACATTGTATCAAATTATAAACACATTAATCCATTAACTATTAGCAAACAATCCTAAACTTAAATCTGCTTACATGGAGAATGATAACAACATGAATCAATTCTAAAGCACTTGTAAAACATGGGTACTAGGTCCAATATATGGCAAGATCATAAGTACATATAAGTAGATATTTGATCAAAGTAACAAGTTTTTGGATGCCAATCTTCCTTGACTTGATATTATAAATCTAATTGTGCTTAAAGTATAATCTTAGTTTAAAGAATTTGTATTCAATGAAGCACTCTTGCAATTCATAATAATCAACTTAGCATCTATTTCCTATGTATATAGATCAAATATATCACAACTATAGCAAACTGCAACAATTGGTGAATTGGATGTAAGGATCAACGTCAGCTTCAATCAATAGAAATCAATAAAAAATAATATTGACTATATTAGCCTCAAAGAGCCATTAAGCACATTATCAAATAGCATCACCAATTAATTAGTAACATGCATGAATGAGTTAATGAAATTCCTATTATTTCTATCTCCTATCTATCAAAATAATGACCAATACAATAGGCTTAGAATAGCCAATAGGAATAGAAGATGAGAATTCTAATTTAATTTGTTATGCTTCAAGTCGATAATGATTAATTTCTTAAGCTTAATGTATAATTTTTTTACTTTTAGGTGAAACACAGAATAAACACAAAAAAAAAATACAAACAAAAAAAACTTTGGCAATCATATAAGCTATGGCACAAAGGTGAAGAGAAGAACTTGTCAAGATGAAGAAATTCAAAGACATCAAGAAGAACAAGAGGAGGTGCCAATGATTGTAAAAGAAAAGAAGTGACTAATTGTATAAGAAGAAGTACAAGAGCTTGAGCCACAACTTGAATCTACCTCAAGCACCACAATAAGATACAAAGGTGGTGACATGGCAGTAGTGACAGCGAGCACTACAGCAAAGAATGTATCACCATAGCAAAACATCGCCAAGAATTAAAAGAGGTGCAAAGAAGTATTGTATATAGAATATGTCTTTTGTCTTATCATTTCTTAGATGGTGTAAGCTTCTCTATAATTGTGTCTTTAATTTATATATTTTCTTACTTTTTGTTGTATTTGTAGCAATAAAGTTTTAAAATTAAACATGTTCATTATTCCATTTATATGCCTAGCACCAATAGAAATGGTTGTTTAAATAAATAATCTTTTCTCTTATTTCAGTCTATTGAGCAAATCACATGTACACTTAATCTACCTTCAAATATCTTATATCTCAAATATTTGAGTTAAGTTGTCCATGGATGTATGGATTGTTCAATAAATTACACTATAAGAATCATTTGTTTGATTATGTCTTTGGCAAATCCTTTGTACATGGTGATGTCTTTGCTTTTAATAATAGGAAGAATGCCTTCAAATGTTGAAGATTACTATGAGTGGCTTATTTAGCAATGATGTTAATATTTTCTTGTTTTTTCTATAATGGCACACTAACAAATTTGCCATGATCTTTTTGTTTTACTAAACTATGACTTGGATTCATCTTTGATGCTTATATCAAAGAGGCAAGAGAAGGTTGGAAAGCAGCAACAAAATTATCTATCACATTATCAAAATTGTGAATATCATCTCTTTTTTAAGAATTGCATAGAGACTTATGGTGAGGCACAACTTATGGTGAGGCACAAAGATGGTAGATGCAATGGTACAAGCATCCAATCCGTGGTCATGGTGGCAGTGAGAACCACAAGGAATACATTGCTACAGCCATTGTGATAACTAATCAAAATCAAGAATAGATTTGATATTATCACAAAAGTGGGAGGTGTGTTTGCTATTATCAAGAAAACAAGGATATTCTTGGTAATTCAGCAAATTTCAAGGATAGTTATGATATTTTTCACATCAAAGTGGTGTTATCACATCAAATTGCTATCAAATCAAACTGTATGATTCTATGTAAGTTAATAATTTGAACATCTCTTGTACACTTTTAACCTCCTTTCAAACCTTTGGACACAGTTCGACAGACTTTAATCCATTTAACCTCAACAGCAGAAGTTCTTAACACCGCATGAACATTGCACCGTGTAAATTGTTACGGTGATGAGATAGCAATAACAATTTACTGCTTCCATGTCCATTTATGAAGTGAATCACGGATGCAATGGAAGGTAAAATATTGCTCCGAACAAAAGTTTCGAACCAGCCTATGGCTCAGTTCAGGCTTGTCATGTGTCTACCTCTGAATCTGCTATCCAAGTGTCCATGTAATCCATATGACCACACAAATAGTGCGATAGACTACATGAAGTTATGGATGACATGTAAATGTAGAACCCGATTAATAACCAAAAAGTAAACTTTGTTCAAGCTAAATAACCATGAAAAATTTGACAAAAAGCTGATATGGTGCCCTGCATGAGCCATTTTCTCACTTGGCATACAACTTTACCTCATGCTTCTCATCAAGATCTACAAATAGACTGCTCTACCTAGAGCAGAACGATGTGACCAAACAGGAAGCCAGCTTGAAGCTTATTAAAAGTTAGTTTTAAACCTTACAGTTCTCAATGTTGGGAAGTAGCTGTTCTCTGAGCAAAACTCTGTTGAACCAAAACAACATGAACTGGTTAGTTTCCAGATTTGTGAGTTGTCAATGCAAATTTTGAAGCAACAATGTAGCTCTACAAGTTCTTCCTTTTAATAATTTGAGAAAGCTTTAACTCCTTGGGGGTGGAGAAAGAACCTGCTGCGCACGTTGAGCGCATTCCTTATAGATTCTTACTGCCTCGGTACACCCTAAAGGACTCTGCACCCAGAGGATGAGTATGAAAAACTGCTTTCACGGACCAAGAGTAACTTGTTGAATATTAAAGACCAAACCAGAAAAGCAAATTTAATCCTGTGCTTGCTACAGAAAATATTATTAGATGATGAAGGACTTATTAACAAGTCTCGTTCATTGCCCAGTTAGAAATAAACCTAGAAATGTAAAAGCGAATAATGTCCTGTTCGAACCTTTGCAGATTCCCGATAGCACTGTAAACATCTATCCTTCTCGGCCTGGCAAGGTATTGTATACGATGGAGCCCTGAATTCCGTTTCATCATCGGTAAAGAGTCAGATGAGAAGGATACTTGCAATTGGCATTCCACATACTCATTACAAATACACGTCATCTATCCATCATAAATGTACTCATCATAAAACATTATTAGCCAAAGTGTGCATCGAGAATTTGTCATATTTCAATCTACATGGAAACCTCTAAAACACACAATATTGCATCTAGAATAAGAATTTCCAAGAACAATCATCACGCACCGGAATTGCTTGTCTTGCAGTTCTCGAGCAAGTTGTTTTACTTTCTCCAACTCCTCCTTTTCTCGCTTCTGTAGCTTCTCACCCAGGTTTTCCTGTAATGAGCAAGACCTTCAGTATTTAAGAAATTCAAAAGATCAACTGAAGGATGTAACTTGGTCGTTGATAACGAGATAAAGATTACTTACAGATTCTTCGACAACCTTGTAGATAGGGCCAAGGTCGTGGATTTGTTTCTGTGTTTGTTGGTGACCTTGTTCTTTGCTTATTCCAGGCAGAGCCGATAGAAATCCAGGATAAAAGGGCAGTGGGAGATCCTGCTTTGAAACCAACGGAGCCTCTGATGGCTTTACGCTTGGTTTCGGTGCAGGAGCTTTCTTAGCTGGCCTTTTTGGAACAATATTCTCCTTCGCAAGCTTTTGCATAAGATCATTCGTTACCTAGAAAACAAGAAAAATCCATAAGCCTCAAGGCTTAAATATGAACAGACCGCCTTTCGGTTCAGGTTGACAACCTCTAGGGCGTCAAAAGTACAACGACCTAAGAACTCAAGTCATCCTTTGCTTACGGAATTCAGATAACATGAAAGCCCTCTAATCAAGTCCTTTTCCAAATTCTACAAGCTAAGACAAGTAATACTCATAACTGCACTATGATAGAGAATCAATTAACCTGCAAAGAGAAGGCATCATTTGCTGGGGCCATCTCTTCGTGTGAGCTTGCTGATTGAGATCCTGCTCGCGTTGTTAAACCCACAAATATGGTCAGCTGTCAACAAACAAGCTACACGTACTTGAAAAGCAATTCACTCGCAAACTATTTTCAGAATACCCTGCACCGCTCGGTGAGAAAGGAGACCATACTTTAGAACTCAAGTATGCTAACAAAGTAATGCTTGCTGTACCTCGGGATTCCACTTTTGGAGTAAAAATTGAAAAATCATGGGACAGAAAGCTGGACAGTAGAGCTCTGGTATCAAGCAGTCAGAAAGAACCGGACCGTGCAATCTATCTCGACAATACCCAGACCTAGCTCATAGACGTCTACTAACGCAACCGACCCAGACGTCCGGCATGAGTATATGAGGAATCACTATACACCAACACTCCTCCTGCAGTAGAAAGCTTATATAATTTGAATGCTAAAACTATGAGACTTCGAATAAAAATTCCAAAAACAGACCGAATTCTCAGTTGCTCATGTACAAGCACTAAGCGGAACGGCAATTTCGTGATCGACAGGCTCAATAGCGATCATGTCGATGCTCTAAGATACAGTAATATTAGAATGACATGAAATCTCCAAACTGGAACTCTATAAATTCAAGAGCAGCTCAATGGTGCCAAGTATCTTAATGTAAAGTACACCGGGTGCAGGCCACAGTCACTCAGATCACAACACTGTTAAAAAAAATTATAAAAATTAAAACCAAACAAACAAACAAACAAACAAAATACAGCAATCGAGCTCCGCATCCGATACATTGAAGTCTATCAAAGGCGCACCTCTCCCCAGATTCTTCAAAGCTCAAAGCTCCAGCCCGACACGACCCGCGCTCCACCTTCACAGTTACAAATTTGAACTCTGCGAGTTTTAACAACAAATTTCGGGAAGAATATTGAAAAATTCAAGAGAAATGGAGTAAAATTGCGACGGAGAATCGACGGCAAAGCTTTGCCAGGAGCGAGCTGGTGATCGGCGAAGCAAGCGTCCTCTCCGGAGGAAGGACGACGCTGTGGAGTTCGGATTCGAGACGACGACGAGTTCCACTTAGAGTCGTCGGCCCTAAGATGACTAGTATACATTCCACTTGGAATTAGCAGTGATGACGTGGGTTAATCGACGAATGTCGTTCGGGGGTGTCGATTCTGAGAATGGATGACACGCTCCAGACGTTCATCCGTGAGCTGGACGAAGTTCCTTTTCTGGTTTGTTACAAAGAGAGTGCCCCATTCCTATTTCTTCTCGACTCTCAACATTTAATCACTTATTCTTTAATTAGATGATAATCATGTATGAAATTAGAAACGAACCTAGAATTATCATAGTTCGCATATGGGGGAAGTCAAAGAATAAAATCTTAATAAAATTGATCCATAGGTTTTAGTTTAACTTTATATCATCATATTGTGTATGTGATGACATGCCTATATATATATATATATATATATATAATTTTATACAATATAAATTAAATTTTATATTCTAATATTAAACAATGATTTATGAAATAATTACACTAACACATTTATGACATTTAATTTTTTAATATACCTTAGAAATAAGTGGTGTAAGAAATGATTAAGTCTTACTACTTTACAAATTTTTATTCAAAAATTTAGTATCCAAAACATGTTGTTAGTTCAATTAGACCATAAAAACAAGCCCAAGTTTCCAAATCAACTGATATCTGTGGATGTGAATAAAACCGCTAAAACAAGACAACTCAAAATCAAAGTTTGAAGAAAGATTATAAACAAATTGAGAACTAAATTTTATCACGTGATATCATACTATCAATATTTTTTGATACTTTATTGCTAAGTACTTTTAGTAAATATTATATTACTTAATATTAAATATCATCTTGAATTATTTTGAATTATTCATTGATCTAAAATTAAAAAACACAAATATTAGTTTGCTTATGAATCTGTACATATTTTGTAGATAAAGCTCTTGCTTAGTTAATAATGAAAGTATATGAAATTTATTTGATTCGATTAGTATATTATTTTTTCATCTTTAAAGGAAATCTCTTCTATTTATGATATCTTTTCAGTTTTTTAAAGTTACTTGCAACAAAGGAACTCTTTATCAAAAAATATAAATATTTTCTCGGTATTATATGTATATGTATATATATATATATATACACTGAAAGAAATCTTCTTATTATCATTTTAATTTTAATAATAAATTTACTATAATTAAAATTATTTTTTATTTACAAAATATTAAAGTTCTTCTCAAGTTAGCTTAGTTTTTTACTTAAATTCAATGTTGAATCAAAACAAATACTGTAACATTTGATTTTCCTCTGAAAAAACTCACAATCAATATGTAATTTGGACCTAAACCTCTAATTGATGGAAATAGAGTTTTATTGTTAAGTACTAAACATCTTAATTATTTCTTTATGCAAGATCTTAAAATATAAATATATTTTGTAACATTGTTGTGCTACATTGTGTGTGTGTGTGTGTGTGCGCTTTTCTTTTTTCTTTTTTCTCTCTCACTTATTTCTTTTAAAGTATGTTACTCATCTTTAATGTTCACTGTATCTTATGATGTAAAGAAATTAGATAAACCTTTCAATACTTCATGTGTAGTTTTAAATGACTGTGCATGTGATACTACATTATTTTTAAGACAATTGTTTTTAATGATTCAAAATATAAAGTCTTTGTTATTCTTATTACTTACACTTGATTTCAGTAACAAGAAAATTTAGAATTTTGTGACTAAGCTGAAATTAGTGAAAAAAGTAAGGATTTAATATTATTTACTAAGATCTACAATTTAATTTCATTTTTTTTTAACTTCCTATAAATTTGTGTATACATAAAGTATAAGAAAAATAAAAATTAATTTTTTTAAAATTAAATTAAATTAAATTGAACATGATCGATATCTACCTTCTAAACATTTTTAATATCTTGTAATTATAGAGGTAGAAATTCAACTTTCTGCTTCTTAGTAAAACTTCTTAACATCTACATAAGTACCCTATACACAAGATTCAATATGCAATTTGACATCTTTACTAGCTTTTTTAATGCCATAACTAAAACAAAAAATTCTTGATGAAGCAACTAATAATGCTTTTAAAAACTGAGATGAAATTTTTGAATGAACTTCTTGAAAAAATATTTTTATAACCTTATACAAACTATGATACATTCTTTGGAGATTAAATAAAAAATTAAGAATAATCAAATATAAAATAAAATATATGAATCGTTTCTAAAAAAACAGATTCAAAATAAGCTTAGATTTCATGTGAAAATTATAGATGGAAATGATAAAAAAAAATATGCATTTTATCGATAAGGAATAATAATTTACAAAGCTATATATACTACAGTCACAACTCTTGACAGTATAGTCCCAACTTTCATTATTATTTTTATTATTAATTCTACTACTACTACTCTGATTTATGCTTTACTACTGTATCTTGCAAGTGTAAGACCTGGTTTTTCATTCATCTCGCTGTGCACCTGCTCATGATAATATTGCAGACATTGGCACTTGCCGAAACTCATTTACAAGGACAATAATTCGCTTAGTGTTATGGAATATTCACACAAACACTTCAACACGAATGCATCACTGTATTTTTCGTGAGGTGAAAAAATTGTCTCTACTGCAATCCTGTCCTGGTTTATTTGATTTATGATCCATATGTAGACTTTTACTGTGTTTGAAGTTGAATTGGAGGATTCTCATTCACAGTTTATAGAGTTTTAAAGAGTTTTTTCCCAACTTTTGTGTTGCGAATGTATATCATTTCCTTCATTTTTAGCATCCGTTGCACAGTCAACTGTGACTGCAAATTTTCATGTGTATTTATTATATAATCTGGACTTGCGTTGTATTGCATTTTAGCACCATGGTGACATGACGACGTGGGCATCCTACCATGTGCGTCAATGAACTCATTATTTCCTTCCTTGCATCATTTGCAATGTCTAGCATCAGAACACTGATCTTCTCATGCAAGATAACTTTATCATGGTCTACTGCGGCATAGTTGCATCATAGTCTTACCGTGTAATGAAACCAGAGCCGATCAGGGCACGATTAGGTCGAGGTTTACGAGCGCCCGAGCGAACAATGCCAGGAAGAACCTTACCCCTTTCACATGTGGTATCTCTTAGAACGTTACTCGGATGCGTTTGTAGATTCTATGCCATCTCCATGTGCTAAGTTGTAGAAATGGGCGGCGGCCTTGAATCTGCGGCCCCTATCCAACCATGTCTGCACAGGTCGAGGCTCTAGGGTAGACCACAACGGAAGGTCACAGTCTTTACCGTGACTATGAAGAGAGCACTTTCTACACCAACAGCATTCTTCGGGAAACACAATAAGATAGCTTCATTTTGTTTCAGCGCTTGTGGGTTTGGCTCACTCCCCTCCGGTACAGGTTGATCTGGTAACGCTCTCTACCAGAGAAACAAGTTGAGTCTCAAGTAAGCCGCTACAAGCGTTGCTCAGCCTACTTGGTATCAGGAAGGTGGCGAGACCAACCAAGCTGCAGGTTTGTAATTTACGGCATTGGACTGCTGGGGATCAGTCGTGAGAGCTGTCTGCGATGGGCTAGACGTCAACATTAAATCCAACAGCCACGTTCGCAGCAAACTCTTATTGCCCCTGATTGCTAGCTGTAGATGCACCCATGTTAATCCGGATCACTGAAAACAAGCCCAAATAATAATGATCTGCTAATACTGCAGAACTGCATCGACAATCTGAGCACGAGGATTGTCAATTATAGAGATGTTAGACACAGTACCGGTGTGCATACACTGATTAGTTCTCCAGATTTTCTGAAAGACAGGATGCTTTAAACTTTATGGAGGAGTCACAATGTCAGTAGTGATTACTGCGGCATTCGGTAGTCTGTAGCTTCCGCAAGCAATTCGTTCTTCTTGACGAAATGCTGGAGCTGTTACTTAAGTTTTACACTCTGTTACCCCAGTTCTCTTCGGATCCTCATCTGGCAGATGAGTCTTTCGGCTTTTCAATGGCGGATCTCGCATGTTAACGGGTTTGTGTCTTGAGTGATGAAATCCAGCGCGGGCAGAGCACAAATTCTAAGACGACCTACGGACAGGGCGTAGTGATCAACGAAGGAGTCTCTGACAAGGTCACGGTCTGAGCTGCACGCAGACAAGCTCGAGCAGCAGGATGGTGAGCATGGCAATCTCATCTCAGAACCTCGCCGCATGATCAAACCAGTGACATCGACACACTTGAGAACCATGAAACATTCGCGTCCGTGGCTTGATGCCATGCTTAGAAGACAAATCGTGGCCAACAAGGTGCAGATTTTTGCGCATTCACCTTGAGCTCGTGAATCGCTTCTACATCTGTCCTTCATTCTGCTGCGAATAGTCGAGTCTTGTCATCTAAGGTGTAGAATACATGTTTATCAGAAGCTGCAGCTCTTCACGGACTTGAAATGCGCAGTTGAGAATCACTGAACTGGCCTCGGGGAGTGGTGACCTGGACGAGGGCAACCTTCAGTGACTCTCCAATCTAATTGCGACTCTGCCGATAAGACCCAAGGCTTTCTATGATAAGCATAAACCTGAACCGCAGGTCTGCAAAATCTCAAGCCCAGTCAGCGTCACACAGGAATCTGGTGACTGCTTCTTGACAGCGGATCATTCAAGACGTAAGAAGCGTGCTTTACGTATTTGGCGAGACTTTCTCGCCGCAATTATTCTGAGAGGAAGGGGTCATTTCCCAGCTGACTCGTCAACTTGAGATTACTCCTCTTCACCAGGAATCTCATGTAGACCACAGCAAATGCAAACCATATGTTACTCCCCACCCGAACACCAGTTGTAGATAACTTGGAGATTATTCGGTTATCGGTACGCGACCAGCACAGATCGATCTCGACGTGGTTCTTGCTCCGATTCGAGAAGATGGGTTCAGGAACTGAAAGGATAATAATACTCTTACATATCATGGAGTCAGCAAAGCACATATTTTGCAAACTGCAGGCCCGCCGTTGATGCACAGAACGGATCAGAAAAACAAATGCAATCAAACAAACAAACATGAAGTCATCTCATTTTTTATTTTTTTTTGTCTGTGATTGATTCTAGAACAGGTGTTTCTGTGCTACACAATATGGGTTGTGTGCTTATCATGTATTATGGTTCCATTCTCAAAGCCACCTCACTGAATACCGAAACGTGGGGTTGACTTTGCCACGATAAGGTTTGACCACAGAGAACACGGGTTGACCTTCGAAGACCGCATTTCTCAAGATTCCACATGTGCTCCCATTGGCTGTGATCCTTAAGTTGGGATATTGGGGCCCTGATCAAGGAATGCCACGTCCTCCTGCACCATTTCAATGCAGGATCTCAAATTAGGGTTTCCAGAAAAGAGTGGGTTGTGTTTTTTTGTCGAGGAAGGAGTGTTTGATTTGGTTGCAATAGTTAATTTTTGAGAAAGTTCGTGGAAAGGGTAAATCGCTTTGAGGACCTATCAACGAGTGCCGGTATCATCCACCCCAAATAGAGTGTAATTCATCGTGAGTTCGTGGATGCAAAGGTTTGCGAAGCAAGCAACAGGGGAATCCATTTCTTTAGAGGTTTTGTTGTTTTCCTAGAGTTTTTTCCGTTTTATTTGCTTCTTATGCTGCTTTTCATTTGCAGTACACGAACCAGCTTTGAAAAGCATGGGTGTCAATTGGAGCTTGGTGGGAATGGAGGGCGAGTGGGAATGTCATTTGCGAAGAGGATAAGCACTGGCTGAGTTGGAGGCACCATCCATTTTCATTCAAACACATTCATCTGGCACAATTTTGATTCATCAGAACGAGCCCACTTGGTGTCCCCATGCCTACCAATCTCAAGCTGGCCAATAATTAGGCCTTATCAGATTCTACAACTGCTGCATTCATTCATCTGTAGTGCATGCTTGCTGTCCATTTGAGTGATGAAGCATCAGATGAGATATTTTCTTAGGTTCAGCTAATGAATATTCATGTCTTAATGACGAAATTTAGAAGTAGGACCCACATGGAATCCTCAAATTTGCTGCTTCATTTTCGAATTCTCCACTGGGTCATGGACATGGAATGCTGGGCCAGAGAGAGATTGACATATAGATCTCGAACTAGAATTGTGGCACTCCATGTTTCACACTGCTGAGGTTCTCCCAAGGATTCTGCGGATTCTTCAACTGGATGCTTGGAGTCTAAATCTTGTGACAAAACAAAAGATTCAGTAGTGGGTGTTGAAGGAGGATGGACAAGAGAAATAATGTACAAGTATGCTAGAATCACTCCCAGCCTTCCACTTGGAGAATATAACTTGTTGCAAGGAAATGAGAGAGAAATATGTTATTTGTTTATTTTTAATATTTTTTAAAAGAAGAGGAAGATGCTGCCAACAAATGGGAAATGTTCTTTTATCCTCTTGAAAGTTTGCAAATCAAAGGACACGTTGCTCATGTGCCAACAGTTTAGAAGAATTAACATTTAAGTAATTTAGGAGAAAAAACGTCATCGGCAAGCGTCAGAGAGGAACAATGGCTTGGGAAATTTTTCTTGACAGAATATTTGTCCCCCAATTTCCTTTCTCGAAAATTGAGCCTCCATTTTGACGCTCCGTAGTTTCCTAAAAGTAAGGGTCCAAAAGCGACCAATAAAGTGGAGATTGATTGACCCACCCTAAACCAGATGAATCTTCCACACGTGCTTTTTGCCCTCTAGATCCTCTTCTTCTGATATCCCGTCAGCTACATTCTTTTTCTTTTTCCTTTCTGCAGTGTTAATATGTGTGTTTTGTCTTTCTCCCCGTCCAGCGAAAGGTTGAAATTTGAATCGTAAACAGCACCTAATTCAGCACATCTTACCATTCTCAGTCTGTAGACATGAAATGCCGCAAGCAGACAAAGCTTGGGACTGATACTGGATATGCAAGAAGTGATCCACATGACCCGACTGAGCAAGTGTGGCAAGAAATCGTCTCCACAACTTAATGCCCTGGCAAACAACACAACGACTGGGTGCAAACAAGGAACACAACCAATGCTTTCTGATAACGTTGGCCATGAACGACGCGGACGACACTCACCACCTCTGCAACGCCGACGTTGTCAATCCGCCGGAATCCGACTCATCGATCTCCCCCATCGAGATTCCGGTGTCGAATCCACTTCACCTCTGCACCTCAAGGCTAGGTAGTTTGTTGGACCTATGCTTGGGAGGGCTGCGGAACCCAGTCTCAAACTTCGGGCACACCGAGAGGGGGGGGGGGGGGATTCATGGCGGCCTCCAGTACATGTGCTGTCTCAACACCCAGTGGGCAAGGAGGCACTTTTGACAGAGTGCAGTGTTTGTGACAATCTGGCAGGCCACTGCTGGACAGCAGCTGCTTGGTCAGTCTTCTGATACTCTTTCTCTCTCTCTCTCTCTCTGTGTCATGAAACTGGTGTTGACGCGGTGTTTCCTTCAAGCAAGTGACCTATGTCGTAGCCTCTTCACCCCCTCCGACACGTACAAATTTAGACTGTAATGCCAACTCAGTCCCATCTGTGCAGCTTTGCACCTCAACTCCTCCGGTGCTTCTACAGGCCCAAGTCAATGTGTCTGCTCTCTGTAGAAAAGTGGGGCTTCTGCCTCTCACAAATTAGAGCTTCTTCACTGGGCTGGGCCGCTTTCGGTCGCTGTGTCTTGGCATTGTGAAGCTCATAACAAGTTTGTTGTAACACCATTCGACTAGACATTCCATCCTGTCTATGTCATTCTTTCTTGCTCTTGTTGTCACAAATAGTGATTGTTTAATTGCAAGGGGAATATTAAATAGACCCAAGTTTTTATTGAATCGACCCACTCATTCTAACAATCATGAAAGAAATGATCTCTGGATTTATTACTCCACTATTGGATTTGCAATCAATTAAAACCAACCACATTCATCACGACTACCATATTTTCATAAAGGGTGGGTATATTTAATAAAAGCATGGATCTATTTAACATTCCCCAATTACAATTACATCAATTAATTGTGAGTTTAAGAATAATTTTGCAAAAACATGTATCATGCTTGCTCCTAAACCTTTTTAATTCACTTGTTCCTCACCTTTGCTTGTGTTTAAGAAAAAATATTTAGTTGCTTCAATTTTTGTGAGCAACTGAGTGATGGGCAACCAATTGTTAGAAGTCCCTACAATAAAAGTAAGAAAGTTGGACACAATTAAAAAGTAGTAGGGTTTATAAAATATAAATAAAAAATTATTTGTGATCAATTTGACAAGATTGATGGATTGGTTTTAATTCAAAGGTTCCATTGTGAAGAGTTATTTGGAGTTTTGTTCATCTGTTACTGAGTGCCAAATGGGTACCTATTCTACTACCTTTGTTGTAGTTGGTTATGCAACAATAAAAAAAAGTAATGTAGTATCACATAGTAGAACCTTTGTTTTTGTATATATATAACATTGAAAAATAATTACTTTACACATTCAAAGGGTGAAGTTTTCATGTTAAATTAAAATAATTAACAATTGATAAATTGTTAACAGTTTATAGTTCACTAAACTATAGATAAAAATATTAATTTTATCAATAAATTAATATTTATATTAAAACCAGCAAATAATTAGTTAAACAACAGCCATAATATTAATAATAAGGATAACAAAAAAGAAATATAAATTAAACAATTATTGAATTAAAACCTTCAGACTTACTCTTCTATTACAATATACATTTTGTATTGTATTTATAAATTTGATAAATAGTTGCTACAATAATTACATTAAAGATACTAAATGAAAAACATATATATATATATATATATATATATATATATAAAGATGATATTAAAATTATATTTATGTAATGTTATATAGAATAAAGCATTAACGGTTTTATAAATGATTTAGTTCATGATATTATAATATAGTTTATTGATATAAATTAAAGTTTATAAAATAACTTCATAAACTCACTTAACAAATTTACTAGTTTTTTAAATTTATAATAGACAAGACTGTTATTATTCTATAATTAAAATTTGTTTTTAATACATATACATGTCTTGATGTATTCTACTACAATATATAATATATTATTATATATAAGTATCTAGGGAATATTTTGTATATATTTATATATATATATATATATTTTGTATATATATATATTTATGGCATGAAATTTATATGTATTAATTTTATCTAAAGAAATATATATAAAAAATAGTGCTATTGTGGATGGCACTTTAGCATTTTTTAAATCTAAAAATACTAAAAAAACATATTTTTATTATTAATTAGAATATCGAAAAATAAAAATAAATTGCAATATTTATAACATTTTATAATAAAAATTAACACCGTATTCAGCATGTTCAGGGGGGAAAAAAATTACAGTTTTTTATAGGAGAAAAAATAACTATTAAAATGATTTGTGTAGTTTCAAAAAAAATTTGTAAATTAATTCTAAAAGTAAATTGCTAATAAAATTAATCTGAAGTTAAAATAATCAAATCAAGTTTAAGAGGTTGATATAATTTTTAATAAGTAATGCTCTTAATTTTATAATAGTATCAATTAGGATAGAGAGATAATTTTGATATTTAAAACTAAGTTCTTAAAACTAAAAGTAGAAACCAACACCTAATAGTGGAATGATTTAATATATTAAAAAAAATTAAGTTAACAATTGTTGGATATGTAGATGTATCCCAATTACTTGACAACACTTTATTTATATTCTTTGCTTAGCTAAAAGTATTTGCTAGAATATGTATTGCTCTTAGATTGTAAACTAACATTCTTTAATTAATATTTTTGCATAATTTATAAAATTTATATCTAACAAAGTTATAGATTAAGCATAATACATTTATAAGTGAGATGTTGCATTTTATGTATTTGATATGTAGTATAAAATTTCAAGTAAACTAGTGCATTAAAGAGACATCATTTAATGCTTTTAAATAATCAATGTATTTTTTTTTCAATAACCTTGAATAGTGTTTTGAGAAAATGAAGCCATCATCTATATCTTGATATAGTTATTTAATTCAACTTAGATATTTTACAAAATAATAAATATCTATTTTATTTTAAAGAAAATATTAGCATACTGTTTGTTAACTTTATATTAAATATAATACAAAACTTTAGTTACATAAGAGCAAAAATATTCTAAATCTTATATATATTTATATTTATATATAATTTAGATTTATCAAAATATTAATAAAGAAGATATACTTGTTAGTTGTTATGATGTTTATTATGGCTTTTTTACCTCATTTTGACACATCTTATCAATATTATGGCTCTTTGTTTTTATTTCAATTTTACTTGTATATTTTTAATTTTTATTATTCACAATTGTTCCTTATTTGGTATTATTCTTAAGATATCAATAGCAATACTTTAAAATTATTCTTTGATTTGATTGCCTTAGAATAAATGATGTATGCAAATGCAATCATTTTTTTAAATAAGTTTAATTAGCTTGACAAGAACATAATTGATATAGTAGATTTGGTTATTAGTCACAAATATTGTACAAATTGGCAGTCTTCCAAATCCCAAAATATTCACCATAGAACAATTTCGTGAATATAATATTGTAAGTTCCCTCTTTATAATCAAATTATGCACACTTTTCTGCATGAATATTCTAATAATAAGGTATTAAAAGATGTGATGAAGACCATCCATATATTGTTTGGAATGAATTAACACAACAAGAAAACATCTGGTATGTTTATTCTACTTTGTATGTTTAAATGTGATCATACTTTGTTGAATCAAAGTGGTATAGTCAAAAGTTGGTTTCTACAACATTATATTTTTACTTTTGACCTCTTTCGACAACTTTTCTCAATTAATGCACAACAATATTTACTATATATTTTTTACTCATACAATTATATATATATATATATATATATATATACACACACACACACACATACTTGCATGCATTTGTAGCTTGTTTGTGGCACATAATAGATTCTACAACATAGAACTTACTACAACAATCTCATACATGACTATGATCTAAAGTTTTAACTCTTCTTTTCCATTCCCTTTTTTTCCCCATTGTTTTCTTTTATCTTTCCCATCTTTTCCTTTACTCCACTTATTATTTTTTGTTGGGTCCCAGGCAATGGTTCCCACGAGGCAGAGTTCATTCCCTTTGCATATACCAGGATTCAATTTAAGCTGTCACCCCCCCCCAAATCTGGGGACTTCCAAGATAACCGTCCATCCTTTTTTTTTTTTTTTTTTTCTTTTTCTATTTTATTATTCCCCTAACTAACTATGGAGGGAAATAAAAGAGAGGAAGGGATAGGAAGAATAAACCCCTAAAAGCACCACTACCATTACTTACTTCCTTGCATCTCCCCCCTCCCCCTTCACTAATTTCTTCACTCCAATTAGTTGCTCCAAAGGTTTAACTTTCACACAACACAAAGAAATTAGAAATAATAATTAAAAAGAAAAGGGGGAAAAGAATAAGGGGAAGAAGGAACAAGGGTGTGGCACTTCTCGCCACCTACTTGGCACACCAACAACAACACCACCACCACCACCACTTGGACCACAACCCACTATTTAGGGTTTAGCGTGTTTGCACACCATATCCACGGCATTCTATCCATGGATGAATGATATATATAAAAAGGAAATTGCGAGAGGGAGAGAGATAGTACAACTGTGGACTTTTTGCACAGGAGGCCCCATTAAAAACGTTTCCCCGTCTGCCACAACGCGATAAAACAATGTTCCCAGCAGCGTCAGGTTCCCGGGGGAAGGGAACGTGGGAACGTGGTGTTGGTGGTGGCGTACAACAGTTAACCGATACAGCAATAAAGCAAAGACGAGTGAGTGAGTGAGTGAGCAGAAGAAACTGCGTCACCCAGCTGGCTATGGACATCTGAATGGAGAAAAAGATAAAGAGGAAGAGTGGAAAGAAGGGAAAGAAAGGAAAGAAAGGAAAGAAAGAGGTGTATAAAACATTAAATATAACGAAAGAACAATATCATGAAAGTATTGGAAGGAGAATGTGGAAAAGAGGGAAGGAGATATACAACGCAGCAGCAACATGAATTATACGACAACAATTAGTTAAGGGCAGGGGACTCATGCTGCGGCGTGTGCTACAAATGTTACCTTTCCCCCTGTCCAAGACGAGCGCTTCCCATTTGGAACTAGTAGTAGTAGTAGTAGCAGCCCACTTGCGAAGTCTCTCGCTCTCCCCCGCTGGCTGGCTGGGTGGCTCGCAGTCTTTGATTGTCTTTTAAGGTTTTTATTATCGTGGAGATGTGTTACTACTCTTAGGTCTGCGTCTGATCTCTCTCTCTCTCTCTCTCTCTCTCTGTCCCTCACTCGCACTTGCACTCGCACTCGCACTCGCACTCACTTCATTGCATTCCATTCCATTCCATCTCATTTCATCTCGCTCTCTCGCTCTCGGTTTTTGGCTCGCTATTTGCCGGTCTGTTTGCCTGTCTGCCTATCTCTCTTGGTTGCTTGTGTGCTTGTGAGCGAGCTCGCTGGCTATGGCGGATTCCCAGCTTTGAGTTATCAAACGTACGTTCTGCGTTGTTCTTGCCTTTGCATTGGTGGGTTTCTTGTGTGTTTGAGGTTATGGTGTTGTTGTTCTGCTGTGGAGTTTGGCGGGGTGGGGTGTGGTGGTAGCTGGACTGAGTTGTCGTTATTGACGTGGTGGTGGTGGTGGTGGAGGGAGTGAGATTGTGTCGGATTCTGGACTGAGGAGAGGTTTTGTCCGAGTGGTGATGTGTGCGGGTGCTGTGGAGGAGTGCACTTGGGCGATTTTGTGTTGAGTCGTAGAGTTGTGGTGAAATTCGAATTGCGTGATTGGGTTGGAGTGTTGCTTGGGTTTGATAGATCTCTGTTGATGCGGCTCGCTGGAGTTTGTTGCGCGCAGATTGAGCTTGCTGTATTGTCTTCTCGATTCAATTCTTTAGTCACACGGTTGTATGCAGGTATGTGCGTTTAGATCTCTGTTGTCAGTGGGCGCTAGTGTTGTTGGATGTGCGAGTGAGTTTTCTCTGCTGCTCCTTGCTCCCTTTCTTCCGGGCATCAATTTGGAGTCATCTCACTTTCGAATATTCCCTAATTATTTTGTGAATTGCAGATCGTGCAGCCGACATCTATTGGCTAGGAGAAAGCGTTGAAGGCGTAATTTTGGACTTGTACTTAGCATACCTGACGAGTGGGAAGTAGATTCGTTTAAGCAAGTGTGTGGGTCGATCAACGTCAAGCTGATGCGGGATCGTATTGCAAATGGTGGTGAGAGGCGGATCCCTCAAGGAACGCTTGATATGATGTCGGATACGTGGGAATTAACTCCAAACTGTTTAAATCCTGTAAGCATTCTCCTGGTTTGATTCTCCGACCATTGTAGGTCTTGCACCTTCCCGCGGAACTCTCTGCGAATCTTCACAGAATTTCTATCCCCTACATGTACCAAACTACGCATCATGTGAGGCTGTCGGTTCTAGCGATAGAAACTTTCGCAGATAACCATTCATTGGTTTGCAAGTGGGGTACAAATTGTAGCCTCGTGCGGAGCAGGATGCTTTCTTGAGTAGATCTCAAAAGATTGTGCCAATATTTACACGATCCGCCGTACAACTTTTTGCTAAGTTTTGCTTTTCTTCCGAGGCTATCTTCATGTAACACTCTACCTTGCGGTAATCGAGTGACTACTGCAGCGAACATTATGTTTTCGCAGCTGTGGATCCCCTACATCACAGTCTGGAACGATTTCTCGACAGAAAGGACTGAATATTTGGTTGATGTATTCAGATGTTGAGCGACAAGTTGCCGAAGTCGGAACCCGAAGTAGCCATGAAAACCGCTACGGATGGCCTCTGGATCCCTGGACCTAATAATGATGAATACCCGGCTACAAAACATAAAGGAGCTAACAAAGTTCCATTTATAATTGGTACGTTGTGTAGGTGTCCAGCATTGTGAGATTGTGGTGCGAATTACGTCTTGGTAGTGGGAATTACTCAAATTTTTAGCTTTTTCTGAACAGGAGTGGCTGGGGGTACTGCATCTGGAAAGACCACCGTGTGTGATATGATCATTCAGCAGCTTCATGATCATCGTGTTGTCCTCGTCAACCAAGACTCGTTTTACCGGGGCCTAACGGCTGAAGAAAAGGCGAAAGTGGGTGAATACAATTTTGATCATCCAGGTTGGATTAATACTGTGACGGCCTTAAAATGCTTATTTCACTTTTTAAGTTTTTTCTCTCTATAATTGGCAATCCTAACAAGTGGAAAGTTCATGATGACATTAGTCGTTCTCCGGGCATCCGTTTTATTTGGATTAGCCCTACTCTACATGTTTCGCTGGATGGTACTCTTATCTGGCAGCAGAGTCTGTTTTGATCTCGTGGTTGCATGCATAGTTACATGAACCCCCTAAATATTTCCTCGTCTCTTTTGTTTATGCCTAATGGATCCCATGGCTAATTAGATTTTAACTTTCAGTTGTCTGGGAGGACTTCGTTCAATACTTATTGAGATTCGTTCATGTGGTTAGACGCATTTGATACGGAGCAGCTACTTGAATGCCTGGAGAATTTGAAAGCTAATCTGCCAATTAACATACCTGAGTATGATTTCAAGAGGCATCAACGCTGCACTGACAAGTTTCGCAAGGTGATTCTTTAAGTACCATGCTGCCAGTTCATTAGTTTGTGGATGTTTGCTCATTTTTGGTCGACGATGCGTGAATAATTAAGAGCAAACCATACCATGCTGCTAAAAGTTCCTGGTCACCTGCAGGTCAATGCATCTGATGTAATTATTGTGGAGGGAATATTGATCTTTCATGATGCTCGTGTTCGGGAGTACATGAATATGAAGATCTTTGTTGATACAGGTCAGCATTGAGAATCATTACCCAGTTTTATATAGCTCTTGGTCTCATTCTAATGTGTGTTTGAGGTCACCTTTGTTAGTTTCTTGAATGAGTTAGATATTCTGCACCTACTGCACAACCCGTTATGAGTTGGCTCTTGAAGCCAGAGACGTGTCGGCTCGGACACTCATCTTGAACAGTGCAGTGCAGATGCTGATGTGAGGCTAGCGAGGAGGATAAGACGGGACACTCTGGAGAGAGGCAGGGATGTCAATGGTGTCATTGAGCAGGCAAGTTAAGCAATGCTTTAACTGGCCCCTCAGTTTCAAAACCTAATACGGATCTAAATGTTTAGTCTCTTTTACTTCCATACAGCTCAACTTTGCGGCCTGTGTTGGATTATCACACACGTTAATGTATATTACGATGTTGAGCCCAACATGGAGTTAAATCGCTGGTACTGATCAAACGTTCGTCTTTAATTTTTCTTGCTTTTTGATGTGAAACCTTGATACTTTCATGACTCTTAATTGCACGTTGTGATTAGTTTCTTAGACTTTTGTGCCCCCGAATTGTGGACTTAGCCTAAATTTGTGCGTATTCATGCAGTACGGGAAGTTTGTAAAACCCGCTTTTGATGACTTTGTGCTACCAACGAAAAAGTATGCGGATGTGATATTGCCCCGTGGAGGAGACAACCACGTGGCTATTGATCTTATTGTGCAACATATCCGCACAAAACTTGGCCAACATGACCTTCGCAAGATCTACCCAAACGTTTTTGTGATACAGTCTACTTTCCAGGTGAGTTGAGTCTGACAACATTTCCACGCAAATGGTACTGGAGTTAGATTTATCTCCAATTTCTCATCCTTGGATAGGTCTTCTTTCGCGACATGAAAATGAACACTTTTAAGAATGAAAATTTGAAGGTTATTAACAGGTCGCTTTTCCGTCCTGCCTCTTAAGGTCCGGGGTATGCATACCCTGATTCGGGATCAAGAGACACAAAAGCATGACTTCGTCTTCTATGCTGATCGTTTAATTCGATTGGTAAGTCATTCATACAATGTGTTGTACTTTCATCTCTTCTGCATCGATATTCTTTCGCCCCAGTCACCACAATACTAAAGCCTTCCGCACAAGATTGTATGCGACCACTGGGCTTTTAGTGCCAACAGCTGATTTGGTTGAAGTTGATATTCATTTATAGGTAGTGGAGCATGGACTAGGTCATTTGCCGTTCACTGAAAAACAAGTCATCACGCCAACAGGTGCGACACAAGCCATATACCGTGTCGAGGTTAATTACTAGCAGTATGGAAACAGATCAGCTCACCTCATTCCCATTTGAGCGTCAGGGATAATCATGAAACTTGCTAATTGTGCGTTTCCTGGGGCTTGGCAACAATTTCAGGGTCAATATATGTTGGAGTAGACTTCTGCAAACAACTTTGTGGTGTCTCCATAATAAGGAGGTATTATTCCTCATTACGAGTTACCACCAGTGATTATGTGAATTGGCTGTGTGGAACTGGTATGTGGGGCTGATCTAATGTCATTACAAGTGAGTTGCTAATTATTATTGTCGGGTTCTGCAAACTAGCGGGGAGAGCATGGAGAATGCACTGCGGGCGTGCTGCAAAGGCATCAAGATTGGAAAGATTTTGATACATCGCGAAGGAGATAATGGGCAACAGGTATCAGTCAATTTAATCGTGTTGGATGGTGTTCACTATTTTTCCCTGATTGTACGAATATTCACTCTTCATTTGGTTCAGTAATGATCAGTCTTAGACTTCCAGCGAGGTCAACAATGCAACTCATCCTTTGTTTAGGCTGACTTAATTTTTGCACTTTGCAGCTTATCTATGAAAAACTGCCCCGTGATATAGCCGATCGGCATGTTCTACTTATGGACCCTATTTTGGGAACAGGTTCGACCTTAATCTTCTGACCCTCTAGACCAGACCCGTCCATTCCAGGCTTTTGTGGTTTACTGGACTGGTTTCTGAATCAAACCTCAATATGTCTTATCCCTTGTGTTGAAATATTGTTGTCATTCTAATGCTCCAATTACATGCTAAGAATCCACGGATGTATTCCTTATTGTAGGAAATTCGGCTATTCAAGCTATATTGTTGCTACTTCAGAAAGGAGTACCTGAGTCTCATATAATATTTTTGAACCTTATATCGGTAAGTTTCATTTTTCCTACGTTGAGCAACGTTGGGAGTTCCATTGGTTCGATAGGATTATGACAACTCGATGTCGCGTTCCTGATCCCTGTTCTTGCTGTTTCCGCAGGCTCCGGAGGGCATTCATGCTGTGTGCAAGAAGTTCCCTCTTTTGAAGATTGTTACCACAGAAATTGATGCTGGGTTAAATGATGAATTTCGTGTAGTACCTGGAATGGGTGAATTTGGAGACCGGTACTTTGGCACCGATGACGATGGACCAGAGCGAATGTACAGAGTCCCGATTGAAACCAAACCCTCACAAGCGCAGTGTACCCCTTTGAAGAGTCTAAGTAATGGCAAATGTTAAGTATACATATTAGCCCGATCACATGGTGGAAGCAGACAGGCACAATGTTGGAGAGCTTTACATTTTCGGGAATATCCGGGAATCTTCAGTATTGTAAGGCTTAAAGCTTGGCATTTTCTTTTACAGACTAAGCGTACGGGAAGGAGCAACCTCCTTGTACTCAAACATGCATTTGAGGTTTGTACAGTGTTTTCAAGCCAGAGATGCAGTATAATTCTGTCTTTTCACGTAATAATTTCTGTGCTCTCCAATGACTAGTGTTTGCGCTTGATTTTTGAGGTCTTAAACGCTGTCGTGTGTTGGTTTGGAACCTCCTGTCCGCTCATGGGTACTTTATTAATTAAATTCAGCTGAATTGTAAAAACTTCCCTAGGTGGTGAGGCATCGAACAATTTATCAGGGGTTCTAGAGTGGCATGTCTCATTTCATCATTATATCCCATTATCCCTCTGACGCTGTGACTATTGATATAATGGAATGATGTTTACTACTTGCCAGTTTTGTGGAGAGGCACAAAACGCCAAGCCCGTAAGAAATAACTTATTTGCATGGGTGATTAAGAAAAACACCCACGTTGTCAGTGTCACGACATGCACGCGCATTATGGCTCAGTCAAACGCAAGGGAGGAAACTCACTGACGGTGTTGCTTGTAATGGTATAACACATGTCCAAACTGGAGAGCGTAGACGCCATACGAACCACAGACCTTATGAAGAAATGGTGCGGTGCACAGTTATGTGAGCAATAATTTTTGAAAGGATCGACTGGTACCGACTGACAGCACAAGATTCAACCTTGATTTTCAACGTCCACTTTTGCAGTCTGGAACTGGGTTCAAGATTCCACAGCTCGGGGCTAGCTGCTCATTCCTAACTCCGACACTCCAGCAAAAAATCACACCAACATCAGGAGGAACATGGGGCATAGAAGCGGTCTCAGCTGGGTATCAGACACAGAGAGCAGCTAAACGAGCCAGAATAGCATTCTCTCAGCAGTGTAGATGGGGAGCCATGCCAAAGCAGGACCCACATGAGCTGGATTGCAATGGGACGAAGAAAAGGCAGATCAACACACCATCTCCCGTTGCGTGTGTGTGTGAAAAGATGCCACAACCCAAACAAGCATGTGAAAGATGCAACAAGTTCGGAAGCTTGCTGGAGCAAGCAAGCGCTGTCCTCACAAAGTCGCAGATTTTTACTGTGGCTTCGGAGTAGTTGATGAGGTTGTGATCCATCAATTGTAAGCTGAAAGGTGTGTGAATTCTACGTTCAGTTCTATGCCCCTTTTATTGGCAGTAATAATCATGTGCGTTTGTTCTCTGTCGGCGTTAGTTTGTGGGCAACGTAAAAACTTTCCTTTCGTTGATTTTTGTTTTGGAAGTTATGTTTGTTATATATATATATATATATATATATAGAGAGAGAGAGAGAGAGAGAGAGGAATGTTAAATAGACCACAGATTTTACTAAATTAACCCACCTATAATGAAAAAAATAAATGACCTCTAGAATCATTTCTCTATTACTACATCCGTAACCACATTCTACACACTGGTGTGTGAATGCATTATTTTTATCTTCTATTTTAATATATATTCTTTTATAGGTATAAGTTTATTTTTTTATTTTCTTTAAAGATATATGTAAACACCATAATTTGAAATTGGTAGTTTCAACACAATAGTTGTAGGAATAAAAATGAATGGTAGAATAATACATTAAAATAATAAATACGTTTTTTTAAGTCTATAACAATGCAAGTGCAAGATCAAAGAACCAAGAACAAAAATCATATAAAAATTTAGATATGAAGATGTTACATTTTATACAATATATTGTTGAATTATTTCTACAAAATCAGCATTAGAATAATAGTTTTGATCTTCTTATGCTTCCCAAATGTGTAAGCAATGTAAAAATTGATTCTATAAAAGAAACAAAAAAATTATAATAAATAAAATTTAAAAACTACTGTAATTATTAAATACATAATTTTTAAAACAAAGATTATATCAAAGCTATAATTTTTATTATTTAATAAATATTTCTATTTGCATAGAAATTTGGAATAATTAAAAACAAAGTTGAACATTTTGTAAGCATGAAATTTATAGGCACATGCGTTAAGCATAATTTCAACACACATAATTGTTATTATTTACATTACTAGTATATAATTTCATGAGTTTTTTTTATACTTCTCTAAAATTTATTTTTTCTATCACATCAAAAACACATACATAAGAACACATTGATTTTATGTACAATTTAATAGTACAAAGTTTAACCTATAAATGTTTTTAAAAATTATATATATATATATATATATATATATATAATCTATCATATATAAAATTATACTTATAATTTATAAATTCTCTTCTTTTCAAGTATAAAAAATAATGAGATTGCCTACTTAAGTTAATTTTATAGCAGAGTGCAACTATCTTCTCAAATGTAATTTTTTCTCCTCAAACTGCTTTACTCTAAACTTATGATTAAGTTTTTGGTTTTGATTTTGGTTTTTATTTATATTCTTTCTTAATGGTTTGTCTATTTCTTTTGCTGTATTTTATATAATGCATGTTTCTTTGTCTCCAATATATTATTTTATGCATTATTAAACTAATATGGTTTTATGTACACCTTAATATTTTTATCACTTATGACATAAATATAAAAGAAGAGAAAATAAAAGATTGCCTAAACATTATGAATCAAAGTATAATACATGATTATATATTCCTATTGATTGTAGTTAAGTACATTTCTTATATCTCTAAAGGTTGTATTTTAGATTATGTATTGTTGATTATAAATTGATGTTTATGATGAGATTTTTTGAATATTTAAGATATTAAATCATTGATAGAATTTTTTCATGTAGTAGGTTTTTTTTGTAGTTTTTCATTCAAGATCTAATATATCTTTTTGAATTTAAATCATACAAACAAATTATATAAAAAAAACCCTACTATATATATATATATATATATATATCAAGGAAAGAAGAGCAAGAGACTAAAAAAGTCAAGAAATATAACAGAAATATGATGTTAGATAAAAAATAAAAATAAAAATAAAATAAAAACACAAGATTCAAAAATAAAATTAAGATATCAATTTAATTATTCCTAAATTTGTTTTTACTAGACTAAAATACACAATTTCTTTATCTTTTATTCATATTTTAGCAACTAAGTCTTGTAAAGGCTTTTTAGAGAGATTCTAAGAACCAAAGAACATTCTAGAAATTTAAACAATCTTGTCTAGAAAGTTTTAAAAGATAAAAGGTCTTAGATAGCTGTAGAAGACCATAGAAGCTCCTTACAGGTAATAGAATGTTTTTAGAAATTTCTAAATATTAATAAACTATTTAAAAATATCATACAACATTTTAAGATTTTCTGAAGATTCTTAAAGAGAGACAAAAATAATTACAAGACTAACAAAATTAATAAGATTATAGAAGTTTTTAAAAAAATCTAAAAAATACTTATAATTTTATTTGATTTAATATCCAATACCTTTTATATTTATTTCATTTCTAGATATAATTTTATGATTAGTTTCTTTTCTTTTCTTTTCTTTTTAATAATACTCTTTTAATGTTTATAATTTTTTGATATCTCCAACCAATCCAAGAACATGCTTTTAGCAATTTCAATCCATAAATTTCAATTTCCAGTAAAACCTTGTATATAACCATCTATATCTATTTTATTAATTGTATGATTTTTTTGTATTGCCTTACCTAAAGTAATTGTTTCACAATTTGTAGGGCATGTGTCGTTACTCAAAGTTATACCAAATAAAGAGAGGGAAAAAATAAAATAAAATAATGTCCTTCTATTGTATCTTGTTTCTCATAAGCATAAATAAACCCATTTACTACTATAAAAATAAATAAATATTTAAAAAAAAACATTATTTCACAATTGAAATAAAAATAATAATAGTCACACCATGTCAATACCATTGGTGCTATTAGATGCTACTAGTAGATCAATGGCATTTCAAAATAATTTTAAATTAGGTATATTTAAATACTTAAATATATTTAAATATTTAACCAATATTTAAATACTAAAATAGCAAACACAGCCCAACAAGCAATATTGATTGTGCCATTGCCAAAAGAGGGTTTTATTAAGCACAAAAATCACATTGTTGACCTATAGTTAGGACAATCCTTAGCAATCTGGCATTAAAATTAAATAAAAAGAAAACCATGTCAAGCAGATGCCATTAAATGCTTGACAGACTCACATATCCTTGCAAATCAATCTTTTAAATTAGTGTTGTGAGCTGCTTTATACAAAAGCAACAATAAGTAAAAATCTGTTTAACTGCATTACACAACTCTTAATATACAGCATGTTTCTAAATATATATTTCTATGTCAAAATAAGGCGTACACATGTGTGTGTGAATTTTTGGAATTTATATGTCATAAAATTGTGTAAGTTCTTTTCATATACATTCAAGAAAAATATAGTTGTTTTAAATTCAACCAATGATAATAAATTATATTTATAAAGACAGACATTAATTATTCTATTTAGTTAAATTGAATTTATATATTTTCAGACATACATATTATAAAAAGAAAAAAAAATATATATATATATATATATATATATATATCTCAAATATACTGAAATATCAAGAATATCCATATATTCTTGATAATAACAAATCTATGCCTTGGTTTTGTAATAGCAAATCTACCTTCAAATATAATAAGATAAATGAGAGAAGGTCAAGGTAGAAGACATGGAATACATATTCATGTGAGGAGTATCAAAAAAGAAGAATAGAGTTATAGTATTTATTTTTAGGCTTTTAGAGGCATTCTCCATTGAGCAAACCTTGTTGTTTGTACCAAAGCTAGTAGAATGGAATAGACAACCAAACAAGGGCTCATTTCACACAAAGATAGAATGCTCTACAGAATAAAAAGATATTAAGTTGCCAATTCCATATCCATAACAAGCCTCTATAAGTTGCTCCATGAATTCCAAATCCTTCTTAAGTGGAACAACATAAGAAGTACAAACATAGAAACTTAAGTCATCCTTACGGCTCCTCAAGGTGGTGCTATTAAGAATGTTGAGGTTAATTAGTTGCTCATAGTACAAGACATGAAGAAGAGATTTTGCTCATATAGACAACAATGTTCAAATTTTATTCTAAGGATGATTGAAACTATTTCTAAAACATTGCAATCCTCTAAGATCAAATATGAGCACAACTAAATCATTGAAAATTAGCATGAGATTGAAGCTCAATGGCTAAAATTCCAAGTTTTATTTTGCTTCTCCACTCTTCCTAGAAAATGATTTCAAACTCATTCTATTATACCATGTTTTCTTTGCAATACAATGAGACTTTGATGCATAAGGTAGGTGCTTACTCCTCCACATGCTAGCTAATTTATTTTTATTAGCTAATAAGAAGAAAAGTGAATGAAAATCAATTTGATTGGTACCCTCAAATTTGGGCATAGGTTTTGGAGCTATGGATTGATATCTTGATATTACATGGTTTATCTTTAAAGGAAACATGGAAATACTTGTTTGCATTACTAACATACACCTTCATGTTTGATAAAAGAGATGGAGGCAAGGCAAAATTTGTCAAAAAAAAAACATGCCAAAATCTATGCAACACATTGTTTGGACTTCAAAATTTGACTAAAATAAAAAGAATAGTAATGCCTTGTCACATTCAAGGATAGATTTTCTATTATTACAAAATTGACAAGTAGATTTGTTATTATCAAGAATACAAGGATATTCTTGAAATTTTAGCATATTTGAGGGATATATATGATGATTATTCATACAAAAAAAAATAAGCTTGATGTTATGTTTTAAATTCTATCATTAATATTAAGTTTAATAATTATAGGCTCAAATAGATAAATAATTATTTATATTGATAAATGAACTATTGTAGTAAAATCTTCATGTCAAAAAAAATTCTTATATATTTAAAAAGTAATGTTTGAATAATTCATATAGTTTTAGACTATCTGGTGAAATAATTTTAAAAATAAAATGACATATCTTTGTAACAAATGATAAGATATCAAAATTTAATAATCTTTATCAATCTATAAAAAAAATAAAAATAAAAAAATAAAGTTCATATATTTGAACTATTTATTCAGATATCATTTATACATTATTTAGATACACATGTTTTATATTATTTTTTAGGCAAAATATTATATTTTTTCCTAAAATATATTGAAATATCAAAAATATCCTTAAATTCTTCATAATAGCAAATATACCTTATACTTTTGTGATAATTACAAATCTATCTTTAAGCTTGATAAGGTATAATTTTCTTTCCATTTTGAATGAATCCAAGGCCTAAATCAAATACCGCATTATTTTTGGCATAGGTCAATCTCCTACAAACCGGATATTGATGCTACCATTGCCGATGCTGGCTTAAATATTGTGAAGTCTGTCAAGAATGGAAAATTTTCATAGTGTGCAATAGTGATGGCGTGGTTGAACATGATGATGAGACTTTTGAAGCTTTATGGCCTTGGTTCAAAACCTATTTTAGTCAATCGAATAACTTCAATGGAATTAGAGAATGAGGTGAATAATCCAAAATTGCATACGTAAAATTCTATGATACTTGAACCATTGCACAAAGCTTCAACTAAAGGAGGCATTTGCATAAACAAGCTCAAGGTAACAAACATCCACATCAAAAATCTTATTTTAGCCATAACCATCACCAAAACCATCTTTTCTTCAATAAGGCTTTAACATCTTCTAAAATCCTATACAATCTAGTATATTCCTATTCCAATCTTGTAGCTCAAGTAATGACTAATTTTTATACATTGATCAATTTTGAAGACTTATAGATAATAGGCATCTATGTTGCCATTCAACAACATGTTCTTCTACTTCAAATTCAATCAAAGGAGAATATAAGAAGCTAAATTCAATATAGTGAGGGAAAATGAGAAACTTGGCAATGTTTTTGAATACAAACCAACCAACAATGATTAGGATCCATAATCTTGAAGCATTTAAAATGTGCAAAAAGAAATGGGTAAAACAATAGCAACTCCCTAAAAAGTGTGATGATTGATATAGATATCACCATGAAAGGATTGCAAGAGAGATGTTTTGAAGCCACAAGCTTACTTATAAGCACATTTGTAGTAGTCCAAGATGAGTAGAAGATGATCCTAGTACAAATATTGGAATTGCTTCAATTGCAAATTATAGAAATGGATGTAGACCTTTGTGTAGTACATAGAAATGGCAAGTATTATTGATAAAGACCATTTACTTGCCAACTCTATCCAATCACCATCATTGCTCAACAAAAGTGTGCATGAAATATAATAAAAATTATAGATAAGAATAAATGAATTCTTAGTTTTTAGAAAATAAAAAAATAAAAAATAAAAAATATCCAAATCAAAACTTATCTTATGTCTCAGGTGACATTAAGGTCAAATCTCTATAGCCCGTATGCAATTATGATTGGTAGGCTTCTAGCATCTTATGCAAATTGATAACTAAGGTTGTTAAGTGTGCCATGCTTATAGTCTTAGGAAGTCAACTTAATTCTTCTTACATTGATTTACACAAAGACTTTTTGGCTTTATATGGAATAAAGAGAAAGATCACCATGGTTTAGAACTTGTGCATACAAACTAATGAACTATGGCTAGCTTGATCTACTTCTTAGGCGATCTTTCCATATTATAAATATTTATGATTCTATTAAAATCCAATTCCAAATAAATATATGAAAAAACATGATATTAAGTTGAGTAGCTAAACATATACATTTCTTAAATAAAGACTCATCATAGCTAAAAATTTATCATAAAAGGTATATAGATCCTTTAATCAAGAGACAAAGCATTTAAATTACCAACACTAAAAAAATTAGCAAACTACAGCTTTGGTTATGATTCATTCATTGAGTGGAACTTATCAAAATTTGCAATGCTCTTAGCCAACTTAGGAATCAAAATGCTTTGTGAATTCATTTGCTACTCACTTTTAGTATGCATGCAATTGTTCTCTCCTAACCATTGCAAACTAACAAATTTTAGTATCAAGTAAGCAAATGTGGTGTAATGCCTAGAGTACAACATATATTGCCCATAAAGCCACCAAGTGTTGTCCAAACAAAAAATGTTGTTATTGAATTCAAACTTGATTGTCTAGCTTGTAAAAATATTGATGCTATCAACAAAGGCAATGAGTAGATAACAAAGAGGATACTATGGCAGAGGCAGTGATAGCAGCATCAATGTTTAGTTTATAAAAGGCCAGACCTATGCTAAAAAGTACAATACTTGGTTTGGATCCTAGATTCATCCAAAATAGAAAGAAAGTTGTACCTTATCAAGTTCAAGGGTAGATTTGCAATTATCACAAAAGTAAGGAATATATTTGCTATTATCAAGAATTTAGGGATGTTCTTGATATTTCAACATATTTTAGTGGTACATATGATATTTTTCCTATTTTTTAAAACCATTGTCACTACTTAGGACAATTTGAAGATTTTCCATATTATTTTAATAAATATTTAATTAAATAATTTTTATTTTTTATTTTTGAAAGTAAGTAGATTTTATTGTTATTTGTAAAATTATAACATTTTGATGTTTATAAATCAACTAGTTCGAAACTGATAGTGTGCTGATTTTTATTTATAATATTGTAATTTTCACAAAATTTTCAAAAAAAATAAAATATAAAAAACATTACAACACAATTGCAAAGTTGACATATTAAAAAGCATCCAATCAAGGAATCAATTTTAAAAATTTAAATTACAAATTATTAACATTAACATTATAATTACCTTATTCCAATGCATCAAATAAATTTCACAATTTTTTTCTCTCATCCCATGTTATCACTATTACAATAATCAAAATGAAAACCTAAATTAGGGTATTGGATTCAATGTGCCTTCGTCTCTCTCCTGAGACACTATCGAAGCAATGCCCGAAACCTTAATTTTGCTTCGACCTTCCTTTTTTCGTTGTTGCCAAGCCCACGCGTCATTGAAATCCACTGTTTAGAACCTTATTCTCATGATTTGTCGCGGTTTTTCGAGTATGGGACGATGAATTAGGTTTTCAGCGAACAATTACGTCAATCGGAAAATGAAGACATAGCACATTGATGCCGGAATTTCGTGGGATTTACTGTCTGATCGGGTGCTCGGGAAGGTGTCGGAAATGCGTGCACGGATCCAGTTGGTGTTGTACCAACATTCGCTCCATTGATGCGGAGCGTTTGATTTTAGCGAAGTTTGGATCGTTTGTAGCGGAGAGTCGGAAGTCGATTTTATTGTGCTGTTAGATTGTTTCTTCTTGTTGAGAGTGTTCTGGAGGTTGCGGCAATGGCGACCTCCATGGGAAGCGGGGGCCTAGGTCCTAAGATTCTCTTGTCGAAGCCCGCGGCAGCTCGCGCCGAAGGCTCGGGCAGCAGCGGGCCGTCGGGCATCAAGCTGATGCGAGATCGCGACGACGATGGCGCTGGGAGACGGATGCCTCAAGTCTCCCTTAACGTGTTATCTGATTCCTGGGATTTGACCCCAGAGCGTTATCTTCCTGTAAGCAATTTTCTCTCATAATTCCTCAATGTGATTTTTTCTGTTTTTTGGCTCCCTCGAAGTGTGTTCCAAGTATGTGTGCATTGCTTCTGATCTCCATGGCTTCCTTTTTCAAACCCTTCCCATATGCTTGTGAGAGAGTAGGCTTTCATGTTGTAGCATGCACTCGGGACCCTGGAACATATTGAATCCTTTTGTGAAACAGTGCCCTGTCGACTTGCTCTCTGAATGTCTTGTTCTTTTCTGGAATGAGTTGAGGTCCACTCTCTCGCTATGTGATGGACACGGCCCATAATGATTTAGTTACTCTCGTATTCCTGTACTTTAGGTTATGATTTGATGATGTCATGGGTTTTATTTTGATTTGAGAAAAATGGGTTTGGCACTCACTGTGCACATCTTGATTTTTATTGAACATTTTATTTTTTTCTTGCAATTGTTGCCTCCCGTTTAGCTATCGACTGTTATATGTCTTATATAGAGCTACAGCTTATTGCAGACAATCAGGAGTTTATGGTGGTTGGCGTGCTTGGCCCTCCCGGTGCTGGGAAGTCAACGATTCTAAATGAACTGTATGGATTTGAATCAAGTTCTCAAGGTTTGTCATCTCCATTGCTAGCCGAATCTTAAAAACCATTTAGCGAAGTTCGACTTCATCTCATAGCATACCCAGTAATAAATACTTTCTTCGGTGAATTATAGATATTTACTCATGTCTTGCCGGTAATGTACTCTGGTAAAGGTATATTGCCGCCGTTCAACACTCAAACAGAGGATATACGGGCTATGGCGAGGCACTGCTCTGTCGGAATTGAGCTTCGAATGGCTGCTGAGCGTATCATCCTTGTTGACACACAGGCAAGTTGGCTTTTCACGTTTCCATTTCTCGTGTCAGTTTATCCCACAATGCTGGGACGCGTGAACATAGACATTTGAAAGTGTGTTACGAACGGGAGAGGCTTTTAAAGCTTTCTTATTTATCGTTTCTGTGAGCAATTGAGTCATGCGATTAACGTTGCATTGGTTGTAGGTGTTCATGATCTTTGGTCATTTCGTGAATACTAACGAATACGACTGTCGATGTTTCGTTTCATTGATTAAATGATGCAGCCACTTTTCAGTGCTTCAGTTCTTGTTGATCTCATGCGGCCTGATGGCACATCAAATATTTCAGTGATGGGAGGAGAAGTCATGTCTGCAGAGCTGGCTCATGAAATCATGGGGTTGCAGGTATGCCTTGTCCTTTCCTCTCGTTACTATTTTGCAAATGCTCTGGCAAGTATTATTGCAAATTGGCTCGAATGCAACCATTTGGAAGCTATGTATTTGTTAGTAACCATCCTTACATGGTTTGGTTTGGGTTTTTTTAAATTCCTAAGTTTTTTCTGGTATTGATGGGCTTAGGTTAGTTTGGAGTTTTACAGATTTCCAGTTGGAAGATGAATTGACTTTTATCTGTCGGTTCCGGGTTTTGCAAGGGATATTATTAGCTTGGCGTATTTTTGTTTTCGGTGTGCCATGTAGTTCTTTTGGTAACGGAAGGCACAGATGATGTCAGCATGTGGCGATATATGCGTACTGTAAGTGTTTTTTTCCCACTTGATCTATGTGGTTGAGCTTTTAAGTGCTTATTTGTTCGTTTCGGAAAGCGTTCACGAATTATCTTGTGTTCTTCGTATTCTTTTAAGGAAAACCTAAACCGCATTCAATCTGACAGATTGAGATGCTGAAGCAAGGAATACCTGATCCTTCTATTTACTCCCAGTCCTCTTCGGCATTTGAAAATAGCGGAGACAAGGACAACGATAGTTTGCAAGATGATCAGCTTGAACACTTCGCTGACGCAGTATTTGTGCACACCAAGTTCGTATTCAGCTCTTTTCATATTTACTAAATCTTAATTAGTGCATGGATATCAAGATCAATGGTGTGTTAGCTACAATTTATAATCTGCCTTGATACTTCATTTGATTGGTGGTGTATATGCTGAAGTATAACAAGTTCTTTTAAATGTGTTTTTGCATAGGTATGCAGAAACTGTTTTACTGTTATAACTACATGTCCGTGTAAATTTGTTGTGGTACCTAGATTACAGGATGTCAGTTACACGGAGATAAAATGTTTGGAGATGGCTCTTAATAGCTACTTCCCAAATCCAGCATTTAATAGGAACTCATTAATCCGATACGTAGTACCTCAATTCCCACCTCCTTCTGAATGGCACAAAATGAGTTCTCATCTCAAGGGGATGCAACCTATGCTGAAACCTGTGGAGAATGGTAGTGAGGCTACATCGATCAGAAAGTTACGAAAGCCCGAGAAGGGTGTTAATTTCTATGTGCTTCCATTGAAAGTTTCGGGCGATGTCGTTCAAAACACATATGAGAGCTACCATGTGATGCTTCAGCAACTTCGCAACCAGGTTCCTTGCGCTTCCTTCGCCTTGGTTGGGAGACTCATTTTATTTCATGATGCTGTTCAGGATATCGCTTACAGCTATAGCAGATTACTTCGTACGCTTTCTGTCTCCTATTTTGCAGCTTGTGGTGCACAAGTAAAAGAGAGTTTTAAGGCCCACTTTCTCTTTGCAGGTTCTTTCCTTGCAGCGGCGTTCTTTTTCTAAACCCTTATTTGAGCGGGATTGGCTTAAAGTGTTGCCTCGTATCTGGGATCTTGTGAAGAAGTCTCCAGTGCTTGCAGAGTACTGCAAAATGCTGCAAAGTTCGGGGCATTTCAGGAGATGAACAGCTGGAGAACCCTCAAGGATGCATTGTACACACTGAAACACTACACTGTCGTGAAATTAACATGGAAATTTTTGCAATTAATGAGCAGTGTGAACTGTGCGCGCTTTGAATGATTGTATTCCTTCTTTTGTCATCACGCCTTCATTGCATTCTCAATTGCGAAAGTGTTGGTTGACTTTCCATCACCCACTTGACGGCCACTTTAGCAGTCTGGCAAGCAATGAGGACGACTTTTTGAGCAGATGCCCGTTACTGGTACTTATTCGTTGCTCTGTGCACATAACTCGTGCTTTTTATAGCTGAAGCAGCTCACTCTGTTCTAAACTTATCTCAATCACCTCTCAGGACGTTGTAAGCTATTGGTAGGGACTCTTGATAGGCTGTCCCTTACGATCCCCGTGTCGTATTGCAAGTTGGAGTCCGCTGGAAGTATACAAGTTGCGAACCCTAAATGCTTTTAGTCTCGTGCTGAACAGTTAGATTTCTTTTAATGAAAACAGATCGATCATCAGGAGTAGTAGTTAGTTTGGAGAATTCGACTTGTAGAGTAGGAAACAGTGAGAGCGGGCCATGTGTTTCGTCCCTACTATGCCTCGTTTTTTCCTACGAATGGTACCCAAAATCACAATTCCTCAAGTGCTTTGACTGTTTTTCGCATTTGCTCTTCTCTACCTTTTCCCGGGCCATTCCGGGTTGTATCTCTGTGTTGATACTGCATCATATTTCACGAAGCAGACAAATAGTGGGGGGAATAGAATGGTTTCTATTGAGATCATTATTAAATGTAGTTGGTGCTCTCCATAATATTTACTGTAGACTATAGTAAATACAATAGCTACAGTATTTAGAGTCTAGCGGAGAAGTACTATTTATCCTCTCTCCTTTTTTTCTTGTTGTATACGAGACACAATCAGATCAATAGAATTTTATGTGTGAAGCTCTCTCTCCTTAGAAATCCTTTTGAGTGTATGACTTACTACTACTCTTGTGTGTGTGTATTACTTACTATTACTCTTGTGTCTTTCTAAACATTTTCAACACATTATTAGTACAACTCTCTTCTACACACTATCACAATTTTTTTGCTCTAGTCTTGAATCTTCAAACCTATTGCTATTCCTGCTCAATGTTTGCTTCATGATCTTGCTGCTCTTCTTGCTAGCCTTTCACATATTAGTTGCTTGCTTAGAGCACTTGTTCCACTCTCTGCCCTGCTTGCTTAAAATACTTGCTTAGAATACTTGATCTAGCCAAGCTTCATCCCAGCTTGTTCCCTACTGCTCCTCGCGCCTGCCGCCAAGTTGTCATTGAGCTACTGCAGAGCTATTGCCGAACTGCAGCCGAGCCCGCCGTTGCCACCCTGCCGCCCTCCGTCAAGCCCTGCTGCTCTATCACTGTCGCCCGCCACTGCTTGCTGTCGCTGTCCTACTACTATTCTGTTGCCTTAATCCACAATATCTTGTATAAAAAAATAATAATAATAATAATATTTTTTTTTCAAGCTCAAGTTTATCATTTTATTTGACTTTATATTTTAAGGTACATTTTATTCAACTTTTCTACTTGATTTTGTATTTTCTTTACAGATTTATTTATAATGAAAGCTTCAACATCTTCAACTATTTCCACTATGGTTCCAACTATTATCAGTGCATCCCAACATTTTCAAGCTTTTTTATTTCCACCATTGACTATGGATAGAAACAATTATCTATTATAGACAAAAATGGCAAAAGTAAATTTATTTGCAAAACAACTCTCGGATACCATTATGTTTGAAGAATCTCCTATAATAAGTATTTCTATTCCTCTTACTATTCATTGGAAAGTACTTCTTCTCCTTCATCGTCATCTTATATCTGCATTACAACATCAATACTTGGAAATGGAAGATCCTGCAGAACTTTGGAAGAATCTTAAATCCAAGTTTGATCATCAAAAGACCATTTTCCTTCCATGCACATGTCATAATTGGACACATTTACATGTCTTGGATTTTCCAAATTTAAATGCTTTCAATAGTGAAATGTATAGTATTGTATCACAATTACGATTATGTAGACAAAGTATCTCTGAAGAAGAAATGATTGAGAAAACTCTCTCTACATTTCCTCATGTACCTGCGGTGCTTGCACAACAATATAAGAACATGAAATTTCAGAGTCATTCAGATCTCATGTCCTATCTATTTCTTGCGAAGAAGCAAAATGAGCTACTCTTGTGCAATGCGGAAGCTCGTTCTATTGGAACTACAATTCCAGAATCTCATGCACTTAATATTTCAAAATCTAAGAAAAAATTATATAAACATGGAAAACGTCCTTATAAGTATCAGGGTAGTGATAGTCATGACCATTTCTACCCATATCAAAAGAATAAACGTTCTACTATTAATTATAGTAGAAAATAAAAATTAAAGATGTGTTCTTGCCATAAGTGTGGAATGATTGGACATTTAGCACATGTGTGCTGTACTTTATAATATTTTATTAAAATATTTGAAAAAAATATGAAACGACGAGCTAAGGCTCATGAGGTTTATATCATGGATGCGTCGATGGATTCAATTGGTGTTGATGACTTAGAGGCTTATATGAATGACAAAACCTCTAATGATGAATCAAATGATGTGCTCATTGATTCTGCAACAAAACATATTATCTTGTGAGATAGATGATTTTTTATTGAAAAATCTTCAACTTGGCAAACTATAAATATGATGACCATGGCTGGAACAAATGCATTTTGTTTTCAAGAAGGCACAGCAATGGTAAAATTACTTGTGGATTCGATTATAAAACGTAAACATGCAATGTTTGCACACTCAGCACCTCGGAGTCTGATCAGCTATCGAGATGTGCGTATTAATGGTTATCACGTCTCGACCACCATTTTAAATAAAGAAGAGGTTTTGGTTCTTGCAAAGAACCATAAAGTTATTGAAAAAGCTTTTGCTACAAAAAATGGTTTATACCGAATTGTGATTCACCCTCCTATTATATTTAATTTTGCATCATCTATCATAGAGAGTCGTGTTTCCCTCTAATATGGACGATTGGGACATCTAGGATCTCCATTATTTAGAAAGATCATTCCATGTATAACTAAGCAAAATTTAAAGCATGCGAATATAGACTCTATAGAATTATGTTGTGCATGCGTGCAAGATAAAATGATTACTCGGCCTTCAGTTTGGAAACTTCTACAAGAATTACCACGAATGCTTGAAAGATTGCATGGTGATATTTGTGGTCCTATTAATCCAATATAGGAACCATTTCGTTATTTTTTGGTCTTTGTTTATGCATCAGGTAAACAATCACTGTTTCATTATTATCAATTCAAAACATGGTCTTTGCCAATCTTATATCTATACTTATTCATTTTCGAGGACATTTTCTTAATTATCCTATAAAAACATTGCATATAGATAATGCAAAAGAGTTTGCATCAAAATCTTTTGAAGACTATTGTACTGCAATAGGAATTGAATTGACATATCGTGATCCATATGAATATGCTCAAAATGGACTTGCAGAGTCATTTATAAAGTGTATAAAATTCATTATTCGGCCATTCCTCCTCCATGCAAATTTACCTGCATCAATGTGAGGTCATGCAGTTTTACATATTGCAGCATTAATATGCCTCCGCCGTTCTTCTCTTGAAATTGTTTCACCACATGAGTTCATTTCGGGTCGTGTTCCAAATGTATCTCACTTACAAATATTTGGTTGTCGTGCTTGGATTCCAGTACCAAAACATCAATGGCGTACCATTAGAGCTCATCGACAAGAAGGCATATATGTTGGTTTTGATTCACCAAGCATTATTCGTATTGTAGATCCATCAAATGGCATATTATTATGTGCACGTTCGAAAAAAATTTGTTTTGAAGAAATTGTATTTCCATCTCTTCAACGAGGAATATCCAATCAACAAAGAAATAAAGTACTCATATTTAAAGCATTAGAAACGTTTACAATGAATCCCGATCCTATGTCAAAGAGAAGAACTCGATGAAAAAATAATTCAGACAAGTGAGTCTTCATTCAAAGAGAGGTAACAAAATATATATAAACAAGTATATATATTGAAAGAGGAACTGGAATGGCTATTGCCAAAAGACAAGAAAACTAGAGACCCTTGAAACTAGACTAGAAGCAAGAAAGGAGTTGACAAGAGTGAAGAAGCCTTCACTCTTGTCTCTATATATACTATCTAACTAAGAGCTACGTGGCGACGTTCTATAGGACCTCCAATATGTGTTGACTTTGTAGGGCACATACCTTGACTTACAAGGCAAGTTTTTCTACGTGTGGGCCACATAGTTAGCTTGATCTTCAAGCTAACAACATGTGTGGCACATGGCCAACTTGTTGACCACGTTTCTAATCCAAAAAGTCAATTAAAGACACTTATGAAGTCAAAGCACCATCTAGGAAGTTTCTAAGAAGCTTTCATATTAAATATTATAGAATTAACTTACTTTTACCTACTTTTACTTACTTCTACATATTTCTATATGTAATTATTAGCTTAAATGATTATCGCCGTGACATGATCCCCCCTTCTAGGGACGAATTCCACGAGGAGCGGTCATCATATGTTGAGGAAATCTATGATGTGACGAATTATATTCGCCACATACTCTGATCTCTGTTCTCTTCGAAGATGATTGATAGGGCCTTTCAAACATCGGTAGTGTCCCATACCAGAGCAAGAAGACCACCCAGTTATTTGATCATTGTTGAGGCCTTCATAACTTCTTTCGAATAGAATATTTAGAATACCATCAGGAATTGTTCCTACCTCTAGCAAAATCACCAAACATCTGGATTCCCTTCCCAAATCGTGATACCAGACGCATTGTATTTCACCATCTATTCGAGGAAGAACATGTCGTTCTTGAAGATCTTCATCTCGATTGCATCGTCTTGAAGGTTGTGACAATTGTAATGCTTCGTCTGGTAGGTCAGCAAATAAAGGCTCTTGAGTTGAATCCGCTCGTTGTTGGTTCTCCATCTCCTGAGCGCCACTACTACAATGAAGCTACGAACAAGAATTGAAAGTAGAATGTTATCTTGCCTAGATGTTGTTTCTTTTATAAAGAAGGTTTTCATCTTGATTTTGATGGATGTCGTTGATGAAAAGCCTCCACCGCCTTTGCTGCATTTGCAAGATTCTTTATTGGCTCCCATGTGCATTCACTAATACCATATCCGCACCAATGGACAAGATATTCTAATTTATTTCGGCGTCGCCTTGAATCTAAGACTTCTTCTACTTCAAACTCTTCATTATTGTCCACTTCTATAGGATGAGGTGGAGCTTGTCGTCTTCTTGGTATGTCCACTGTCTTGTATGGTTCAAGAAAAGACACGTGGAATACTGGATGGATTTTCATTGACTCTGGTAGATCTAAACGATATGCAACTGGATTGATTTGTGCAGAAATAGAAAATGGTCCTAGCCTTCGATAGTCCAACTTGTCACAAGGACAAGTGGTCGTGATATTGCGACCAAGTAGCCATACTTTATCACCCAAGACAAATGATGGTTGTTCCTTTCGATGGACATCCGCATTGGCCTTTTGTTGTTCTTGAGCCTCTTTTAACTGCACCTTCATCGTTGCATGTAGCTCCGATAAATGAATTGCCAAATCTTTCGCAGCAGGATTATCAACTTCTGAAAAGTCAAAAGTATCAAGTCGTGGATGATAACCATAATTAGCAAAGAAAGGTGTTTGTTTTGTTTAAGAATGTATTGTGTTATTGTAAGCAAACTCTGCCAATGGCAAAAGAGTTGTCCAATCATCTTGTTGGTAATTAATGGTACATCTTAAATATTGCTCCAAAACTTTATTAACATGCTCCGTTTGTCCATTTGTTTGAGGATGGAATGCCGAAGATAGTTTTATATCCACTTTAAGAATCTTGAAAAGAGTCCGCCAAAATCTTGATATAAATTGAGTTCCCCTATCTGATATAATATCCTTGGATAATCCATGATAGCAATAGATATTGTCAAGAAAGAGCTTAGCTGTTTCTTCACCTGTGATAGATTTTGTACATGGTACAAAATGTGCCATCTTGGTAAAACGATCTACTATCACGAATATAGAGTCATAAGAACCTGAGATTGGAAGATCCGTGATGAAGTCCATAGAAACAGAAGACCATGGTTGTTCTAGAATGGGTAATGGATGAAGAAGTCTAAAAGGTCGATGACGAGGAGTTTTCGATCTTGAGCAAACATCACATGATTGTATAAAATCTTTAACTACATTCCATATTTGAGGCCACCAAAAATCCCTAGATATGAGCTCCAAAGTCTTCTTATATCCAAAATGTCCTATTGCTGGGAAGTCGTGACGAGCTTGAAAAACACGTAAACGTGCTTCTCCTTCTGGAACATATAGCCGTCCTTCAAAATAGAGTAGGTTGTTCTTGAATTCAAATTTAGATGGATCATGAGATTTAGAAGAATTGCTCTTGATATCATGAACAAGAAGGTCTGAAGACATACTTAATTGGACTTGCTTAAGGAAAGTTAAATCAACAGTCAATGTTGATTTTATTGCTCGAAGATGAAATTATTTCGGCTTCAAGAGAACCGTTTTTTGTTGCTCAAAAGCTGCATCTCCTTCTTTTGGTGCAAGATAAGAACGTCTAGACAAGGCATCGAATAAACCTTGTTGTTTTCCTAGCCGATAAGTGATGATGAACTCGAATCTTGATAAAGACATGCTCCAACAAGCTTGGCGATGATTTAATACGCGTGCTAACATAAAATATTCGAGGTTCTTATGTTCCGTATACACGGTGACTCGACTAGAAGCGCCTTCTAGATAATGATGCCATTCTTGAAAAGAATCCACAATTGCAAGAAGTTCTTTGTCATGGATCTCATAATTGATTTCTGTTGCTGAGAATTTTCTTGAATGAAAGGCTACTGGATGAAGTTTGTCATCTGTTCCCATTTGTGATAAAACCGCACCCAAAGCAAAGTCTGATGCATCTGTTTCCATAAAGAATGCTTTGGAAAAATCAACACGATACAAGATTGGTGCAGAAACAAACGTTGTCTTCAAAGATTCAAAAGCAATTTCCCCTTCTTGATTCCATCTTTACAAGTCAAACATGTAAGTGGAGCTGCAACTCGAGAGAAGTCTTTGATGAAGATCGGATAGTAGTTGGCAAATCCCAAAAAACATTGGACATCTCTTACCATTTTTGGGATCTTTCAGTCCATAATAGTTTGAACTTTCTTAGGATCCATCATAAGTCTATCATTTGAAATGATGTAACCTAAGAAATCGACTTGAGTAGTGTGGAATACACACTTTTCTATCTTGGCATAGAGTCTTGCATCTTTTAATTTATGTAACACACGAAAAACATGAAGTTCATGTTCTTTTGGATTCTTAGAATAGATCAAGATGTCGTCTAGATAACATACCATAAAATCATCCAAAAACTCTCGAAAAACATCATTCATTAGATGTTGAAAAGCTGCTAGTGCATTTGTAAGTCCAAAAGGCATGACGTTGTATTCAAAATGTCCATACCTAGTTCGAAATGCAGTCTTCCATTCATCTCCTTCTTTGATGCATACTAGATTGTATGCTCTCCGAAGATCTATTTTTGTATAGATCTTAGCTTGATTCAGCTGATCAAGAAGTCCGGATATTAAAGGTAGTGGATACCTGTTTTTGATGGTAATCTTATTGAGTCCTCGATAATCAACACACATCCGCAATGATCCATCTTTTTTCTTCACAAATAGAATTGGAGCTCCTGCCGAAGATTTAGTATAGCGTATAAAATTCTTGGCTATATTTTCTTCAATATACTCCTTGAGTTCAGCCAACTCATTTTAAGATAAACTATAGATTGGTCCAAATGGCGGTTGTGCTCCTTCTTGAAGGTCAATTGAGCAATCATAGGAACGATGTTTCGGGAGTGTATCCGCATTCTTTTTTTCAAATACATCTTGAAATTCTTGATATTGACTTGGAATGCCACTTGAAGTCTTTTCACCAGTAGAAACGGGTGTAGCATAAATAATGTATGGTGATTCTTTCAAAACAGCATGCAAGAAAGCTTTTGCACCTATAAATACAGGTTTAATTGAACTGGACTTATGACTCTCTACTTGATTAACTACACTGTTAGTTATACTTTTAGAAAAAGTAAGAGTTTGAAAAATCCACTCTATTTGAGGGTTGTATTTTTCTAACCACGATAAGCCTAAAATGACTGGATTAGAGGGAGATCTAATGATATTAAATACTACAAAACTATTATGACCATTGATTATTACTTCTATAGGAAGGGTTTCATGAGTAATATCTCCAGAAGACAATGGACGACCATCTATGACTTCTACATGAACAGGTTTAGTTTTCTTTACTAAAGATATGCTATGTCTTTTAGTAAATTCTTCATCTAAAAAACACGTTGAGGCTCCTGAATGTAACAAGGCACAGACTTTGTAATGTTTAGGTCCTAAAATAACATTTAATGTAAAACAAGGAGAGGGCTCTGAGGAGAGAATAGGACCTTTACTAGAAGTTGTGCAAGGTTCCAGCCGCACGGTCCCTATTATAGTTGGACAAACTCGTTTTTCGACATATTATCTTCTTTCACAGTCATACTCCTCATTTTGTGATTGCGTCATTTCTTTGGACAATGTTGAGCAGTGTGCTTTGGTTCTCCACAAGATAAACATAATCCTTCTTGACGACAACGAGTCTTTTCTTGCTCAGTAAGAGGTTTGAAACATACTGCATCAATTTGCATATCCTCTACTTCTAAATGTATGTGTTGAAGAGGTGTTGGTGTTGCCATTGAATTATAGTAACGTTGAGGTCCACTTGTACGGTTCTCAGATTGGAATTCAAAAAGGCAATTGTCGCACTTCACAGCAAAGTCAATTGCTTGACTCAATGTTTGAGGATCAGGTAAGTTGAGCATTAATTTTTTCACCTCATATTGTAATCCGTAGAGAAATTGGCTAATAAGTGCAGCATCATCCCACTTGATATCAGTTGCAAGTTGTCGAAATTGTGAAGCATATGACGTTATTGATCAATTATCTTGTCGTAAAATACGGATCTTATTGGTTGCAACACGAATTGAATCATGTTCTCCATACATGGATCGAAACTTCGCCAAAAAAGCCTCTAGATTATCCAATATTGGATCTCGTCATTTAAGAAAAGATGAAAACCACGATAGTACCGAATGTGAAAGAAGCGTACCAATGAATCTAACTTGTGATCCTGGAGGTGGATAGCTTTGGGGTTGAAGTTCAATCACAAGTTGCACTTGATTGATAAATCCTCGAAACTTGGATCTGATGCCATCAAACTTCTCGGGTAGGGCAATTCTTGGTTCTCTAACATTTGAAGGGCGTTCCACCATAGGAGAAAGGATATGGTTTGGTACAGATGCTGAAGCAGCTCCAAACATTTCTATATCTTCACTTCCTGCCAATCTTGTTGCTCCTTGTGGTGATAAATTGAGTTGATGCATTGCAAGCATTAACTTCCTCTATTGTTCTTGCATTTGTGCCATTGCACTATTCATTTCAAGAAGTTCTGCCATGATAATACTTAGAAGAGAGAAGATGTTTAATATCGCTCAAGACAAATAGAAGAGAGGACTTGCGGACAAAGAAAATACTAAGGACAATATCAGTTTAGAAGAGGGTAATCCGCAACTTCTAATACGCTTATATCTTATCAAGAAAAAGGGGTAATCCACTCTTAATCAAGATTAGATAAAGCTCTGATATTATACGTGTACTCTTGTCAATCTGTCAAGGAAAAGAACTCGATGAAAAAACAATTCAGACAAGTGAGCCTTCACTGAAAGAGAGGTAACAAAATATATATAAACAAGTATATATATTGAAAGAGGAACTGGAATGGCTATTGCCAAAAGACAAGAAAACTAGAGACCCTTGAAACTAGACTAGAAGCAAGAAAGGAGTTGACAAGAGTGAAGAAGCCTTCACTCTTGTCTCTATATATATTATCTAACTAAGAGCTACGTGGCGATTTTCTATAGGACCTCCAATATGTGTTGACTTTGTAGGGCACATACCTTGACTTACAAGGCAAGTTTTTCTACGTGTGGGCCACATAGTTAGCTTGATCTTCAAGCTAACAACATGTGTGGCACATGGCCAACTTGTTGACCACGTTTCTAATCCAAAAAGTCAATTAAAGACACTTATAAAGTCAAAGCAGTATCTAGGAAGTTTCTAAGAAGCTTTCATATTAAATATTATAGAATTAACTTACTTTTATCTACTTTTACTTACTTCTACCTATTTCTATATGTAATTATTAGCTTACATGATTATGGCCGTGACATCCTATGACATCTTTGGCAGAAACTGAAGTTGTTAAGATTTTGCATCTAAAATGGATCGCAGATGAAACACCTGATGGCTTCAATGATGTACCTAGAATTACAAGAGTTCTTACTAATGAGGCTCAAAATGCACTTGCTCATATTGCAGTGCCATTGACTACAATACCTCAAGTTATAACAACAACTAAAAAAACTCGTGGACTAGATAAGCAACCATGTAAAAAGAAAGCTATAAAATTGACTAATTCTGGTATTATTTCTCAAGAAATTGCCACTCATCGTGCGGAACTACCAATTCATGATAATATATCCATGCATAATGTATCTTCAATTCCTATGAAAAATAATCTTGGAATTGGAAGGAATAAGAATAAGTTGAGTAAATAATTATCTATTCTGTATTATACTACAAATGATATTTGGGACAGACCATCTATTACGGTAGATGAATCATTTGCATATATGATTATAGAAGCCCTTTCTTGTAAGGAAGGCAATCCTGAACCTCAAACCATCAAGGAGGTGATGCATCGCTCTAATTGGTCAAAATGGAAAACTATTATTGAGGAGGAGTATGCCTCTTTGCTTAAGATGAAAGTCTTTGGTCCAATTGTAGACACTCTTACATCTCGCCTTGTGGGATATAAGATGGTATTAATATGCAAGCGAGATGCTCAAGGTCAAATAATCCGCTATAAAGCTTGTCTTGTTACTCAAGGATTTACTCAATGAGTTGGCATTGATTATGAATCCACATATTCTCCAATTATGGATTCAATTACATTTCGATATATTATTGGAATGACAATTCATGCCACCCTTGAGATACATCTGATAGATGTAGTAACTACATATATATATATATGGTTCTCTTAATGTAAATATTTATATGAAAGTTCTACTTGGCTTGGAAATAGGAACTCCAAATGGACCCGCTCCAAGAGAATATCGTGGTATTAAATTATGTAAGGCCTTGTATGGTTTAAAACAATCTGGACGCATGTGGTATCAATGTCTTCAAGATTATTTAATTACAAATAATTTTATAAGTGATCCACTAATCCCTTGTTTGTTTATCAAACGATATAAAACTGGTTTTGTAATCATCACTGTATATGTTGATGATATTAACCTAGTGGGCACTACATCTGCATGTGTTATAGCTACTAACCTACTTATACATGAATTTGAGATGAAAATGCTAGGAAAAACAACTTTTTGCATTGGTTTTCAAATTATGCATCTAACAGATGGTAGTATTTTTCTCTACCAACTTACATATATTAGACAAATCTTATGAAGATTTAATATAATTGATGCTTATCCATTGTCCACACCAATGGTTGGACGTGGTCGTGATGGTCATGATCCATACCGTCCATGCAAGGAGGAGGAGGAAATATTGGGAGATCAATATCTATACCTTGAAGCGGTTGGAGCACTTTTGTATTTAGCTACATCTACAAGACCAGATATTGCATTTGCAGTTAAAGTTCTTGCAAGATATAATGCATGTCCAACACTACGACATTGGAATGGCATCAAACATTTATTACGTTATTTAAAAAGTACTGAAGACTTGGGATTATTCTACACACAATCCGTAAACTCTAAATTGGTTGGATATTGTGATGTAAGATATAAATCTGATACTGCAACAGTTAAATCTCAAATAGGATATGTATTTTTAAGACATAGAGCTGCAATATTATGGAAATCAATGAAACAAACAATAACTGCAACTTCATCCAACCATGCAAAAATTATTGCCTTACATGAAGCATCTCGAGAATGTATTTGATTGTAATCAATTGATAAATTCATTCAAACAATTTGTGGATTCAACCCTAAACCCTAAACCCTAAACTTCGTTGTCTCGTATATAAGAAGAGAAAAGGGGAGAGGATAAACAATACCCTTAACCCTAAACCAGATCATTAGAATTTTATGTGTGAAGCTCTCTCTAGTTAGAAACCCTCTTGTGTGTATGACTTACTACTACTCTTGTGTCTTTCTAAACATTCTCAACAGTATCCTGCCCACTCTCATATTCCTTAAAAACAGAAATCCTTAAAAAGCGGTTGTCTAAGTCAAATGAATGCAGTACGCTACAATAGTACAAATGCTGTATCATTTGACTCACTCTTGACCGCTATTGATTGTTGTTGGAAATCGCCGTCGAGCTGTAACAGTGCAGAGGAATTTCTATCAAAACCACAAAATCTGGCTTGTGTGTGACTTCAAATCACACCAGTTGGGGTTGCGGAGGGACTGTGGCACCCTACCGAGTCCCCAACCGGTTGCTTAAGTGCCAGGGTTTGGTGTGAAGTTGAATTTGGGTGGTGCGTGCGTGCGTGCGTGCAGAATACGATGGAGTCATCCGAGGAACAGCCTACAAACTTTTCTCTAGTGATTAGTTTGAAGAATCAAATCACAGAGCATTTTGCGGAATAAGGAATGTACGGACCTTTAGACCACACTTGGAGTGAGTTTGCTACCGATTCCGTCACCACATATCAGCTGGCATCTCCTGCTGGCCCACTACGAGGTTTCTCGAACATTTGCTGATGGAGTTGTTCAATTGGAGCTGTCTTTCATCTGTTTAGGTGGACCAGTTTCTTTTCACGGTTTCACTAGTGATCGTACAGTGCGACTTTTCTCAATCTTTTTTAGGGCGGTTGCGATATTGGGCGAGTTAGTCTTTGGTCTAGATTTGCGCTCTGTGACTGTGACCTGATACTCCTCGTGGCTTCATTCGAAGTTTCTGTCTCGCGGACCCGCAGTTGGTTTTGCCGTTGGGTGGAAGATGTTCTTGCCAAAGTATGTCGTGCTCAAAAACTTCGTTCAAAATAAGGTTTGTCGGTGCGGGATTTGGAGTTTTGATGACACGAGTTAGAAGCCGTGGAAGCTTGTAGAAGAGGTCGTTTCAGGGGATTCCTTTGCGATGAAGTTACAATATGAGTGATGGTTACAATCCTGGGAAAATTAGTGCGATGGTTTGAGTAGTTTGAAACTTTTCATTGCCTCAAAAAGTTGGCAGTTGTATCATAGGGTATGGCAGGATGGTTGAAGGGAAGGGTGAAGGTAGGCGCCATACTGGCCTTGTTGAAGGACCAGACCGCTGCTTCTCTAGCAAGGGCAAGCGGGACTTTCCCTCGCTTACAAGTGGCAATTTTAATGGGCACAAGTCACAACGAGTGCCTGCCTGCGGAGAGTTACGTGGAAGAAATTCTTGCTACAGGAACTGGATCTCGCATGCAAGTCACTTACTGCATACAGCATCTTAGGAAGCGCCTGAATAAGACACAGAACTGGGTCGTGGCCATTAAGTGTCTCGTCATCTTGCACAGGTGCATTCTGGACGGCGGTTTCCTCTTCCAAGATGTCCTCTCCTTCAGCTCCATTAAAGAAGCCAAGCAGTATCTCCAGTTTGAAAGGATAAGGTATTCCCAAGCTCCTGTGGAAAGGGAATATTGCTTGTGGGTGGGTCAATACGCCTCTTACTTAGACGCGAGGCTGAGGTGCGCCCATACTTTGAAAACGCATCTTGATTGCAGGTGGAGCGTTGAGATCATTGCGAATAGAGTGGAGTACATGGACACCTCAGAGCTCTTGCATCAGTTGGAAGCGTTGCAGAACTTGATGCATGGTCTTTTCCTTTGTCAGCTTGGAGGTGAATCGGGCGAGCATCCAGTTATTCAAGGCGCCCTGGTGCTTGTGGTGATGGATAGCTATAAATTGCATGAGGAAATCAGGCTCCGCATTCAGGAAATCCTAGACAGAATCGAGATTCTGCAGTTCGCTGAGCTCTTACACGTTTTACATATTTTCAAGAGAGCTATTTCCCAGTTGCAATGCCTGGAGACGTTTCTGGCGAGCTGCAAGGAAATGAGATTGTTTTCTGACTTGCCCTGTCCGGGGAAAGGTGTCGTGTCAAAACTTGAGATACAGAAAGTGACTGAGATGATCCAGAACCTACAAAATAATCCGAAAGCTCCTTCGAATGCAAATTCGGTGTCATTAGGCAAAAACAAGTCGGATGGAAACGCTGCTCTCAACTCGCTCAACATAGGAGGTACGCCTTTGTCCACAGGATCTTCCCTGAGTAGGAGATTCATGTTTTGTAGCTAACGGATACCAGTGTGCTTCTATTGGATAGTTGCAGCTTTCTTTGAAGAGTTAAAATATCGGCCATTTTCAGATAATTTCAGTGCTTGTTATTGTCTTACATACTGTTTCTGTAACCTTCTATTCGTGATTTCTGCTGCAATTTGATTTGAACCTAAAGATCATGTACCTACCTCTGATCATGCAGGTCAAGGTCCTCTGCTTAGGACTACTAGTCAACCTATGAAGCAATTGCCTAGACATGCCCAAGTTACCAATGGATATATGACTCGAGAGTTTCCTTTCATTGCAGAAGAACCAGCCCCACATCGTCATTCTGTCGGTGGCGTTGCCGACTTAATCGATCTTTCAGTGGATATAGATGTTTCAAATTTGGGTAAAGGTAATACAGTCAATTTTCCTCCTTCCACAATGCAGGACCTGATCACATTCTAATTTTTCTGAGGTATATCTCTCACTCTCAAACGTAGATACGTTTTCAGTTTTGGTCACTCAAAACAGATGTTTGCTAGAGGCTCCAGGCAAAGAACGATGCAGATAAAGTGGCTGGCTTCAGCAATCATCCTGGCCCCTGCCTTACTGTTCTATCCAGATCTTTATGACCCATGTCTGAATTGCTTCATTTGTACTCTACAGAAGTTATTGAGCTTGAAGAGTGTACATACGAGCCATGTACACTGGAAGCCCTTTGTTCAGAAAGACAATTCTTTTTCAAACTGCCTGTTGTAAAGACCTGTGCATGTAGGTCCAAGTCTTGGTTATTGGGGTCGGCCATTGTATTCAAGTTTATCTTCCAAATAAACAATGGATTTCAACAAAATGATCTACAGACCTCTAATGTTTGGTTGTGTTGTGAGATAGAACAAGATACCGTTAACAGTAGAAAGAACGTTTTTTTTGAAAGATATGCTATTTGTTTTCCACACATGAAATTATCATTCTGTATGGAAAGGTCAGTATTTAAAAGTACAGATTGTTTTAATACTGTGAACCTGACAATTTATACATAATTTTAATAAAGTTGGCTGGTTATATGAAGAACATTATTAATTGTACCGATCTGAAGTCTTCAAACAACTTTTTGTATATATAAATTTACTTATAACTATAATTATAATATTGTGGATGATTATTTTACTTTTGAATTGCAATGAAATTTCAGAAGAAAATTTATAGATTTATTTGATTATAGAAATTTAAAATCCTTTTCAAATTAAATCATCCACATGAGAACCAATACAGTTGTATGTCACTTGAACTTGGAGTGTTTCGCGGGGATACTCATGAGCTTATCTGCTCTCCCACTTTCTTTGAGTGTTTAGGGCACTAAACTAAGTGAGAGTGGCGCGGTCGACGAGTCTGGAGTGCTCGACTTTATTCATATAATGATTGAAAGAAACGTTACAAGATGGATACCTGTTAAAATCGAAAATGGAGAGTGGAAAGAAAAGAAAACAAGTAAACGAAGCTAAAGAAGAAAATAAATTGAAATATACTTAAAAGATAATTTTTAAAAAACAATCTTAACAACTACTCCATAACTGTTATAATAGTGGGAAACGTTTTGAAAAGCCTAAGAACTTGAGAACAAATACTAGCAGTCATGCATACGCTCTACAGTTCACAGAAGGAGAAAATCAACACTAGAAAATTTCCTTTAAAATGTTCGATCCCAAGAGGGCCAGTCAAACAACAAGTCAACGTACAGCGGAAAACAGGGGAAACGCGGTGCGTGAAGGCCATGGATTGTGGGTGAGAGCGGGTAAGAGAAAGAGGGGGAGCATGGGAGCGGCAAAAGCCATTCAGCAGAGGGAGTGAGTACCTGCATCGGTGAGGCGCGAGCCGCCCTCCAGTAAGACTATTGTTATTATTTTCAGTTCCCACCTTTCTGAAAAAAAGGAACTGCCGCTGCTTCCACTGAGAGTTGAACTCAGGACCTCCCGCTTACTAAACGGGTGCTCTAGCCAACTGAGCTATAGAAGCTGTGGAGAAGTGGGGTATCGATCCCCATACCTCTCGCATGCTAAGCGAGCGCTCTACCATCTGAGCTACATCCCCAGAGGCGCAGCCCTCATTGCCGCGGCAGCCGCCAACGGAATGTAAATGACCGGACATGCATATATTATGCATCCCCGTTCCCCCACATCTCAGTTCTCATGGTAGTATCTCACCTCCCTCCTCTCTTTCCCACACTCAAAATAGAGTTAACAGACAATTCCAGCTCTTGAAATTCTGGGACCAGTATGTGTTTGTACCTACGTAAACATACACTCCAAACCATCAAAAGTCTAATCGATAAACTAGAACGAAGACAATAACGGATAAACGACACCGCCGTGGTGGGTCAAAGCCAAGTGTACGATCGCAGGCGCGAGCGCAATGCATCACAGAATTGACAGGATGGTACCTGACACATCATAAATATTTCATGTTCAATCCAATGCACTGAAATGGAAATGGCCTGTAACAAGTTAATGATCAGAGATGCCCCCACATCGAAAGTAAATCATTCGAGATAGCTTCCGCCAACATCACAAGTCTTCATGTGCCGAACGTTGCCTCAAAGTAGAATCCAGCCTCCACTCTTCCGTACATGCACATATAACACGCTAAACGCAACATCAAACTGAATAATAAAACGTTGCACTCCCTCTGAGAGATAAGAGATATCCGGTAGAGGCATCCTGCAGATGTGATGGAAAATAGTGACGGCATTGGTGTCATAACAGCTAACAAACGTCTCCTGAGAAAACGTGGCCCAAGTTACTGGAAATACACAGCTTGAATATGATGAACATTAACTATTTATGGGAATCCGTCTTCGAACCGATTGAAAGACTATTCCGCACACCACATTAGAGGCCCTACAGAACATCTTTAAGCAACTGAACATATACATAACCGTCTATATACAGTCTCGTTTAGGGTTTGAAAAAAAAACGCTATGACATATGAAACACTGCGAAGATTCGAAAGCAGCAAAAGGACCGCTAAAGCACGCGGCAAAGGTGGTGTTAATGAACACCAGTTTAGGTTTACAAGCCGACTCCAAACAACAGAGTTAGCCTCCGAAGCCGTAAAGAGTCCGGCCTTGTCGCTTCAGCGCATACACGACATCCATTGCGGTCACAGTCTTGCGCCTGGCGTGCTCAGTGTAGGTCACAGCATCACGAATGACGTTCTCCAAAAAGATTTTCAGCACACCGCGAGTCTCCTCGTAGATCAAACCGCTGATGCGCTTCACGCCGCCTCTCCTAGCCAAGCGCCGGATGGCGGGCTTGGTGATCCCCTGAATGTTATCACGCAGAACCTTTCGATGACGCTTCGCGCCACCCTTGCCGAGCCCCTTCCCTCCCTTGCCGCGTCCCGACATGGCTCACGAACTCGATCCACACACCACAGTATACAACGGCAATCAGCTAAAAGGCACGAGAACGGCGAACAAGAGACTGAGATTGATGAGGCAGACAATCACGAAACCCTAACTAAAATACTCGCTAAGTATGACTTGGCTTCGCCATGAAGCTTTCGCGGCACTCGATTCTGGAGCCAAAGTCAAAACTCCCGCCAATTCTACTGGCGCCAAATTTGGTGAGGGTGAGTCAGCACCGGGATTGAGTGCACTGGAGGAAAAGAGAGAATCCAACGGCTTCAACACTAACTTTGATGGTGATGAATGATATTTAGATGATTCCAGCTAGTATAATTCATCTTATAATCATTCGTTGTCTTAAATGCAATTTCTAAGACTGTTTGGCGTATTGTTAATATGCTAATAATCACACGGAAAAAACTCTCATTTGATGAGTTTTAAGCTTAAGTTTGCATGTACATAAATACGTTTGTGCATAAGAAATTCATTTTTTAGAAAAATAGTACACTCTCAAGTATATTCCTTGTGTAAGATGGCCTTAAAAGAATCCTAACATTTGTATTGATCAAAACTAGTGTGAGAGTGATTATATCAAACACTATATCATTAATTTTGAATTCATTTGTTATTCTTCTTCGACAATTCTTCCTCAAAAGACTTGACAACCACGCGTTTAGTCTAATTTTGGAACAATGAGAAAACTAAACAATATAATTTAAGTTTGCTTCCTCTAGTATATTACATGGACTTTAAATTTGAATGATTAAGTGATGGTTGTTTCTTAACATTGTTAAATTGATAATATTCATTAGCAGTATATGCATGTATGTATGTATGTATGTATATACACACAATGTACAACTTCAATTATAAATAATGTTTGTTCATCAACAAGTGTGTTTATTTGCAGGTCGAATTTAATATATATTATTTTATCTGTATCACTCACATTATATATAAAAATAGTAATGTGCAATTTCATGACACGAGCTAAAATAACATTTCAGCCACTATTATAATATAAATAAATAAAATAAAATACACTCATTGAGTGAGCTTTATATTTCTTTCTTATTTTGTAAAATTTGAGTACACTTTGTGTAGTAGATTTATTTTGCAACTTATAGAGTTAATGTCAACTGAAACAGATGAAACGTGGAATAGATGGTCAATATATGTGGTACAGCTTGCCAACGTTGCTATTTATCCATTACTTTGAATAGAGATATAGCCCAAAGATAATGTGTGGATAGTGAAATTGTATCAAAGCTAGTGTGAATTCAAATTTCAAAATCAGTAGTCAGTAATATACATATAAGTATATGAAGAATGGTTATTTAATATTTCTCTCTCTCTCTCTCTCTAAATACATATTTATATAGATATATGGGTGTTATTTATGGATTATTTTAATGAAAGAAGCATCAGGTATAATCACACATAAATTTTTACAAGTGTAAAAAAAAGATGTAAGTATTTTTAGCATTGATTTTAGTATTTATAACATACCTGACATTTTGTTTTCAACAGAATATATATTTTTTCTATTGTTGTTAGTGTATTGTTTTACTATAAATAATTTTGACGCTTTCATAATTTTTTCACATATTAATAATAGTTGAGGAACTTAGGCTATTATAGAAATTCATACCGAAGGAAGAAAATCTTTTAATCCAATAACATCCACAATGTAAGACACTCTAAATTTTATACAAACACCATATCAAATGTATTGTGCAATTTAAATACAAATTAGAATATGAACCGTTTTAGTTTTTGTTTGTACGTGTAGCTAAACTCATAGAATAACCATGTTGAAAATTGGTTTTAAATAAGACGTTGTAACATTAAGGTTGTTGTTGTTGTTGTTGTTGTTTTTTTTTTTTTTTTTTTCTCGTGGTGTTGAAAATCAAAGACATATTTATAATGCTTTCACAACAGCTATTGTATAACAATCGTTAATTAGAATTGTTGTCAGTGTTACTGCTACTCTCTGGATTCTGTTGGCAACATAATCAAAGTGGTTTCATTCCAAAAAAAACATTTGTACACAGGAAAGCTGCGTGGTACTTTTTGAAAAAGCTGTTTAAAATTTGAAAATCGAAGGCTATAAATGGTTTCTTTGTTATTCTTAACTAGCACAAAAATACACATCTCTTTTAATCGACGTGGCGATTGTACACGTGTACATCCTGCCAACGTAAAATAGCACACGTGGGCCGAGAACACTCTGTACATCTGGAGGAGCCACGACGGATATATTCGTCCAATCGTCGAAAGTCCGGAGGGACCACGTCAGCAGTGGGAAAATCGGGACTGAAATTCTGGTCTCAAAGAATAAGTTTCGGCTCAAGTCTAGAGTTTTGTTGGGATTGGTAGTGTGGTTCCCTAGGGAGAGCTTCAAACCCTAACGGAGGTGCCCGCTTGCGGAGACGTTTGGCTGCTCAATTTCGGGCTGCCGAAGTTTTGCTAATCTTTGTTGGTGTGGTCCATGGGGCTCACGTTCTATGCTGCGCTGCCGTCCGCGGCTGTGCTAGCGGCTTACGTTGCGTTGCGTCAATCCGGAGCTCCTACGTTTGTGACGCTTCCCGTGTTGCATAGTTCCCTCGTTGGTTTCTCGGCAGCCATTGCTGCGCACCCGCGGTTGAATTATACTCCATTGTTTGGGAAGAGAAGTAGCGGGTCGTTTCCGTGGTGGTCTTATTTGGCTTTTTTTCCTTATTTTTTGGCGTTGAAGTCGTATGTCCATCTGCGGCGGTTGAAGAGTGGTGAGCCGGTGTTCACCGAGGTGGAGCCAGGGTTGTTCGTTGGCGGGTGGCCGGCGTTGCAGCGGGACGTGCCGCCGGGGTTGAAGGGTGTGATTGATTGCACTTGCGAGCTGCCGCGGAATGCGTGCTTAGATGAGCTTCCGTATCTGTGTGTGCCGACGTGGGATACGCGTGGACCGCGACCAACGGAAATTGAAAATGCTGTACGCTGGGCGCTGGAGCAGCGTGCCGAGAAGCATCCTGTTCTTGTCCATTGCGCTTTTGGTGCGTGCCTTGTTTCTTTGCTTTGCTATGTGTCTTGATGCAGGGTTTCTTCCTGGACACGGGATGGGTTTAGGCGTATTTCTGTTACGGCAGCCTGAAATTGAGAATTACCTGCCAAGTTGTATGCTACGTTACAAATCTGTCACTGGCATCACGTAGACAACCTTGATAGGTTCCTACACCACAGTCCGGAACCTCGTCTAGACTCGGGTGAAGGTCGGGATGAAATTTTTGGAGAAGATACAGGGGGACAGGAGGTGTCCGTGCAGCTAGACCAAAACTTTAGCCTGTGGTCCAAGTAGATTTGTCCCGGCAGTTTGAATAGCCGAAAGTTGGTTCTTACGGTTTACTGAGATTCCCACAAATCGAACTTCTCCCCCATCATACAACTTAAGTTTAAGTTCCATTAAATATCTGGGAGTGAAAGGAATATTAAATATGACTCAAATTTTTCATTGAAAAAAACAGAAACGCGCTTTAATAATTCGAAGCCTCGTATCCAAGTCCCTGAGACCCGGCTCTTGACCCTCTGCAGTCTTAGAGAAGGACATCTAATTTACCAAGATGTGGATGAATAATGATTTTTTTTGCCAATCGAAACGCACCATCCGGCGTGGTCGGATGTCTCGTTTACGTGAGCTTCAATTTCTGTGCCACAAGCACGATCGTTTCGGCATGACAGGATGAAGAAAGCATCTGTAGACTTCGAGAATTTTTCAGTAAACTTAGAGGTTTATTGAAACCGCACTCTCATGTCTCATGTCTACCTTTACTCTCTCCCGTCTTCTCTACCTCTCACTTTCCTTCTTCTTGTGCACTTTCCTGTTGTGTAAACCTTTTGTTGCTTTACAGAATGAAATGTACCACCACATGTGTTGAAATCAGGCAATTTGTTTTCGTAAGGCTTGTGTAGATGGATTATAGATTACCAATTGAATTCCGGACTGTTGTGCAACTGGAATAAGTAACAGTGTTCTTAAATAGAGTGATTATTTCCTTGCATCTCTGTGAGGATTTTGGCTCCTCACCGTTTTGTTCCTTCTCGTGGAGAATACGACATTCTCTTCATGCCCGGCTACGTTGCGGGACTAAAGTTTTACTGATTGTCGAGAAACTGATTTTGATACGACGTGTTCTTTCGTTGTTTGGGCAGGTCACGGGCGCAGTGTAGCTATTATGTGTGCCATACTGGTCACCCTAGGAGTGTGTGACACATGGAAAGACGCTGAAGTATATATTAAGCTTAGTCGACCTGGTGCTCGATTGAACAAAGGCCAGAAAAAGAGCCTAAACGAATGGGCTGCCATATACGCAATGAAGCGGGAAATGCAGAACCCCGTGGGAGAGGAGATAGATCAATCAAGCGAGGAATGAATTGTTTATTCCCGTAGGAAACAACTAGAATATGGGGTTTGTGACAAGGGTGATGCTTAATGTGGTCTTGGGAAATGCACAGATGGACCTCTTAGGGAACGATTTCTCGATCAACACTTCACTTGATGAAGTTGTACCCTTCAACATGTATCAAATCTCGAGTGACTGAACCGTACTTAACTTCACCCAGATTCATATCATCGGAACATGACGAAAGATATGTGACGATCATTCAAGAAATTCTCATGCAGCGTATGGGTGAACTACGTTGCAATGCAGGTTGCTCTCGAAGATATTCTAATTCTATTTGCAGAGGCTGTATGTACTCTGGTGTTAACCGCTGCAGCTCGTGGCATGAGATGGTATACGAGATTGTGAAGCTGTTGGTGGCGTCCCCACTTCTTGGCAGGTGATGGAGAAGGGTTGTCCATTGAGGAAAAGAGTAGTTGCATTAAAGCACCCCGAGGCATGCATCGTGCTTGTATAGTTGAACTAATTCCTTGCATTCGTTAGCACTACATTTGTGATCTTCGAAGAATTCATTCTCCAGACATGGATGGATTGTTTTGCAGCGTTTGCTTTGTGACAGTTGTAGGTTTCATTTAGTGGGTGAATTTCATGATTGTGTACGTATTGGAGAAATGCAAAATTTCCGGTTACATGTGGTTAAACTAAGCGAAGTTGATATATGACCTTGACTTGTTCTTCTAAATTTGTGTTATCTTGATTAAGCCTCGATTGCAAAATGTAACTTTGTTTTGTGCAATTGAATATGTGATTTTCAGCATCTGCGAAGTCAATGCTTTCTCATCGTTGAATGGAGGTTTATAAGATTGATTTCGGGATCTTAACACCTTAACTTATTTCCACATGCTGTACTGTATCGGGCCGTTGAATGTACCCTTTTCGTTCAGCGGTCGGAGGGTGATGAACAGTTGTTGATCATTGGTTGTTGACTAAACTGGATTTTGACCCCTGTTTCTATTTTTATTTGGATTGGCATAATTAGTTCATTCTGTCGGAAGAAAAGGTGCCAATTTCTCTGTAATTAATGGATGAAACAGTCAACATGTTATTTTTTAGGGTGTATGCAATATTAGGACATATTAATTTTGAAGGGTATAGACAGTGGTTGGAAGGGGCTAGAAGAGGAGAATCATAAGTTTAGAAAATCCATAGAGAAATTGGAGATCAGTAATGTAGTGCCAATGTCATGGTGTCAATATAAGATCCATTGTAAGATACAATTTGCAAAAGGGAGTGAGAATATGTGGGAAACATCAATAGAGGTATGTAGAAAATATCAATATTTCTAGTCTTGTCTTAACTTCAAATTCAGGAATTGGTAGTAAAAACTCCTTGATAAAATCATATATACTTTTTGTTTTGTTATCAAGGGCATCAATTGCACATTCAATTTTATTTTTATTTTTATTTCATTTTATATTATATTGGCTTATATTAGTCTTCTTAGACTGTTTATTAAATAACATGTTTCTTTCTTAATGACTACAATTGCAAAATCACAAAGATGACAAACCAATTATACTTTATAAGAGTAGACAACCTAAACAACATTGCTCAAGCAATTTAATACTCCAATTAAATATAAATATTGGTTTTAATAATATGTAAGTACATTAAATATCTAGTGTAGATGTTGTAGAAATGTGGTTGTTGTGGGTGTATTTTCCTCATATAATCAACATATGTTTTCTAAAATTAATAAAACTGTGTTAATTTTATTACTAATTTTATTACCAATCTTGGTGCCCCCTTGGTCCAAAGCCCTAATGAAAAACAACGTTGCAAAAACAATCCACAACCTCGAATGCCATGCTTCAGTGAACAAACCGCGGAGACCCACGACCGCTGAAGGAGCCGCACAAAGGCAACCGAACCGGAGCGGCTGACACATGGTGACTGTTCTCCGACCCGCGATCCACGTCGACGGCCAGGTAGACTAGGGGAGGATCATGATCCAGCTGGAAGAGGATCAGGAGTGACGTGGTGACAAGCCTCATCTGGATCATGCGCTCCACCCCACGCCCCCGCCCTCGCCCCCTTCTCCCTCTCCCTCTCTCTCCACCTGCTTCACCACCATCACCACGAGGACGACGAAGAAGACGAAGACGAAGTCGAAGAAGAAGGAGAAGGCACCACCACCACGTAGCCGAAGAAGCAGAATAAAGCAGAATAAAGCAGAAGCAGAGCAACCGGACGTCTTGTAGGGTTTGAATACTCTGCGCAGCGGTGCGTGCGATGCGACTTGCGGTGTTTGTCCCTGGCTCACGATCGTTGGAGACGAGGTCGATGACGACGACGACGACGGCAACTTCTTAACAGCTTTCCACGGGGTTTTTTTTTTTTTTTTTTTTTTTTTTTTAAATACTAGAAGGCCGTGCTTTGGACAGTAGTTGCACATGCGAGCTACCCGAAGACAGACTTAGGTGGTAATTAAACGCATAGTTTCCCTAGGAACTTTTTCGGAAGGTCATTGTCTGGGCTTGGGATAAACCCTAAGACATGATAGATTCATGATTAAGTAGATGACGATATGAAATCTTATTGACAGCTTTTTTTATATGTTACAGACGAAAGCTGGTTTTGTTCCTATTTGAATGTACATAAGGTTTATTTCAAAAGAGCGTGCAAGTCCTGGCTTATCATGGGGGCGATGGAGATGACTGGGGCGGAAGAGAAGATGCAGGGAGAAGTGGGAACTATGTCCCGAGCGGCGCCAGTGGATGACCTTTTTGCGCCTATGGGTAGATTGGATGTGCAGTCATTGGGGGTGGGGTTGGGGAGTGAACGAGGAGAGGGAGGTAATGCTTCGTTGTTCAGCTCATGTGCGATTTCAAGCAATGTTCGAAGTCGAACAGCTGAGAAGTCTCCTACTAGCGGTGAGTATGTGCACCGATCTTCTACTTTGAATCCTTCACGGAACATTATAATTCTAAAAATGCAGCAAGAGCATAGGAAGCCACATTTGAACGATAGAATGTGTTTTAGCGGAATTTTTGTCTCTGACTTTAGGACCTAGTTGGCAGCTTGCTAGTGCGCCAGGAATGCTTGCGAATTTGCATATCCTTGAGTCTTCTAGAGCGCACTCTTGGATCTCGCATGCCTCTCGACCTTTCAGCATAGAACAGTGTATTCTCTACTTGTGGTGTGAATCTGTGATTTTTCTTTCCTACAGAGGTGCTTGTTTTCTTGTAGCTATGTTCCCATAAATAGCCAACAACGATGTTGTGAAACATTAGGCTCCTGCTATACGATTTTTGTGTGGCCTTCGATATTCTACAGTTAATACGGAAATAGTGAAAACTTGTTGGGGACGATTTTTCACCATTGGCTGTTGAAGGTGCTTTGTGCAGGACCAAACTTGGCCCTTGATGTGAATCATCTGGATATCTCAGGGTTATCACGGGATTACTATGAAGGTGAAAGGCATGACATAGGAGGTGACACAAGTTTTAGTCCGAGAGTGAACAATCTGGAAGGTCAATCCAATTTTACATCTGATGATGATCAGGTCGTCGTTGATGAGAGGAGGCAGAAGCGGATGATTTCAAATAGAGAATCAGCTCGACGTTCGAGGCTCCGAAAGCAACAACATTTGGACGAATTGCGATCGCAGATTGCACAACTTCGAGCCGAAAATACACACATGCTGAATCGATTCAGTCTTGCTTCTCAGCAGTATGCGCAGCTGACTGAAGAAAACTGTGTACTAAGATCAAATGCTACCGATATGAGACATCAGCTCCAAATGCTGCATCATGCTGCTTCGAGTCACCAACCATTGTCTCTGGAACGTGGCCTTGGCACAGTGCAACCCCTTCCCTTAAATTTGAGTTTGTGTTCTGGTCTAACGGAGGATGCCAATTGGTGATAGCTTGAAATTTGAGCCCCTTTTCAGTTTGGCGTTTGTATATGTTTTTTTGGGTAGGGCTCAGTGTGAAATGTTTCCAGATGAGTTGATTTGCATTAAGCAAATACTCTTAGTACGGATTGATTTGCTTGGATAGTGCCTGTTTGAATGCACGCAAAGGCGTCAAACAGACGTCTCTAGATCAGTTAGCGTGACCGCTGCACTGTTTTGTGCAATTACTGGTGGAAGGGTTCTATGCCTCAAATTTATTGTGGGTATTGGTGGTAAGTCAGGGAGTGCAAAACGTATCCACCGGTCTCACTCATGCGAAAAGAGCATGAGGTATTCCTGCTTTCCGAAGCACATAGTGAAACAGATTGAATTATCTGAGATGACAAAGAATGTCCTACAGAACTCTATCCGAGATCAGAGAGTGATAACATTGCAAGTACTGTAAATCAGTCTGGTTGCGCGAAATTGAGTAGATACGAGTGCGCTGGTACTTGTACTTCACGGAGAATTCATATTGAAGACGAAGTTTGATCTTCTTTGTGAGATGTAAATAACGTAGTTGCCTCCACCAGAATTATGTTGGAAGGATTTTGCAATTATCTAACTGTTGTCACGATTAAGATCGATGTGTACATGCTTTATATTTTATTTGTCACGAAACAGAAACTCCTTTTCGGTACTGACAAATCTTTGATAAGCTGAAGAAATGTATTCATATGGGTGTAAATACGGTGTTTGTTGTGTAGGAATTATTCCGAGCTTGTCACGTTGCATTTATAACCCAATGTAGCATTGACTCTACAGTACCATCTCCCTTTGCCGTTCTGTAATTCGGCTGAAGAATCCTTGCAAGATCTATACTGATTTGCTCCTTCATATACTATCCTTGGAGATGTAACTAAAATTCCTGCAATTGTCTTCTGAATGCTTAGCAGCATCTTTTCCCCTGAGGTTGCCCCCCCCACCCTTGTAACCACGACCGCTCTGTTCATTTAGATCCTTTTCATTACAGCCGACTACAGGTATGACTCAAACTCCAAAAGAAACCAACTTCACAGTGTCGTCACCATCCCGGCTCACTCACGTTGTGCACCAGAAAATTAAGTAGCAGAATACAGTGCACCATTGGCTGTTGAAGGAGACCATGACCTCACCGAGTGCAACAGACCATCTGCTTTACAGTGCACTTCTATTCATGGTAAGTTTTCACAAGATTTTGCCTTTAAGATCGGGTCACCATCGAGTCAATTAAGAAAACAAATACTTCTGTTTCTCGTACTAGAATTATCACGAAGGCTGAATTTAAAAAAAGAATAGATGCACAAGTGGAGGCAAACACACCTGGTCAAACAAGTTGTTCATGATCGAAATAATAACTGTTTGACGTGTGTGTTCGATAACCAAGAGGTTGTGGAAGTAAATAGCTATAATGTATTATGGTAAAACGTATGGACCAGATATGGGGCTCGAGACCGTGTGGCCCAATGGATAAGGCGCTTGCCTACGGAGCAAGAGACTCTGGGTTCGATCCCCAGCATGGTCGTACGTCAGTTTGGCCGAGTGGTTAAGGCGGTAGACTCGAAATCTACTGGGGTTGCCCCGCGCAGGTTCAAATCCTGCAGCTGACGTTTTTAGAGCCCGAACTCTACGTTCTGCAAGTGTACCAAAGACCTTTTTGCTCCACATCTCAGCAAAAAATCTATGCGTACCTCTATGAAATGATCATGGTAAATTATTTCCAGACCACATTTGCATTTGCATAGGATATCCCTTAAAGTTGAGACAGTAAAGTCCTCGCCTCGTTCCGTGAATCTTCCAGCCTTTGTGAGGTGATTTGAACCCAAATTGATCAACAGTTCAGTATTTTGCATTAATGAAAACTTTGATTGCACTGATGGTCTTTGAATAATTCATCATGCCCCGTTAATTCCACTATAGAAGTCAACGGCATTCGATGTTTAGTAGAGATGGAAACTATACCATTGCTTACAGTACCGAGTTCAGCTGCCAATACTCACCTTGCTCTGTGATTCTTGTTTCGAAGTTGAAGAATTCTCCAGATGATTTGCTCCCCGCTGCATGTTACGTTAACACCGACTCAGATGTTTTTCAACTACATTTCGGAGCTTCACTTCAAAGCTTTCAAATACATAGGTATAGATTTGCTGTGACAAGCCGCAATGTTTACATTCTCAGCTCTGATGCACACCATTAGGACTCGATCCTTTCGCTCGAAATCTCCAACCATGAAAGCATAATCGTGATAATACAATTCCATCAGCCAAACTCATATTCTTCCAGTTCCTAGTATCCACAACGCAGCACACTCACAAATCCCTAGGTGACCAATACGAGCCAAAGCCACAACTATTTCAATACCGACGAGAAGTTTTAGCCCAAATACTTCTACGTGAGTCACAAATGCATATCAATCTGGCCAGATGCGACCGCGGACGCCACACGAGATGTAGAGCTCACAACCCCTGAGCAATCAATGTTTACAATAATCATCCTTCGTCCCAGCAACAATGTTTTGAATCCACGGAAACCTAATCAACAAAAAGACCAACCCTAATTGTTCTCCAAGAAGGTGTCTGAAGGACCTCATTTTTGTCCTGAAGCAGCTGCAGGCCGTCTTCAAGCACTTTGATAAGCCCTGAGGAATGAAGGCTCTTCCCTCTTCTCCATTCCAACTGTGAAGAGATTTGTGTCGACATTCACAACTTTGCAAAGTGCCTTAAAATTTAATATAGTAAAGCACACATATATCATTTTTAAGAAGATATTTGAAAACTTTCAGAGGGTATCTTAGAAAGTGAAAGTTAGGCGAAAAAGGCATTTAAGACAATGCTCTTTTGTTGTGGAAGAGAGTCCCAAGGTTGTTTTGAACGATCACGAGGAAGTCCACTCGTGTTCCCCCTAAGTTCCCAAAGAACTCCGTTGTGAACGCATCAAGGGAACTTCACTCCTCCAATTCGTGTCAACCCTAATCCTTCTCACTTTGCGAAGAGTTACCGTAGTGTTCTTGTGGCCTGCTGCTTGGAGATCGAGGTCCCTTTATCCTGCTGCCTCTCTATTCGCAAGCCTAATTGGAAGCAAGCAAATCGCTGAGGACGACGTATTTTCTGAGATCGTTCAGGCTCACAGGTGAGGTTTTACACGATACTTTCCACGTGCCTGGCTGTGTTGTATTTGTAGAGCTTACTGCAAGTGCTTTGAAGTTCATAAGTTTGGCCATTACAGAAGTGGCTCTCTTTTCTTCCAGAGGATAGATGGAAATGTTAGAGTCGCTGTGCTCGGTAGTCGAACTTTTGTTCGTAGCTGCGCGTCTGTTTCTTGTGCATATCCACATGTCTGGATTTTGTCTGCTTTTCTGCTGGAGGTATCTCTGTTAGACAGGTTTTTAGAGATTCTGACGCCGATCAGGGAGGTGACGTCGTTGATTCGCACCTTTGGCAGGTCTCGGTGATATGGAATCATCTTAGCCTGTAGTTATAGACCGTATGTAATATTCGAACTAGGTATATTGTTTCTGCTCTAGGATCTGGCATCTTACCTTACATGTGAGGTTTTTAAGTTTGCAATCGTGTCGTAGGCTTCGTCACAAAGGCACTGGGATGTAATCAACTATGACTTTCTAACTCTTGGTGAGTGTTTGGTCTGCCTAAACTCATCTGGAGTGGAGTCTTCGAGGTGAGCGTTGTCTTTGGAAGATAATTGTTTGTGAGCTGTATTTAAATGGATGCTATTGGACGCATGTCTAATTGGAGTCGGTAATGCCGCAACAGGCTCTACTACCGAGGTAGTATTTGATGTCTACGCTGGGGTTTCTCTCTCTCATTTTAGGTCTTTGAGAGACCCCACGGGATCGGATGAGGATTGCTATGCAGAGAAAAGTTCAGCTCAATGATGAACTTTCAAATGTGAAATATGACCAGGTTTGCAGGCAGCAGTTTCGACGCGCAGCCACTTGTAAACCAACGTTCGTTTAGTATTTTCTCCTTGCTGAATGATGTTGCTTGATACTTGCGCTCAGTTAAGCGCTGCTAGTTTTGTTTTCTTGGATGAAAAGTCTCAAATAAATTCAACAACCTGCTAATTCTTATTGAAGAGCACAAAACCGTGATACTAGTTTTAACGACCGACTATTCACTCTTTTGTAGGCATAACAGCATGGGGAAATTGCAGAAGGGACGCGTTGCCGATCTCTCTCGGACTCTTCAAAAAGTGACTACCTCATTGAATGAGACTTTTGCGTTGTTAAACGAGCCTGCACCTGCTGAATCAGTGAAAGGAGACTGGTCAGAAATACAAAAATCTGCAGATTTGGTGTTCAAACACTCAACCACTATAGGTTTACTGTGGACTCAAGGCCCGAAGGTTGACGAAGCTGCGCAAGCTATGAAAACTTTTGCCGAAAGCCTTCAAGGCCTCATCCTTCTTTGCCACGGTCACACTGTTGGAGCAGGTCCAACTCTTTCTCTAACCATCCGCAATGCTGTTAAGGTTGTTCTTGATGCAGGTCTGTCCCTCTTGACAAGGGCTGTATCATTCTCAGTGAAGGGCTCTTCCAGGGAGGAACGGGAGGGAGCAATACCTGCTCTGGTTGGTTGTGTGTGGGAGTCTTGTAATGCCCTCAAGAGAATGCCTTCCACAAACCGTGCAGCTATTGGGCGCAGCCTAGCCCAGGTTGCTACATCTGTAAAAGACGTGTTGCGAGAAATTGGTGAGATGCGCGAAGGCAAACCAGTTGATCAAGCCGACGATTGTGGTTGTGGACACTCTCATGATGAGTTAGCTACTACAGGCAATCATAGTCACAGTCACAATCATACTCACGACCATGGTCACGGGCCTTGTGGTCACGATCACGGCCATGACCATGGTCACGATCATTCCGGGCATCTTCACACTCACGACCATTCGCATGGCCATGGGCAGTGTGGACATGATCATTCTCACCCACATGCTGGACGTAACCATGCCCCTGCTCATGTTCACAGCCACGGGGGTTATGGCCATGACCACGGCCCTTCTGGACATGCTCATCCTCGTAACCATGCAGGTCACGAGGACTGCGGACATGACCACGAAGAGGCTAGCTCATCGATTGAAAGCCTCGAGTTTAATGACGATCTCTCACCAGAAGAGATGGAGGTCGTGGATGCCACAAAAGGGGTTGTTACATCTGTCCTAGATTTCGTGAAGCAACTGCTTTATGTAGCAGCTGATCGTCAACAAGGTGATGATGAATCTGCCACAGCGTATCTGGAAAACATTCTGAGCCATTGTAAAAGTTTGGGAGTCGAGGCGGACGAATTTGGAGCTTCTCTGTATCCTCCTCAGGAGATCAACCAGCTCCGTGACAGGATCACTAAATCCAGCGCTCTTATAGAATCGATCAAGGAGGAAGTGAAGGCAACTAAAGGAACCGTGCCGGAGGGTCTTGAATTGGCGTCTGTAGCTGTGAAGGATGCACAGGCTCAGCTCACGCAATGTCTGGGGGGGTTGTCGTGAAGCGTTTCAAGTCAACCATTTACTCTTCTTTGTTATAATTTGTCCAGCAATTCTTGGAAATTCGCTTGCTTGGATATTTTTGTGGACATATTTGTTTTGTATCCTGAATCAACACCTGACGCGTATCAACGTTGGCGCCGTAGTTTTTGGATTTGAAAACTGCATTGATAGGTTTCGTAACCTCTAAAGCTGAACACAACCTGGACATGTGTCTGATTCATTTGCAGTTGATTTCATGTTTTAGACCTGATTTCTTTTGTGATCATATCTGCATATGTCCCAGTCTGTTTAGTACGTTACCACTAATCACATCTGCATTTTAGGCACTGTTGTGTTTTTTACAAACCACTTGTTCTACTAAAAGACATAATAATGGAGCCCACACTTCATTAGAAATTACTGAACCTTGTAAATTAATCTCTTCTCTTATTTTTTTGTTTGCTCTCATGTGGATTGTCTTCAGTGGGAGCTGTTAGAAACTCTTGTCACCTGTTCGAATCGCATCATGGAGTTTCCACCTCATAGTTTTTCGAATGCCAATTAATTAAATGAAGCTTGTTATCATGAGCTTACTCAAAGGTCACTTTGTCAGGGCAATAGGGGCCGATTCCCGTAGCGTTGAGAATCATGGGTCGTAGAAAATTGATTTTTCCGCACGGTTATGTGATCAATTACTATTTTTGCTGAGTTTCCCATGTGCAGATTAGGTGGGAACTCTTTGGTGTAAACAACACTTTCTATTCAAAAAAGATAAGAATCACGATTTTAAACTATTATTTCTGCTTTTGACATTTTCTTTGGAGTCAGGACTAAAAGTTTGTTTCGAAATGAAGTTCCAAAAACTTAAATGAGAACTCCATTTCAATACGATTTACCACACCAATTTTGTAGTCTCTATAATTAGCTAATTGAGTTTAGTTAATAACTTAACTTTTACTTCTGTGTAAGACATTGCAACAGCACTATTTTGACATGATGGTTTTCAAATATTGTATACGCCTAATTGAGCCTCCCAAAATGCTGAATTGCCCACATTTCCTACTACTCTGCTAATATAATGCAAGTTACACATCACACTATCTTGGAAATGGTTTTACAATTTCATATCATTCTGAACAATCAATATTCCTCATGGAGCTTTCTAAGGAATTTTACACCAATTTCGTTGTCATTTAAGTTTTGTAAATACATAAAGTACTTAAATTTATATTTTGGTTGTTAGTCAAGTGCCACATAAAATTAATATCTACAAACTCTTTTTTTGATACAAAGGTACAAATATGGATAATATTGATTCTGATTTTAATTTAATTTAATATAATTTCTTTTATGAAACAACATGGGTGGATCCTATGCAAATTTGTGTCAAGTGAGGTTAGAAATTTACAGTTGGGGTTCAAACCACCAACACGTTCAGAGCCATATATATAGAGCAAGAGTGTGAGAGAGATATTTTATTGTAATTATTTTTGTGTTCCTGGTACTAAGAGTAGCATCTCAGAATTTTACCAATAACACCTTACAAAACAACAAGCATTCCACTTTTACAAAAAAACTCAACAAACTATCTACAAATCTAATCAAATTAAGGATCAAAAAAGATACTAGAAAGTTTCAGAAAGCAAAGGCACTCCACTTAAAATTCAGATCATCACTTTTTGGCCTCGAAGAAAGAAAAAAGAGGATGAAAGCATTCATTGTACACTTCACAAACACACGCACCATTTTTCATCACCACACCTGCACATGTACCCATTCGCACACAAACCCAGAGATTCTCCAAATGTACTGCATCGGACGATATACCAGCCCACCCTCCTGAGTGCCCGCTCGCCCTATGGCCGAGGGCCCCAATACCGTTCGATTGATGATTATGGTAAATAGTGTGGGGCCTGCTGGGAACATATAGTGTGACCCGGAGGGAGATGACCGGGAAAAAGCACCGAGAGGGCAGGCTCGATTCCATCTATCCATCCAGTGGATAAGATACACTTCGCCATTGGCCGACCCAGCCTTAGGGACTCTAAAAGAGTATCCCGCCCGGGCATTCGACGGGTCTGCGCCGGGCCCGCCCGTCGCCACCTTCTTGCTCGTGCTAGCCCCACGCTCCTCGCCATAGCTACTACATTATCCATCTCCAATCCCCTACTTCGCTATCTTGTTCCGGCCTAGCTCTGCTTGTTGTTGTTGTCTTTGCTCCCCGGCATCGCCTCGCTCTGTCGTTGCTCAGCTCTCGAATTTTTCTCCGTTTTTTTCACGTTTTTCTTACGTTGAAAAATGGCTTCCTGCGCTGCATCCATGACAGGGGTGGCTGCCTCCAGCCTCTCCCTCAAGGCTAACTTCTCCGGCCTGAGGCGCGGAACTAAGGTGGACTCCATCGCCATGAGTCGGAGTTCCTCCTTCGCTAGCAAGACCGCCATCGCTAAGTCGTCCGGCAAAGTCACTTGCGAGGCCAACACTGCTCTGACGATCACCCTCAGCACTGGCGCCCTGTTGTTCCTCGGCCGCTTTGTCTTCCTCCCCTTCCAGAGGGACAATGTACGATTTCTTCCTGTTTGGGTCTTTTGTCGCTTTGCATGCTGTTCTCTTACTTGATTGAGATCGCGTGGTTGGATTGGGAGCTACCGGGATGTGTGAGAGGCGCTTCCTCGTAGCTGGATGATTCAGCTCTGCCCGTGACTGAGCGCGCTTCACTCCTTGCGCTGTGGAAGCCCTCGCACTGTCAATCGTATTCAAATTTGAATATCGTTATTTGCGTGTCCATGGTAGGAGCCTCAGTCTCACTTGACATTCTGACACTTAATAGAAATCATCACTCCCGTGTATGTCCAGAAATGTCTCGACCTAAATATTTACCGAGAAGGTGGTGAGGGCCGATGTGCTTAGCCCTGGCATCCTCGTCCTTTCGGTCAAATGCAATTATTTACAACGTCTTCTCTATGAGTGGACTGTGGCGAACCTGCCCTCTGAATTTGTGGCCGACGTCTATGCAGGTCTCGAGGCAAGGACTGCCCGTGCAGAACGGAGTGACTCACTTCGACGCCGGTGACAGCCGTGCTCAGGAGGTGACCAGCTTTTTGAAGACCAACGACCCCGCTGGCTTCACCATCGTAGATGTGTTGGCATGGGGTGCCTTGGGCCACGCTGTCGGCTTCTTCATCCTGGCAACCATCAACAATGGTTACAACCCCCAGTTCTAGACTCTGTATCAGTCGACTCTTCTTGAGTGTGGGTGTAATTCCTCCCATAACCTAGTTCTGCCCTCAGCTAAGATTGAAGACCAAGATTCTGTAAATTGAAAAAGTTTTGTTTCTACTCATGTCTCTTTTCGCATCTTGGTGATCTTAATGTCAATTCTATCCAGCGATCAGCCTGGCTTGATTGTCTTTAGCTCGTGACGCAATGCCTCGATGTTCCATTTTCGAAACTTTGTCCTGAAACAGTGACCTGAAATTACACTCTTGTGAAATTAATTTGGGACATGTCATTGAGTAGTACGTAGTGGTCAATCACTTCGAACTAATTCGCCTTGCGAGGAGAAGTGCCCCAACGAACTTGCAACACGACCAGTCGCAGCAGATGAACCCTCCTCAACTTTAATGGAAGTGTGCTAACGAAGCTAAAAATCTGCACACCACTTCGTTCTGATACAGAATTAGATGTGATCACCCACTGCTAGAACCCTCCCGGTATACACCCCTCTGCAAAACGTCGACATGAGAACATGAGAAAATAATCTTCGAACCATTCCACCATCCTTCCTAGCAGTAAGTATTGATGAATGCAGGTGTATGTCTGAGACGGTAGAATAATATTCTGTCACAAAAATATATATAAATGTATACAAATAAATGTATGTGTTATTACAGTGTAGCACAAGAGGTATCCTCTGTAGTCTTCTTCAATTAAGGACTTCTCTCCATTTCCATTCGTAATACCAATGCAATAAAACTTGAAGATGATTGTTGTGCCATTACTATAATAACACATACATTTATTTGTATACATTTATATACATAAATGTGTACATACATATTTTGGGTTACATTTTCATAGCTACGGTTAAATGATATGGATTCCAGAAATCGTAAAACGTGTCACGAAATCACAGAAAATTGTAATTTTTAATTGAACTAATGCATTCGTCATGGATGTTTGCACAAGAAAGAAGTATACACTCATCGGTTTGATGCTATTTTAACGTGGTATAAAACTGAGACTAATTTATAAGCAAGTCTTACTGCGATATCTGATTAGTTCATTTCTTCTTCAGATTTTTTAAATATTTTGTTTTAATACTGTTGTTTAAATTTACCTTCAAATTATTGATAGTAATTTATTTCTAAAGCTCATACTTTTTAAAATATGAAGTGAATCATGATATTTTGACATTGATTTTATTGAGGAATCATATAGAGAATTGTTAAGTAGACACCTACATTTTATTATATGGATACCTCTTGTGCTACACACCCTCACATACACACTTTTCAAAAAAAAAAAAAAAAAAAAAAAAAAAAAGTTTTGACTTCAAATCGTTATTTTTTTATATTTATTACTTTAGTTTCAAAAAATTACATGTACTTATCCATCTATATTCTTTGGTACCATGTTATCTCATTCTTCAATTTATTTGTCCTTGCAAACATTTTTCAACTTAATTTTTGAATAATAAAAATAACATAATTTTTGAAAGATATGTTTTATATGTCAAAAAGAAATAAATCAAAAAATGTCATTCAAAATCAAAACTAGTTATTATTTGGAGGACTGAATATGCAAAGGTACATGGCATGTGAGGTGTCCACATAATAATAGGAAGGTATCCACCAAGCTCTTTCCATCAAATAATAAATCAATATCAAAATACAATGCAGAATAAAATCAAAACACAATGATTTGCAAAAACTATTATATTTATTTTCCAACTTAGTAAGTCTCTATACTTAGGATATAAGACGAAAAGATACACTTGTTTAATTTTCGAATTAATTGAAATCAAGAAGACTCACTAAATCAGTTTTATATTTAGAAAATAAGTTCAAAATCCCTATGAGAAAAAGATGAGATTTCATGCATTTGTTTTCTTTCAATATGATACGAATGGTGTTGTTCCCTGTAATTTTCATTGGATCCATCTCAAGAACTAATAATTTGAAAATTAAAAAACAATAAAACTTAATATTATTAAAAACCAATAATAACAATAATAATAACAACAATAACTGAATTTATCTTATTTGGTCAAAATACATGTTTGAAAGTCTCCAAGAAGAAAAGGAAAAAAATTAGAAGGGCCTAGGTTAGTTCCCAACAAATACATATATATATATATATATATATATGTATTTTTTACAAAAATATTATAAATAAACTTCACATCAAAGTTGCATTGTGTCTACCACATCAAGCACCCACATCCCGAAAGAGCCAACAAGACCTCAGGGCACAACACCCCGATGCTTTAAGACCTGGAAACGGACGAGACGTGGGACCTGGGACGCAGGATACGTATTAGGGTTTGGGGGCAGAGGGGGACGGGGCAGCGCTGGCTGGCTAAAGAGGAAGGGAAGGCGATATTGAAGCTCTTTCGCAACCAAGCGCCGCCCCGTCTCCTCCCCGAACTCCCCCGTTCACTTTGTCGCCCCGCGCTACCTCGCTCGCACCATGGTCTTCCGCAGGTTCGTCGAGATCGGGCGCGTCGCCTTGATCAACTATGGCCCCCAGCATGGCAAGCTCGTCGTCATCGTCGACGTGATTGACCAAAACAGGGCCCTTATCGACTCCCCTGACATGGTCCGCACCCAGATCAACTTCAAGCGCTTGTCGCTTACCGATATTGTCATCGAGATCTCCAGGATGCCTAACAAGAAGGCTCTCAAAGAGGCAATTGAGAAGGGCGAGGTGTACAGCAAGTGGGAGAACAGCGCCTGGGGTAAGAAGCTCGCCGTGCGTCAGAAGCGGGCCTCTCTCAACGACTTCGACCGCTTCAAGGTTATGGTGGCGCGTGTCAAGAGGAGTTCCATTGTTCGTAGAGAGCTCGGAAAGCTGAGGAGGGAGAAGGCCTAGAATGCATCTGGTACATTCCTGCTTCTGGTTCATTTTTTTAGGTTAGGGTTTGGTCTTCACATTGGGTGCCAGTTTGGTTTTGGTACTTTATGAACTTTAACTTCTAATCCTCTCTCTCTCTCTCTCTCTCTCTCGCTCTCTGCTTTATTTATTTATTATTTATTATTTATTTTATTTTTCTGGACTACCAGCCGGGTCAGGGTTTTCTTGAGAAGAAGGGGTGGAGTTCTGTATTGCCGTGCAATGAGACATTCATGAACGCTTCTTGGATATTGTGCTGGTTGCTGCGGAGGTGTTCATTTTGTATGAACATGTCCAGATTAGGTTATTGTGAAGAAACCTAAAATTGAATTCACATTTTGGTTTCTTCTGCTTCATAGACACAAATCACACATATTGCGCTAGGTTTCGCCGGTATTGTCAGTAGTAAATACGTGGGTTCAGCGCACGTACACCCGGTATATTTTTTCATTTGTGGGAGGCACATCAGGAATAGATGTCAACGATGGCTCAACTCCTGGCTTTCGACGTCTTGAGTTAGTTGTCTACTTGAGAGACGAGTTGCGGGTACTCTTCCATGTAGTGAACATGTCGATTTACTATGTTAAGAGGATCATTGGCGAGGTTGAGATGAAGGGGTGCTTGTATGTGTGTGAGTTATGTAGATTTGGGACTCATCATTTGGGAAGTACGCCTGGTTATGTAAAATGGATCTTCTGCATTGGGTCATTATCATGTTCTAAGGCTCCATAGGGACCATATTTGTAATCTTGGAGACATAGTGTACCGAAAATAGTACGTCGATTCTCGTAGTTCGATTGAACGGAACGCTTGAAACATTCTAACGTATTGGTTGGAGATTATGGTCTGTGGGGTTCGTTGGTTTTTTTAATAACAAATTGTTTTGTATTGGTGGTTACAAATCAACAGACTGTGAATATGTAAGGTTTGTTTGAAGGTCCTTGCATCGATTCATTGAGTCATAACTTTTCTTTCGATTGTGCAGGGATTGACGATATTGTACACTTCCGAATAGCCCTCCGCATGGGAGTTAGATGCAGTCGAGTCTTGCTCCCTGTTTTCGTTTCATAAATGAAAAGTTATTGGGCAAGCGCTCACCTTCCCATTTTGAGAGTTTTGACCAGCAAACTGATGTGCCTGATTCACGATGTTACGGTGTGATGCAAATCGTTCGGAATTCGTAATATACCTTGTCCACCACTTTCTCTTTCCGAGGTAGATAAGGCTTATTGTTCAATCGAAAACTCTGCACCTTTAACATGTCGGATATTTAGACATTAGCACATTATATTGCATTTGAAAGATTAAAACCATATTAATAACGAACCTGTGCATAACAGCCGCATGGCGTAACCCTGGACTCTGCTTAATATGTGTGCACTATCCTGGATAATGTGTCTAAAGCTAACTAACTATAACGGTATATTATTCATGTCGGACCATTTAATTCTCATCAAAAAATACCAGAATTCCTGTCTATCTACCAGTACTATACTAAAGTTTACTGAAGACGAGAGGTCATCAAACCTCCTTCATTGTTGACACAGAGATCTTGTGGTGAAGCTGCCAGCTTCTGGACAGACATGCTAGATTGTGAACCATGAACTCTTGCGTGATACTGCTATGTTGAGTACAACCAATTATCTTGAATTGTCTTGCAGTTAAGCAGTCGAAGGGGTTTGGAAGCAGCTCCAGATCTAGTGAAGACCATTGAGGATATAAATTGATGTTGGTACCAACGGATTCATCCCACAGATTGAAGAATAATTGCTTTACATGATTTTCACCGCACTCCCTCAAAGGGTTTGACATGAATTGTGTGTTCCAAAGGTGCACTACTTACCCTGCAGTATCAAAGTCCAATTTGTTGTATCATTTTTGCGTTCCACTAAAACATGATCAATTGATAAATTGTTTTTTGCTTCAGGCATTTCTGCAAGGGCACATCTCGGCCCAAAATTCATGAGATATTAATTAAATAAAAGTTTTATGATGGTAACTGCTTAAAGTCAACGTTGGAGCCTTTTGGATTACAATTGATACTGTTTTGGGTTCAAGTTGTCTCGTCAGTCAAGTCTGTTTTCATTCAACAGTGTGTACTTTTCATGATTCCAATATGTGAGACACTTATGCATTGGCAATATATATTTCTTTACAACCCGTTTTCATGTCACGATGAACAGAGTGTGTGTGTAAAATATATATATATATATAGTTGAGATTAAAAAAACCATAACTTTCAAATAGAACACAACGAAAGTTATTGAATTATCCTTAAAAAGTGTTAGGTATAATTGAAGTATTAAAATGTAACCATGTATATATATATAAAGAAAAAAATAATATATATATATATATATATATATATAAGATTATTATAGTGGTTGAAAAAAAAGTAACTTATATGATTGTTAATTATTTTATCTAATAGGATTATTTTTAATTATTAAGTGATTTTTCTTTTGATTTGTAAAAAATATTGCTATAAGTACCTTCAATTTTTAATTCTGCTTGCTGGTTTTTGGAAAAAAATGCATTGATAGTTGAATTTTGAAATTTTATTAACTGAATATTATCAATTTATATATATATATATATATATATATATTACAACCTACAAATTTGTGGGTTTTAGAAAAGCATATTTCAAAAAGCACATATAGTTTTTGTTAAAAAATAGTTTAATGAGTATGCATAATTATTCTAAGGAAGCACCAGGCGGACACCCCTCTTTTACTGCATGGAAACCCCCTATGCCACACATCCTTTCATGCACAAAGTAAAACTCTTATTTACACCAAAAGGCTTTAGAATAAATTTGCAATAATAGATTTGTGTGCAATGACTCCAGGTTTATTTTTTCTGATTATATTTGACTAAATTTGACAATTTTTTTAATACACTAAATATAATTCTTTCATTTTTTCAAATATAATATTGAAATATGATATTAATCTTATTTAAGAAATCTTTTATTGTAAATTTAGCCTAATAACAGTTTTAGTGTACATATGCAGGATATGTGGCATAGTGGGGGTTTCCACATAGTAAAAGAGAAATGCCCACCAAGCAGTTCTTTTATTATAGTCAACATCATTCTAAGTTTGTAAATTGAGAAAGTTGAAGGTGATCATTTCAAAGTTAATTTTTTATCATAACAATCTCATTTTAAAGATATCAAGTGAATAATGTATATTTATAATTTATATTTTAACTTTTGATATACTAAATTTTATAATAATTAATAAGGAAATCAATTTTATTTGATGCAGGTGAGTGTGGCACCTTTGTGAAAAAATGTGTAAAATTGTGTTTTTATTGTATATATATATATATATATATATATGTATATATAATTAAAATAAGTCTAGAATATCAAAAAGTATATTTTGCAAGTGTGCTAGCAAAAAATTACAAATCATCAACGACACTTCTAATTAGACTGCTACAGTGGCATGATTCTACAAAGAATGTTATAAATTTAGAAGAACTTGATTTTATTATGGCTTTTAAAAATATAAAAATTGAATATTTTATTAGAATTTGGACCATAATAAATTATTAATTTGTAATTATTTTTAGTAATTTGGTGTATTAATCAACATGATACATATTTGAGAAGATTTGATTTTTATTTTTAACAATTAATGTATATCTTAAAAAAGATGTCAATTCACTTTAAAAAGATGCCAATTCACTTAATTTAAATTATAACAATGTAAGTTGTGCATTATTTTTTATTTGCATATAAGACATAGTGTTATAGCATTTTCATGCATTTTACTATATAATCTTCGAATATCCAGTTTTATTTATTTATTTATTATTATTTTATTATTGTAATAGATATTTATTATATTATATTATGATTTATAATTATTAAATTGTAATATATGTATAAAAATTTTCACACGTACTTTCATATATATATATATATATACATATATACATCATTTAATCACCAATATTTAAATATTACTTAATATTTTATGATCAAATAAAGATTTATTAGACTAACAAAAATGTTTTGAGATTCTACTTATTGTTGGAAACATGCTATAATTTTTTAAAAAATAAGATATTACTTTTCTTTTGTATAAATAATTTCTAATAACTCTAAATTTGATCTACAATTATAAGGCAAAATTTAAATATCTTATAGATAACCTTGGTTGGAATAATAAAGCCTTTATGACTTGATTTCTATATGGCTTAACAAACATTATGAAAATTTTATTGATTACAATGATACAAGTCCATAATTTGGAAGAACTCATGTCTTAAGCTATCACTTGCAATAACAACTTATTTGAATTGCAACAAGAAAAACAATGGAGTTGTAGTAATGTTTATCAAAATATAATTTTTACTCTTTCAAGAAGTATTTAACAAATCCTAAAATTATGCAAATCAATGCAACTTAATTTAAGCCACTCATTGATCAAGAAAAGAAGCATAAAAGTGAACTTAATTTATGTGTGTATTGTAAAAAACGTGGTTATAAGATGGAAATTGTTTTGAGAAACTCGAGCGCATAGAGTAGATAAAAAATCCAACTACATCACTAAATGCTTTGTAGGAAAATAAAGACTGTTTAGCTATAGTAGAGGCCATATAATTGGATACTTCTATTTTTAAGTCAAAAAAGATCCTATACTATTAGTTAGTTTTTTAGTTTTTTTTTAATACCTATTTTTTAGATATTCAAAAACTTATGGTCTATGCTTTACTACATTGAAGATCTTATGTTTAATTTTTTGATGAAGAATTTTCAAAAATAAGTTTCCTAAAGTCAAAAAAAACTTAGATTGTCCATGTTGAAGTCATAGATGGTTGATCCTTATCTTTAGGAGATGTTATTCATAAAACCACTCCATTAGAGGTAACATCAAAAAATTATAGTAGCCAAGTAATATTCAATATTATTAACTTTCTATCCAATTATTAGGACTCTCTTAGGTCAAAAGACATAATCTGCATATAGATTGGATATATAATAAAATAAAAATTATATAGTAGAACCTCTTCCTACTAAACTTGGTAAAGGATCTCAAACACATCATAGATTCAAGTTCACAAAGCCTTTTTTTTTGGAATAAGAATATCCATTACTATTGATATTTGGATTATTAGATTAATTAGATAAAGCAAAGATCTACACTAAAATAGATCTATAGGAAGCTTACAACCTAATGAGCATTAAAAAAGGGGACAAATAGAAGACAACCTTCCAAACAAAGAATAGGCACTTTGAATACAACATCATGCCTTTTAAACTTACAAATGCAAATGGCCATCTTCTAACATATGATGAATTTCTTGATGACTTTGTTATACATTATATGGACAATATCTTCATTTATAAATCCTAAAAATGCATGAAAACATGGTTTCTTGGTTTTTCCAAATACTCCCAAATACTGGGCTATGTGCCAAGTTAGAAAAATGCATATTTTATAAAGAGACACAATTCTAGTCATTACTCAAGGAAGTGCAGTTTCCAAGATATGAGTTGCTGAATGGCCCAAAATTCTTAATAAATTTCTCACATGTGATTGCCATAGTGAGATTACTTATACAATTTAGATCCAAATGCAAATTATCATTTGTCAAGTTTTTTTAGTACTTTTAGTTAGCTCAACATGCAATGTAGCCAATACAAGTAAGTTGGAATGGTGTTATACTTGTTGTTTTAAGAAGATCTGTCCTAGATACTCATGGCTTAGTTTAATTGTTTTTCTTGGAATATATATGTAGAATCTAGAATTAAATGATTCCTTATCATTTTTGATTTGGAACAACTCTATGAACCTTGTTGTTCTTGCATGAATATTGCATGAGTGATTTGTGTATACTCAGGGCAGTAAAGGAACTCAGGTGGATAATTACAATGGATTTAGCTCTCTAGGAATGTCATGGAGTTGTTGCAATTGAAAATGTTGTACCAAGTCATGGAGGTTTTTGTAAATTTTGACTGTTGTCGAGTATGGACTTAATTGCTAAGAGTATTTTGTAAGTATATTTCTTGTTTTCTCTCTCCCCGTTTCAGCTGAACCTTCAGAATCATGTCATTTGGATTTTGTTTTCAATCGTATTCAGTGATATTTTTTAGTCTTTGGCCTTTGAAGTTTCATGTTTTTTGTAGCTTTCTAATGTTTTAACTCAAAACATTATAATTGTAGGGATTACATTCTTAACAATTCGTAGGTTTTTTTTAGCAGGGTTCATCTTTCATTATGATCATATACATGGTATTTGTAAGTATGTTCAATTGTTAGTTGTTCAATTTGCTTGTCAAAAAGCAACTCAATTTTAAAGTTTTCTATTCCAGGAGGTTAAAAGCATCAAAGAAAAAGTGAAGGAGGTCATTTCTTCTCGTACTATTTCTTTGTAGCTTCGAATAAGATTGAACGTACAAGTTTAGATAATGATTAACATGCTTTCACTGATATTTTAAAATCATACACAGCTTTATTATGCAATTGCACCTTCCACTTGAAATTTTTTTGCATTGAATTTAAGAACAAGACTCTCTTATATTTTGAAGCAAAAAGGCTGGAAATCCAATTCCATTAGTTTTAAGTATTGAGCTCTAGCAATAAACAAATATTTTAAAGATCTCTTATTGGATTTATAAATTGACTCAAGTTGATTTCTAACATTAAATTGAGGCAAAGTGTTCAGCAAAGTGTTCATCATGTAATGTAAGGAGAATGTAGGCCACTTCAATAATTATATTTAGTTATTAAATTAAGAACACAATATCCATCTTTGAAAACTATCACATCCATATCTTACAAGTTTTTCCAATTAATAATCACTAAGAAGAGAAGAGATACTATTGACCATTAAGGATGCTTTAGAAGTGATAAAGAGACTTCTAATGAGATATATTTGGGTTGATAGTCTATGCATCCTACAAGATGATGCAGTTGAGCAACAAAATTATATACTTCATATAGACTCCATTTATGGATTAACTTCAATCACAATCATTGGTGCTTTAAGAAACAATTCTAATGCTGGTCTTTCTATTATTAGACCTAATTCACAAACTCACAAGAAAAAACCTTTTACAATAAGAGAAATCACATTATTGCAGACCCTTGAACCAACATCTACAAGTAAACAATATATTGGAATATGCATAAGTTATCTAGTTTAGTCTAAATGAAACATGCAAGGGTAGACCTTGTAGGAGAAGGTTTTTTCTAGATGGGCATAGATATTTACAAAAGAGCAAGTGTATTGGGAGTATTGTATAGCTGCATGGTGTGAAGAAGACATCATAGAGGCAAGGAAACTATTAGAAGTTAGACATTCTCATTTATCTCTTTCTGGCTATTTTAGCCATTTTTAGCTTTAAGATGAGACTTACTTCATAAGCTTGTATAGAAAGCTGATTGAAGAATATTCAAAGCAGATATTGACCTATGAAAAAGACGGTTTGAATACATTTGCACAAATTTTGAATTCTTTTGAAATAGATGCACACCAACCTTTTCGATAGGCATTATCAATCAATTTCTTAAGCAATGTGCTTTCATGGCATTTTGAATCCAGATGCTTATATAAAAGAAGAATGGATAAGTATATTATTTCTATTAAAGAAGCAACAACCTCTTTCAATAAGATAATCATTGTGTATTCTTTTCTAATCTGGTCTTTAATTGAATGGATGGGCAATCTAAGATTCATAGATGAGTAGAGTCAATTTATTGATAGTAGAGAAGATGCAAAGACAATCAATTTGATTGTTTCCTATCTCGATGGTAGTGGCTTGCTTAAAGAAGTTGAAACAACTTGTTTAAGTCAAAGACTTTCTAAGATCCACATCAAGGAGAATACAAATAGGAAGGATGTTATACTTGAGGACATTCAAAACTAAGTGGGCTAACTTATGAATATCAATGGAGAATTTTGAACATATTATTTTTTTGGAGCAATACAGCTAAATTACAAGCCTAGGAAGGCTACTCAAGCTTTTTATAAGTGACTTATTATGCCTAATTTTATATTGTTTTACAATTTAAAGGTTTATGTTAATAATTTTCGTGTTCAAGTTAATTATTCATAAAAATTTGGAATACATAATAATCATGTAATAATAATCTATATTATGTATAGATGTGCGTATATGGATTTGAAGATAAGATATATATATATATATATATATCTATCTATTAGTTGTATTAAAATAATAATTATAATTATAATATTATTTTATTATAAAAAATCTATTTTAAATAAGATTATTTTATCAATAATTAGTTTCAGCCGTAGATGTATATTGAGCATTTATTAAGAGATTATATTAAAAAAATATTAAAAATTATTTGAATATAATTCTTAGATTTTTTTTGAAGAAGCATATATTAAGTTCTATTAAATAAAAAACTAAGTTAAAAATAATCTATTATAATGTACATTCTTACATAAAAGAATAAATTGCCAACTTGGGCTTGTACAAACAAGATTGCACAAGTTTCTTCTTGTATTAAAATTAAATAGATTTATTAGATATCATAATTTTGTATCAAAAGCCATCTTTTTGAAACAGTTTAAAGCTAGACTTTCAATGTGTTGTTGTTGAAAGGCGAGATTGAATGGAGACAATATTTATACATAATATTATGGATATACATATTTACTTAGATAAGAAGTGTTAGGTAGAATATTAATATAGGTAGATTTGATATTCTACCTTACATTTCTTATCTAAGTAAAATGAAAAAGCTTCTTATAAACTTCATAGATGAGTATTTGACTTTATACATGTTTATAGTTGATTAATAGGTTAAAAACTTGTCAAATAAGTTAGCCAAGTGTCGCACGTGTAGATAGCTTGTGGTACAAGCTTACCATATAGTATGCATATATAAACTTGTCTTATAAGTTAAGACACATGTTTCATAATTTGGACACATATTAGAGGTCATATAGAACGTTGTCACATAACTCCTAGTTAGATAATATATATGGAGGCAAGAGTGAAGCCTTATTCATTCTTATCAACATCTTTCTAGTCTTTAATCTTGTTTCAAGACTTTCTAGTCTTTTTGCCTTTGGCAATAGCCATTCTAATTTAGTATTATACTATCTTTAAGTGATTTTTTAATCTTTTTAAATAATACAAGAATGTATTGATCTTTTAATTCTCTAAGATTTATGTCCTTGATAATTTGACAAGAATGCTAATTTTTTCTTGTTTTGTTTTAAAAATAAGTGGATTATTCTATTTTTATTGTTGTGTTTTGAAGGTTGCTAACTATGTATTTTTAAATTAACTTTTATTTTTTTAAATGTTGATTGTCTTTCTCAAAGAAAGTGAACTACTCTTATATGTAGAAATTTTTATTTGGTATTAGAGGTTTTTGAATTACCATCTTCTAATTTCACTTATGAGTTTATTTGAGTCGTTTACAGAAGGAAAAATTATGGATTTTACTCATAATAGAAGTAAAAATAGATTTGCACCTATTGCTTACAGATCTTCATGAGTTTATCAAAACTCCCTTTCAAATATAAATATGTATTTAGTAGTCAAATTTTTGTGTTAAATTTTAGAAAAGAGTTTAAATATATATTCACTCACACACAATATTTGTATATCTATCAAACAAATAGCAATCCCGAAATCCTTTCCTAAACTTTCACACAAAAGCGGCGCAAATCCCACCACGAGCACGAACCGGTTTCACACCTACGAAGAAGCCAAAAGAGGCCCTAACATGTCTTCTTCACCGACGACGATGTTGCAGTGAGAAATCAGAAAATCGAAGGAAGGAAGGAAGGATAGAACGAGACCCTCTCATTCCCTCCTCATTCCTCCGCAATTCGCAGATTTGGGCACTCGGCTCACCCCGCAATCCCTTCTCGCCCTTTCTCCCCGCTTCCAACGACCCTCGAATTCTCTCGCATCATTGAGTGACAGGAATTTGCGTGGTCCGAGGCACCACACTGAGCATCTGCTGCGTTCTCGCTGCAATCTCGTCTCTGAAGCTGCGCATTATCTCCAATTTGTTTGTTGTAAAGCTGCGGAGCTATGGTGGGCACCATGCTCGCCACGACGCCCTGCTTGCCTACTACCCCCACTTCTCGCCTCTCAAACAGGGTATGGAACTCCGTCTCTCATGGTAGAGACTCCCTGCGAACTTCTGTGAGACCAGCAGTGGTGAGAATCACATGCTGCAGTGGCGCCACTCCCATTGTAGAAGCGGTGGACGTTAGTCAGGAGGTGGGTTCTGCTACCAGCGCCCGCTTCGGTGATGTGTATGTGGCCAGCGTCCCGCTCCGAGCACCCAAGCTCGCTCAGGAAATTTTTGAGGCGGTGAAGGATTTGGAGATGTTTTCGGAATTCCAACATTTTATGACTATCGTCAAACCCGTAGGGAATGGCGATTTGCCTGTAAGTGGCGTCTTTATTCTCTGCGTGTGCGAATTTTTGGATGAGTAGCGTCTTCGGTTTTTCTAGGATTTTGTGTATGATTGTGTGTGTATGTGCTTATCCGTTCGACCATTGGTGTGTTTTTTGGATCATTGCCTCGCTGTGAAGGTAGTCTCACTTGATGTAGGGCGTTCCTTTAGCTCCGTAGGATTTAATCCTCGTTTTTCTTTTCCTCTCCGTGAGGTTACTTCGGAAACGGAATGTTCTTGTTGCTTCTGAAGAAGTGCTTTGATACGAAGCTATAGTGTGGAAAACTGGCAGTGCACGGTATTGGACTTCCAGCCCCAAAATCCTGAGGATCCCATGACGGTTTTATCCGTCTTGATCGGAAACAGTATTCCCGGTACTACTTCATTTCGTACTGTATGTCCTTCCTAAACGGCACGAACTTTGTCACTCTTCAGTTCTGGCTTATCCATCCTAAATGCTCAACTAGTCTCATCAACCTTATTAACCTGCATATCTTGGAAAATTGCTACAATGTTAGGGGAGGGGATTATTCGTAAGGATGTTAAGCTTTTTATTTTTGATTTTTATTGGAAACAGGTGTAATACTGGAGAGAACTTTGTCAAGGTTGCCGAACCAGCGGTGTTGGTGGGTAGGGGAAATGAAACCAGGCTTGAGTCTGGAAGATGCTGTGAAGTTTAGCAGAGGCTATTCTTCGGAGCTGAGCCTCGGTATCAACGACTGTCGGCATCACACTCTAGGTATTATCACATGACTGTTTCTACCTTTTCGTATTGTTTGTTTTTCACACGAACTATGGTCAATGTGCGTTTTGGAAAAGCTTTTTTGTGCACAAATGTGCAGCATTTTTTATGATGTTATGAAGGTCGAGTTCGTGTCTTCTCAACTGGTCATGCTTGTGGTGGGGGTTGCAAGACCTGGACTAGGATAAACACAGTCTGGTTGTTTTGTATTCCTCAAATGTATTAGTTCTACTAGCTGCAGTTTTCATAACTTCGTGTTGCATTTTCGATCAACTTTCTTTGTGGTAGCAAGACTGTATACATTGCAGTTCAACTGTGAAGTTGCGAAGTTTAATTTTTCAGCCATATTCCTCCTGGGCTTGAAATTCTAGTGAATATTCATGCAGAGCGATCAATTTGTTTTCCTTTATGCTCTACTTAAGTGAATCTTAACAAAACGTTTTTTTTGTTTGCATCTTTGTTTTAGATTTAGTGGAGTATTTGACTGGGACAAAAATGAATCACATTGAAGAAGTTCGCACTGTTAAGGAAAGACAGCAACGGATGGCAGAGGAGCTTAAAAATAATTCCACACAATCGTCGGAAGAATCGATGGACTTGGAGGACGTCAATTGAAATACACAACAGGGACAAAGTTGAAAAAAAGAAAAACTGCAGTCTAGACTTCTTGATCAATTAAGCAACTGGAGGCTTCTATTATCACGAACACCTATTAAGTAAGCTCGTCCATCTTTATGTAGGTAGAGTGTTGATTATCACCTTCTCCACGGTGTTGTAGGAGAACCTACTTTTGCAATCCACCAAAATTAGTTTTTGGTGCGCTTTGTGTTGACAGGAGTGATATTGGCTTGATTCTTGTCTGCAGGTTGTGAATCACAATCTCTGGTTCCCACAAATGAGATTGAATGTAAACAGCATGGGATTGTTTGGTTTTACACGTCGACTCAAGTCGATACTAAAACTGTTCCTTATCCCATAAATGATAATGCACGATGAAATCTTTCCCTTTATTTGGGAGCTATACACAATTACAGACTTTAACCGCAAAACTCGAGATATTCTCTTACGCCAAATGTTTTGTATGATTTTTGTAAAGACTCTGTAATACTTTGCAGATTTCAATATGGAATGTGATTACCAGATCTTATTGTTAAGTACGTTTCTTATCAGACTTCAATGATCCCATCTCAAATTTTACAAAAAGGTCGCTTAACGTGTGTGTGGCTAGTATGACTGGAGCCGTTTGACAACAGAGTATTTCAAAGTGTTTTTTATTCAGTCTCTTGTCAAATCCTACTGTATTGTTTATCTAAATATATGAGAAGGGAGTTAAGTTGTTGCCTTTGTTTTTGCTACAGTGTCATGAGTGATACAGCAACAATGGGTATCCATGTGCATCATTGCAAATTTGGCATAGTTCTGGTTGATGTTATGAGGGGAGAATGCTTATGAAGGGTGGGATTGCTGATCCAGGTTTGGAACCTGTCAAAGAGATTCGAGTTCTTTCTTTGATAGTTTGTCAGGCAAGAGGGGCAAAATGAGGACGTTGCAAATTATTATGTGGACACATGGTTGGAGGCATAAATAGAGAGATAGTTCCTTTGGTGAATAGAGAATATCCACCTATCAAAGTATAATTATATATATATATATATATTAGTAGAAACTTGTACTCTTGGCCACAAAAAAGCTATAAAAGTTTAATTTTTGGTTGCTAAGTCTAAAATTGACCAATAATAAAGAAATATATATATATATATATATATATATATATACATACAATAATAGAATTATTTATTTTTCTTCATCATAATTGGAAAACATAATTTTTATTTATTACAAAAACTAAAATAGCCAAGTTAAAAGAGATATGAGATAAACTACATTTATAGTGGTATTTTTTTCTTTATTATTTTTAAGATATATGATTTTGATCATAATTGGAGAAGTATATTGTAAAAGGACAATATACAACTGTCAATGTGAAAACGCAAGGGATTTAAGATCTATTCCTTTGTTTTTTTAATAATTCTCCTTGAGATTTGTTAATGGTCATTGTAAATTCTACTTTTATTAGAAATTACCTTTGCTGCTACTTGATTTTTTTTTTTTTAGATGATGAGCATAATATGTTTCTTAGAAGAAAAACTAATTGTCGCTTGAAGTCTCTTACTAACAACCTTGCTTCTATAACTTGATCAATTAGTTCAATAATGACCAAGCATGATCTATTGTAAAGTCCTTAATATGGAATAATATTTTGTAACAACATAATAGAACATCCAACCTTGAGCTCTAGGCTAAATGGTGGTAATCCAAATTGACTTAAACTATTCAAATACACAATTGGATTACAACTACTATTGTTGACACCATCTTCCATATTGAGATAAATATGTGAAACTCCAAAAAATCTCTCCATAACATACTTATTTGGATTATCAACATTATAATTTTGTATAAATAGAATGGACCTATTGGTGAAATATTAATCTCTAAGTATTCCATTCTCATTTAATTGTAAAAAGACAACTTAAATCAAATTATTTGATGTTGGATCAATTGTCATACATTTTGGAAGAATCACCATATTTTTTAATTGATCTACAATTGTTGATCCATTTCTAATTTGCAAATAGAAATCATTCTTAAATATATTAAACAAAAACATTAGATTATTAAAAAAAACTCTCAAAAGTAATAAACTTATATAATACATACTTTCAAGAATTTTTTAATAAATAATCAATTTTCATTAAATGAACTTTCCAAATGCATATTTTTGGTCAACTTATAAATTTTAATATTAAACCAAATCTTTAATCATTGCAAAGAAACATTAAGAATCTCTTCTCTTAAGTCTTTAATAACATCATGAATAATTTGCTAAAAATCTCCACTAAAGACTATAGTAATACCACCAAATAACTTATCAGTGCCATTTATATCTTAAAAAGTTTTATTGATTAACTTAGCACAATGTTACATTGTTGCAATGGTACTTCATCTTAAATAATCAGAATTATCTTTTTTAGCACATTTGCATAAGGTGTATTCTTTGCAATATCACAAAACAGATGTTCAACAAAATAGAACAGAATTCTAAAGTATATAGTCCATTTTCCACTTAAAAATTATATTACAATTCTAAAAGAAGCAACATAAAAAATAGTTTTTTTCACTACTTTGAAACTTCATTGTTATGGTATTATAGACAAATGTTTTTTCACTTCCTACTAGTCTTTTTAAAAAATACAACTTTCCAAGATTATTATCTAATAAAATATTGATATCCATAAATGTAGTTCATTACTTATCATTAAACTTTGGTACATGTTCTTCTATTGTTTGTTTTAACTTGTCTTTGTCCTATATCATATATTCCAAAAATATTTGATTTGTAGCATTCTAATTCCTTTTTTATAACAAGATCAATGAAAAATGAGTATGTATTTTGCTTGATTCTTAAATAATTTTATCAAGAAGAAATAGTCCATAATCTAATATAGATCTTTCCATTGGCCTTTTAGTTGCATAATTTTGAATCAATTGGTAATCCACATCATTGCAAAAACTTTTTTTAAACTTGTTCTAGAACTCTTCTAGATGTGTACATAAACATTATAAAAAAATAATAGCAAAAAATGTTCTTAACTACTTCTTCATTTTCATTACAAAGGCTTCTTCTAAGCATTAATCAACTCTTTATTAACTTTCAACAACTCCATTTCTAAGCATGCCTTGTTAAAATTTGGTTAGAGCACTCCATTTATTATATCCAAAACTTCAAATAAATATGATTCTTATACTATCATTAGAAGAAGCCAAAGTTAGAATCTTTCTCTCATAGTAAGATTAAAAAAATAACCTTCTAATTATAAATCCACGTTGTCTTACTATCTACTTCTTTGAGGTTTTGTTCCATATAAAATATTTGAAAAATTCTTGATATTTATATTGCTAAGCAATCTCTATAGATTCACACATTTCAAAAAATGCCATCAAAGTTATTTTTTGTGACTCTCTATGGGCTAAGACTTCAATTACATCATTATTTAGATTAAAAATTATTTGATGCATTCTAGAAAGATGCAATGCCAATTAAACCATATTTGAAACTTTTTCTTGCATTTTTATTCTAAATAAATGCCATACTGCCTTTGGAGCTCTAATATACCATTCATCAATATATTATTTGACCTCATCTTTTTCATTTCTAATTTGCATTGTTATACAATTATGATTTTTTATAGATATACTTGTCAATATAAATATAGCACTTATTATCTTGATAATAACTTTACCTATTGTATTATAAGAGTATCATCACAAATATCAAAGATGAGTACTACATCGATAAGAAATATCACTTACAAATTGAAGAACGTATTTATATAGTAGTACAATTGGAAAAAGTGGCCTTATAGTACAAGTTCTTTAATCTTTCAAAGAAAAAAGATATATATATATATATATATATATATAACAATATCATTCTAGACCTCATCAAATCTTATCTGAATTTATATGATACAAAGTTTCACCTTCAAATTCTTAGGTAAAACATTAAACTTTATTATTATAGGTGAGTCTATTAAAAAAAAATCAAAGTCAGGATCTCTAATAAGTATACACATTTGAATCTGGCATTGATTATTTGTATGCATATAAAAAATATATATTAATAAAAAAAACTAATACAGTAGTGTATATACATTTGAAGCTAGCACAAACTGTCTTCATGTGTATAAAAGGCATGTGCATGTATCAGCATAAGTAAAAATAGCTACAATGTGTAATTAAGCCTTATATATATAATCCTTCAAAAAGCTTATGATTCACAATAACAACAACAAAGGAAAAAAAATAAAAAAATAAAAAAATGTTTCTTGGATTCAGACAAAGATAGACTCAAGTAAATTAATTCCACCATCCAAGGTCAAAGTTTTCACGTGCTTATCAAAAAAATATATTAAAAATCAATTATTGCAAAAGCATTACAAGCAATTTAATCCCAAGAAAAAATCAACCAACTAATTGTTGGTTTTTTTTAATCTTAGAATCAATCTACCTGAGGTCTTCAAAACCAAACCTAGTCTCTATCAACAGGGGCAAACCTTCTAGCAATCTACTAGATGCAACAACGACCTCATCATGCACAACATTTAAAATCAAAACCAATCATTTGATCCATTGAAGCCGATACCTAAAATCTAAACCAATCTTCTAATCTAATGAAATCAACACTTGAAATACTTTCATACTTCCAACCTCCATCTAGTCATCAAAGAATAAATGTTTACATTGTGGCTTCTTTACTCTTTTTGTTGTCAAGGGTGGACTTTCTCATAGCTTGCTACATACAATACCTACCTTATCATGTAGAACATCTTGGGTGCACATATAAACCTTCATTACAAATTCCTACCTACATAATCTCACATCCCTTCTAGCAAACTCCTATATACATATTCTCACCTCTCTACCTACAAATCCTTAATTACATTCACATTGATTCACACCAATTATTTCATCGTCATTAATGAGAAGAGAATTTTCTAGTTGATCATATTTGTTTGATATCTAATACAATATATTGATAGCTTCATATCTTGCAAGAAGGAGAGGGTGATAGATTCTAACACACAACATATAACACAACTCAATGGAGAATACAACACAATGGCAAGTACAATATCTACCACTTGGGCTACAATCCTAGTAGACAAAAAATTCAAGGTCTCAACAACTTAGTTCTTAGAGATATTCAAGGCCCCAACTACTTTACATTCCCCAAGTTCTTAAAGTTCCCTTCTCAACATCCAATCAAAATGTATTTTTGTCTCCTTATCATATACCCAATTAAAGTGCATTCTACAATATAATATTCTTTAAACAATATAAAACTTATAAGCATATAAAACTAAATATATTTACTAATAAAAATAATATACCTTATATAAATAATTTTAAAACAAATTCAAAAAACTTGCCATATAAATAGATTTTTAAGTCAATGATGTGGTTTTTTTTTTCTTATCCTTCAATTGATTGATTTTTCAATTATAAAATTATAAAATATTTTTAAAAAAGTAAGTTATATTTAAATTTGGGTAGTTTTCAATTTAGTATTTGTTTATAAATAACAAAGTATCTAAGTTTTAAAAGACAATAAATCAAGATGTTAATAAATAAAGAATCAATTAAATAACAAAATAATTATAAATACAACTTTGTACAAATCCATGTACAAATCTAAATTTAAGTTTATAAATAAAAATCATATATATAACTTTTAGAATTTAATACTAAATTAAAACATTGACATTTAAAATTTTAAAACAAAAATTCTTATATATTATGAAAAATAATACAAAATATTATAAATGTATAACAATTTCATATTTTTTACAAATAATTATTGTAACTTGTTTGCAATGTTAGACTTTAATATTATGTTGACAATTGCAAATATTTTAATACAATAGTGTCTGGTTAAAAAAATCCATTAGGACAAGGAAAAACTTTTCTCTTAACTAGACATTTTTTATAACCAAACATCACACTATTCTCCATGTCTTTGGAATGGTGTGCGCTTAGAGCTTGGAACATTGCAAATCCAATTGATAGTATCGGTATCCACAGCTGTGTTGTGCGGGTTGGAGACAATGGCATTTGCATAGAGGAGCAAAAAGTTGCTATTCATGAGATGCGTTATGCATTGTGTTGGCTGAGGTGGTACTTGTTCATTACAGAGTATTGATCCTAACCAAACTTTTCTCTTACTAGTTCATGAAAAACATGGGACAGTGTTCCTTCAAAAAAAAACGGGACAGTGTTCTTATCCATTTTTTTTTCTCCTAAGTATTTTTTTCCTAATCAAACACCACTGTATAATATTTATTATCCTTTGATTATATTTTTGATGTTTCTTTTGAAGGATGTTCTTAGGGTCCAATATATTATGCTTTTTAAATACTTAAATATTTTAATTGAATATTTTATGTAATATATATATATATATATATATATATATATATGTGATTTATTTTTTTTGGGTAATTGAAGTGCATAGTTTCGCCTGAATTTACAATTGCACTTCAATTATAAAGTAAATATTATTAAATATAATTTTGATTTGTTTCATTGGCAATGTGCCACACCTTGGATGAACTTATCAAAATATTTAAATTGTATGAAGTTTGTTTCAATATCATTCAACAAACCCATAGTTTAGATTCCTTCATGTTTAATTCAACACGTTTAAATGTGAATGTTTCTTGTGATGTTTGTTTAAACAGGTCTCAGTAAAAATTTAAAAAATAATAAAAAATAAAAAATAAAAAATAATCAAAATGATACACAATTGAAATTAAAGACCAGTAATTGTTGCTTTGAAGGCCATTCTATTAGATACTGCGTTGGAATTCATACATTATGAATATATGCAACTTGCTTATAACAAGGATACACTTTACTTCAAATATGGCTACTCGATGTGAAAGCAACAACCATGACGGATAAATGTGAGTCTAGTTAAGGAAGGGATGATTGCACTCGTCATTAAACTGAACATACACGAGCGTCTCAAAATCCCAAGTCTACAAATCATCATGACAACCCATTCCAGAAACTTAAAATCTTGATAGGTTCCTGCCCAAGACACTCAGCACAATTCAACTTCTGACACAATAAGTTCAATTCTGTTTGTATTTCGGCAACTATACTCAGGACCACCTCACCGTGTCCATCTGAGAAGTCCCCTCCAGGGTACTCAACGCACCAAACCTCTCAGCCTTGCTGGTACACCCCGTATCAGCATGGAGGCTCTGCTGCCACGGAGACGGCTACTGACACTCTCGTTTGAGCCGCCAGTGAAATACACTGAGTCGATCACCGTGTCTGCAATTCAATCCGTTTGAATCAACTGTTATCATGTATCTATAACCCTTAAATGCTTTGCTGTTCAAACTTTGTCGCTCGCAACAAAGCCGAGATCTTAGTTTGTGGCTATGGGTTCTCCCAGGATCGATCCTATAGCACCCACGCTGCCAACGTCTGCTTCATCAGGTGCCTTTTCTTGCAAATCCTCCTTGGCTCTTGCAAGCTCCTTCCGAGCCAGCTCTATAAAAAGCTCCGCATCTTGCTTCATCTGAGTAGACAATTGAGTTTGTGAATTGTCTGGGACGGTGTGGTCACGATTTCTCAAAAAAATCCCGTCCAACCTCATGCAGGAAGTCCAACAATCATCCGAAGCTTTTAACACCACTACAGTGTGGAACGTGAATATGTCCAGGTAATGTAATATCACTTCCACCGCTCCGACAGTGGGTCGCAACAAATGATAATGAAAAATGTAGTTTACACCAGAGCCGCAAGAAGCAGTTTCAACCAAAGAAACAGTTTCCCACATGCGAGTGGGACACAACAGCAAGCCCATCTCATGAATGCTCAACAATAAACGAGTTATCTCAAATACTCAATCAACCATGCAACATGCTGCAAAGTGTTAATACACTTAAAAGCGTAAATCCAATTACCTCCAACACCGTTCCAGACTTGATCTTCGATTGCATGAGACACCACTTTTGAAAATGTGCCCCTGTTCAAAATCCACATCAAGAGCAGCTCAAAATGAATTGGGGTGCGACCGTCTTCGAAGGGATTAAATCTAGAGAGTACCATAAACGTGGCAGTGGATCCAATCACCTTCCGCAATCCATACAACCCTCTCCGATTAATTCTCAACTAGCCTTAGCACAACCATCATGCGAGTCACAAACACCAGCGACAAAATAAGTTTCGAGCACTTCTCGTAGTGTTTTGTCACACTCCTTTCCATGCCCACAATGCCCTTGATAGACAAATTACACAAGGGGGAGCTCACGTCCAAACATTCACAGAGAAATAACATGATTTTTGGAACTTTCGTCACATTCCTTACCAACTTTAACAATCAAACTGCATATAGATTTTGACTTCGTCTCAAATATCCACTTTGCATGCACCTGCCAATACGACACAACTTAGAGAAATCACATCCATAGATATCTTCTCTAAGACCTAGCATGAATACTACACTAGCGAGTCTCGAAACCTTCACCAAAGAAAACAAGGTAAGCATAATGTAGACCGTCAGAGAGATGGAAAAACGCTTCAGAAACATCGCTGCAGTCCAAAACCCTATCCGTCGACTCCAGCAGTGTTTCTTGAGCGCTTATCCATCCTCTCCAACATCCTCTAATAATGCGAGCTACTAGTACATTCGATGCTGTGCAAGTGCTGAAAGTGTGTGTCAGACATGCCACAGACTACACATTGTTCTTGATCACTCTCCGCACGTCTGAATCGTTCAGCACATACGACAAATTGATATATGTGCGGCTATATTCCAGATGAAGATTGAATCAACACAAGATGGCATTTTAATTCCACCCTCGTCACCTCATAGGCAAGCCACGTTCAGAAAAAATGAACATAAGAGCTTCGTTCCTGCAGACGTCATTGACAAACAGTACCTCAAAGTATGTTCCGAAAGGCACGTCATGAATTTGTGACACGGCTTCGAAAACCTGCAAACACGAACCACAAGAATCAGCCTTCACATCCAGAAACAAAATCTCAAAACCACTCTGCAAAGCGTCTCACACACACGAGCATGTGACATATAAAACACCAGATTCCAAGGAAGGAAATCTCAGACCCCTTAGATGAGAGTTATAAGATCGAACATCTATTACTGAACCTGGACACTAGAGAGTTTACAGACCTCAAAAAAAGTTCCAATGTATACCTCTCTCCAATGTGACGGGGGAGAATTTCAAGTAGGATCGAAAAATCACAGACAAAATCTAAGTGTTCCTTGCAGCATCTCATGGCACTTACTGGTGCATAATTGTCACAAGGTGCCCAAGCAGAGCCCCAAGAAGAAAGCCTAGGTCCAAAAAGAGGGATGTGATGGAATGTGTTTAAGGCACAGTTTGTCACTTAAAAAATAATCCAGGATCGTCAGTTTGCCGAAATACCTACAATAACAAGTAGGGGACCAGTACAACAAACCAGGACTTTCTTGTCATTCGAAAACGCCGCATGTTGCCACACAGTAACGGCGGTGTCTGGAGGACACATTGGACTCCGGCATATCGAACGATAAGTCACCTTCCGAGTGAAACCGCCATATTGTTCCGTGTCTTCCCATTTTCCAATCTGCCACGTCATACAATATTGTCGTAAACTCCATAAGCAAGCATCCTTGCCAGCACAGCTTCTCACAAACATCCCGTGTCAATGGTCGGAATGTCTTCACATTGTTTCCAACATAAATGAAACAGTAAATTTCAACTATTAACCTCGGAAGGATGAAAACTCAAGCCACATTAACGAGCTGCGTAAATAGTGAATACGTCAACTGAAACTTTCTGACAGCATTTGAGCTATAGAGGCAGAACATCACCTTTAACTCCGAATCCTTTCGAAAATCACAATACTTTTGCATAAACTGAGAGTCGTCCGTCAAACAAACTGCAAAATATTCTTCAGCTGTGCACGGCAAGTCAACCTGGCAAATCATCCTCAGCAAGTCATCTTCTCTAATAAGCTGACGGCGCAATTAATGAAATAAATCTTCTACCAAGTGGGCAAGCGAAATCACAAACTCACGTTGATAACCTCAGACAGAACGTCGTCCTTAAGAAACGGCTGTATCACGATTGGGCTTTCATTTTGTACTGGAATATCATTTTGGTCATCAATCTCCTCAGGCACCCGAAATGACCCGCTTTTTGTTCTCATCGATGAGACATGTTGCTCCTAAACATATGCAAGAAAAAACAAAGACCGATTTGTCAAATTTTCGTGTACACATTCACAGTCCTCTGTAATGTGACGACTCCATTGACCCACACATACATCAACTGTTCCCAAGTAAACATAGAAGACAGCGATAGAATGCAACTTTTCACAAGTTCATCGTTGCAGTAACCAAACTGCACGAGCAGAAAGTGGTCGGTAGATTATCTCATGGCAACAACAAATGGGCATCAAATTTCTGAGCTACCTGTGCTTGGTGCAATTAAAAAGTGCTGGTTTCAATCATAAAATAGTGGAGAAGGCAATCGAAGACACCTCTTTTGCAGTCTCCTGCATGGCAGTGAACTTTTTCAAAGCTCGTTCAAGTGCTCTGAATGCTTGGTTTCGATTCCAGAATGATGCGAACTTGTACTTTGATCTGCCTGCACCAATCACAAGTGAAGCTCAACGACAGACTGGCATCCTCACGGCACCCTCCTAAGAATATGAGCACGAGAAATGGATCTATTCTTAAACCCTGGCGCCCTCATGGGATACATCAGTACAGAATCACAACAGTAGATTGATTTCCCAAATCATAGCCAAAGATTCTATATCCACCACGGATTTTCAAAGCCACTCATCAGCTTCTGATTCACTTGAAATTGGACTTTTTCCACAACAAACCCTTCAAAAAGAAGCAACATGCAAGTATTACTTTGATCAGGATAGTACGGACTAATAAACCAGGATGAAGTTGTTTACCATCAACACTAACCAAAGGAGGCACGCCTTGACCACCTGAACCTGATCGCAGTGTGATTGTTATGGCCGGATTAATGAGCGAATGGTGACTCTTCTTTACCTGCTCTCCGCCAAACCACACCCATTGCATCAGCGGCCATAGTCATGCATCCCATTCAGCACTTTACATTGCTATGATCAAAGTATCAACGTCCCCTAAGTGCAATATACCAAGATCAACACACCAACATTACGCTTCTTTTCTACAGACGCCAACAGACGAGGACTCATGATAAACTTGGTAACGCAGCTACTTTGCGTGTTGCACCGAAAAGTAGCAGACTGTTAAGAAAAGTGTTAGACCAAGAATTCCTGCCAATTCGAGGTTCTAGTTGTATATATCATACAAGCAGGTCCATTGCAGGACTGGCAAGCACCAGAAACTTCCAGAGATACTTACCTCTTCAATGTCGTCATACGGCAAAACAATCTGCACGTTCACGATCGGAGGTGTTCAAATCGCAATCACATAGCAACGTGAGAGTTGATCCAAGGACCAGAAAATACTAGCCGGTACAAGACTGTCATCAAAAACTTAGAACTAGTTTGTTGTAAAAGAGTAACCACCAAGACAAAAACCACGCGGATGTATGCAAATGATAACCTTCATCTGCTTCGCAAACACGTTAGAGTGAAAACAAATATGCCAGGCCGAAAGATACATTCGCCCGTGGTATAGGAACGATCTTTCCAGAGCACACGAGTAACTGTGCTCAATCACCTGCATCGGCCAAAAGCACTGTCATCCAGAGCACCTACGGACTATAGGTACCAAATCCAGCTCTGCTAAACCAATATATTGCGAAGAAACCTATTCTAGGAAGACGGAAGGCAACACGAAGGTACCTCGTCTGGGGGTAGTTCAAAAATGAGCTGAAGAGGTCCAGGCTTCTGCCGCACCTCTGTCCCAACAGGTTTATCAAGGGATAATCTTCGACGGGCTACAACCCCGAGATGCCCACTCAAATTTCTGCACATATGTGACATACAATAATCACAAGAACGATTACCTTCACAACAACAGTTGCGAGTTTTCCAAAAAGTATCTTCACTGCCAGCGCTGTTTTAATTCACGGTCTATGCTCGAGGAAGAAAATACTTTTTGAATATCATGTGGTATTCCAGTACCTTACAATTTGTGCTGCAACATAAACTTTTTGTACACATACATATTCATAATCAACGACAAGAGCTAAATATATACTTTCATAATTAAAAGCCGCTGAAAAATAGATAGCCAAGTAACTCATGATGGAAACTGCTTCTGAATCCATTGTAGGACAACAAATAGCACGGTTTATCATATCAACGAGTCAAGGGTTCTTGGAGAAATTTCTCTTCCCATTGCTGACGCCATGCCACTTCAACTGCCCAGTTTAAAACTACAATCGCATTAATGAAGGAAATAATCTTTTGAGGGACAATGATTTTATGCCTCGAAGACAGATATGAGTATCATAGTTACCAAACCGTTTGTTTTAGTAACCATTTAACGGGGATTTGTGTCGGTGTAAAAAATGTGCCAGTGGTCTCACCCAGACTGACTAACAGGATAACGCTTAGTCGCCACTTGGAGACACACCTATGTCCACATCCAAGACATGGTTCTGCATGAGATTGATGTGTCGAAATTTGTAGCTTGAGTAACAATAGATTCATGTCGATGAAATAGCGTGAGCGAAGAATATTCCTTAATTGGGGTTGAAATATTTACAAGATAAAAAAAACTAAGTGAAGGTCTCTTGCTGTAAACAATGTGCCATAGCAGCGAGTGCTTACCTGACCAGAAGCGCTATCCAGTGTACACCACATAGCCTCGGTTTGACCCTCCTCCGTTATGTCAAGGGTGGTTGATCCAAGTGATGTGCTCTTCCAAACAATATCCCAATCAAAGATGGCAACTTTAATCTGCAAATTCAACCCTTTAGCAAATTCTGATAGGGGCAACTAAACTTAACCGAGAAACTGCGAATTAGTTAGGCATTTTACAAATTTTTATTATGATCTGAAACTTACTAGAGGTTCAAAAAAGTGATACAAAGTGGATTAAAAAAAATAGAGCACGTTCTCAAGAGATACAAGACTCCAGATGATATTTATGTTTCCTTCTTCATGCGCGCAATTACAAATCTATCTCGAGTATGCAGTTTTGCGAATCTTCCATTCAGGAAAACAGCCGTGTCCGTAAATATGGCGGCAATCATGTTATCTTTACTGTCCAACAATTAGCTACAGCACATTTGCACGAAAATTCATTTATTTACTCATACAAATAAATTTACTTCACAAGAACAGAATCACATTTCCACATCTTGCTAGCTAATCTGACTCCATCACAGAATAAAAAAACATCTTCAAGTCCCACGCTACTTCGATGGTGTGAATGCACGAAGAGACGGATCTCATTAGAATTAATAAAGAAAGATGCACAATGATGTCCTTACGCATTTACCTGCACAGGCAAGTCTTCCGCATAGAAGTCAAATTCCTCACCCCATGCTGGATTCCTCGAGCTCGGAACCACAGAGCTGCAATACAAAATGAGAAATCAACATTGTTAAACCACTGAACCAGTCCATTTGAGCTTTAGACCTTACGAGACTCGTACAACTCATCGTGAATTGTAGACCGACTTGAATACGGCAAGGTATTTAAAGCAACGTCATGCTAAATCTGTGTACCAATCAACTAGGAATATCTAAATTACAAACTATGATATGACTCGATCACCTGAATCGCTTCTGTGTCCCACATTCGATGATAGCGTAAGGATCTGATGTGCCATTCAAACTTGCTGAAATCAAGTTCCTAGCTGCAAGGAGTTCGAACTGTTCAAAATAAATCAACCATGGTGAATAGGTCAGTTATTGCCCCAATAGAAAAAGGTGGGAATCTGCTAGTACACCAACAATTTCTACTCATGCCATTTCGCATATAAGTTAGATAAATGCTCACTGATATAACTGCATTTGTACAAGTTTTCCTTTCTTTTTAATTTGACGTAATTCAGTATGGACCCTTACCCGAATCAAATACACAAATAATCCATCCCAGTCATTCGTCACCCCCTGCACAATGGATAGCACAAGTTGCTTCAGCTGAATAAATATTTACGTTTAATACAACAGGCAAAATTTTCTTAAATCTAAGGTCAACCACACAGCATCTATCTTGCATCAGATTTCAAGAAAGTCAAATAAAAAATGTTCGAGACTTTCAACTCACACGCACTGCAGCATTAAGATAGTAAATACATAAGTCTTTAAACAGTGAGTTTCTATCATCCTCACCCGAACAACGGCTTGAGCAGTTGTGCTGCTCAAAACTACGTCCTCAAGTTCTGGAATTGCTGGAAGATGTAACACTTTCTCTTCTACAATATCTTTAGATGTATCATCCCCTGCAAGGAAATGCTGGTAGCAGCTCAGGAGGAATATAAATACCACAGCAGCTGCCAATGATAGGTTTATTTCCCCCCATGACGGAATAAAAACATCCATCGCCATCTTTTGCAGACCGATCATTTGCATGACTCTTACAGTCACTTCTTCATAAATTATTCAACTAGCTTCATTTCGACTTTTTGATGGTTCTGCTGAAAACTTGAGGCTGCAAAGTACAGTCAGAGGATTTCACAAAGACGACAGCGCTCGCTGGCATCGTCGACAATGTGTCGTTAAAGAATTATCGATTCTCACTAGGAGGTGAGACGACCTGTTCCATAGTGACGAACCACTAAAATGATTCAATAAAGAATAATCCAACGAAACATTGAAAACAAGTCCAATAATGGAACTCCGAACAGTAATTGCAGTGCAAAGCACGCCCATTCATGACCTAAGTCATGCATCCCTTGAATAACATGTCTATCAACTCCCCTCGCTCAAGTGATGAACAGGTGCAAGAAGTGAGAAGCCCAGAAGTGTGATCTGTTTCTGAGGGACTTGAAATTGTGCCAATATTCTCTAAGCTTCAAAGATTATTCAGACTTTTCAAACTGTTCGAGTTTGATATGTGAGCATCAGAAATCAAGGGCATACCTACAAGAAATAAGACAACTTCTCCGATATCAATTCTAGTAAGACCCACTCAAAATCAACTGCTGTAACATTTCAGCCGAGTATGGTACTGATATTGATTTACAAACAAGGCTGGCAAAGCAATAACTCAAAAGTTGGTGGTTAAGATTACGAGAGCATTTCTGCTAAGAGGACCACGATGGCAAAACCTTTACGTCGATTTGTGCGGAAGATCTTGACTATGACCATCATATTGTAAAGTCGTCATTTGCAACAGAAAAGATCCAAAGCAGAACTCGACACCACTAAACCCTAAACTTAGAGCCAATTTTCTGGTACATCGCATCTTCAGTGTTATATGTTGCATTCATACCGAAGCTATCTGTTAATAGATGTTCTGAAAAATGGAAGCAGCTCAAGAGACAGGGTAAATTATGAGATATGTACGAGAGATGTAGAATCGATGACTCAGTCAGTGGGGGTAAGCCCTGTGCACTTCAGCCGCTTCATGAATTGAAAAATAACGACAGACTCCAATGATACGGAGCTGCGAAAGCAGACACATCGAGGAGCAAAATCAGTAAGAAGTGCTTTGAAGCAACGAAGCTGAAACTTACATATGCCCGGTGATTACAAATGCTCGAGTGATGGAGATTAAAAAAACAGTATGGTGCGTACAGGTCCTCGGTTTCAAGAGCGTGGAAGTAGTATTCGAGGTGCCAAGCAGTAGATATTCAGAAGTTAAAGTGGACACATCCCATTGCTCCTCCAGTTTCAGATCGTTGAATTGTGTGTGTAAGGACAATAACCTTACCCTCAGCTAATAATCAAAATTACACAAAGCTCCACAATATCGACTAAAAGAGCCCGATCGGAAGTTTCAGTTGTAGCTGTGCAGCTACAGAATGGTGTGTACATGCAACGAACAATCGCGAGAAGGATCTGAGCAGGAACGAGTCGACTAATCGACGAAATACAGGTAGTTGAAACCTTCGAGGCCACTCCCACACGTTTGAAACCGCATCCCTCGCCACCTAACTCTACAAAAGGAAGCTTCCAGAGCCCTTACCAAGAAACAAGTATAAGAACCTATCTAGCATCATCAGGTAAGCCGAGCGAAATCCCCTCAATGTTCATCCTTCGTTTTCTCTTCACCAGAACAATCATCCACAAGCTGCAACTCACCACCGAAAACTACCGAGGAGGAAGCAAGTGCAAGACACATACTCATCGCACTTGCGTCAAGTGCATCAAATCCTCCTTCACAAATAATTCCATGGCCCTTTCCTTCCCGGCGCAATCAAAATCCCGTCCAAAAAAAAAGGGGAAAGAAAAGTCGTTTGGCAATCGCGATCTAGTAACTATACCACATCTTCCCTCCCTTGACCCCCCCAAACCCAGACACGAATCACTCGTTGAGCTCCCTCCACTTCACCGAACCTTCCCCTCCTGCATACCAAAGAACCTCAACAGTTTATCGAATAGACGTGTTCACCACACAGCCAATTCAATGCTGCAACGCTTAGCGTTTGCCCCGATTCCACACTCCAAATGGTTAAAAACCAGCCATTATCTTGCGCTCATGCTTCAAGCGCTGTCTAACAACGATCGTGGTCTCATAGAAAAGCAAGACTTGCGTTTTCCAAACGAGGTTTTGCGGGTTTCCTCACTACCTACTGGTGATCCCGTTACTTGTGCCCTGGAGCCCCTCTTCACACCGGCAAACGTTACTTGTTGCGTGGAATGAAATGCTTTTGATCCTCCATTTTCTAGGTCCGAGCATGTAGCCAAATCTTTTGGAAGGGTGGGTGATGTGGCGCCAGGTCAGCATGGAGGCGACTTCCCACGGAATAGTACCCTCCAGAAGCGCGGGAGGCGCAACAGTCTTTTAAAGCCCTCCTCCCACTTCGTACCTTGTGTACCACACCCCCCTTCCCAGCGTACTGGTCGGTAATAGGGGTCTGGATTCTCCTTCCAAGTAGGATGTGCCGAGGATGCATGCCCACGTGGTTGTCCACGTGACCAATTCCACGTGGTAAGTGCCACCGTGGCAAGTCTATGCGATCTGTTCAATAAACCCGCCTCCCTTCCTTGACCATGTGATAGGTGGCCGGCTTTTGAAACAAGGCCATTCAAAATCTTAAATGAAGATGTTGATACGTATCCATCCGTCTTTCAATGAGGGAGAGCTCCAAAATCTGATGTGGCAACCCATGTTGTTTTTTTTCGTAAATATACTAAAGACGCAACTTGGAATAATGAGTCAAATAAAAATAATGTTAATTCCAAAAATATTTTATTACCACTTGAGAAGATGCATAATTTAAACAGTCTATTAGTAGCTTAGAGAAAACATACATGAACTGTCATCTGCTTTCAATGGAAAATCTTAAGAAACTCTAATCTATTTGCTATCGGTCCAATAGGTGTTTTGGCATTTGAGCCCCGGTAATTCATTTTTAATGGTATTTTTCTAATTTTACAACATGAACTTGTTATTTAGAATCAATCACTTCATTCAAAAAACACATTTAGATATACAACAATAAATAAATGAATAAATAAAATAAAATAAAACATGTACAAACTTTAATTGAATGTACCTCTACTAAGTTTATTTATTTTATTTTGATTGTGAATGTTAATAAATTATGTATGTATATATATATATATATATATATACATACATATATGTGTGGGTGTGTGTCTATTGCCACAAACATCATTTATAAAACCATCTTATAATCAAATTTTATATAATTGTTTTGGATTTGATTTTATGAGTCAACAAAGATTAAAATAATAATAATAATAATAATAATAATAATAACTTGTGTTTATTTTTTCTAATTTACTTATTTCTATTTACATATCTCATTGATGTTATGATTATTTAAAACAAAAACAAACAAAAAACCTGCTAGAAAAAAACATCCCCAAAATAAACCAAGTATAAAGATGTATAGGGTAAGGGATAGAATCAGCCTCTTGTAGAGAGATCAACTTGAGTTTGTGCCACCAAGATGGCCTGCACTGTAAATAACAATATCAATAGTTATAGAATAGTATTTAACCTAAGTGAATGAAGAAATAGCCATTTTAAACCATGCAAAGTTTAATAAGTATAATTTTAAGAGGCTATAACCTACAGTAATTTTTTTGCATGAGAGTGCAAAGGAAGGAGTTTCTTCCATGGATGCACATGAAATAGGACATGACTTTGGATCTATGTGTCATTAGGCTTGCAAGGTGCACTTTGTTTGTGAAGAGATTATGGTCTGTATGTAATTGCCAAATTGAATGTGCATGCCAACTTATACTAAATCCAAGAAGGATGATGTTTTTTTCAAACCCACTAATATTATATGCTAGTATTTGAATAACTATGTGAAGGTTGCTCTGAACCAATATGTATATCCTCTTCTGTTTTCTTTTACTGTGATATTACAATGTAACACAACCATGTCACTTCTCAACTTCATTATTTTGAAGACCATGTGGAACTCATTCTCTAAAGTTTAGACCCACAACAGTTATTTATTTATTTATTTATTTTGTTTGTAATGATTCGTCAACACTATGGGTTACATGTAAGAGTCAAAACTGCCTTTAGCTCATTTATGTAGAAAGATGTTTTGCTCTAAAATTGTGTTTTTTTTTTTTTTTTTTTTTTTTTTGTGCTGATGTGGCAGCAATATGTGTAGATTGTGCAAGCCATTTTTTTATATATTTTTAACATAAAACTAACTAATATCATTATTTCCATGTAATGAATGTTCAAAAAATATTTGTGGTTTTGTATTTTTGAATCTATACAAGATGATTAGACCCTTTTAGGTATAATCATAATTTAGCTTAAGCTTTGTCCTAAATTATAGTTTATTTAATAACAATGTTGTAAATGATGGTCGAAAATAATGGTAAAAAATTAATTTTTAAATGTTATTAACAACCAATCATTTTTGGTAAGTTATGTTATTTTAAAAGAATCATATTATGATTCATATTGGCATACAAAATAGTCATCATTATGTAGATAATAAAGACTTGTCTTAAATAAAAATTATTTATGCTGAAGCAGATTTTGAATATTTTTTACTGAAAATGTAAAAATTATATGTTTGTTATCAGTATTCAAGAAGGATGTGTAATAATTTTAAGATATTTAAGACATAATTTTTTTTTGGGCTTCCTTAAAGTACATCCAACAATTCATTCGTGTTTAAATATCAACCAGTGAAAACATGTAAAAATATAATTTAACTTAAATATATCAAAGAGTCATGTTTTCTTTCATTAAGTATTATGTGAATAATGCTGATCATTAAAAAGAAAAATAGTAAAAATGTCCAATAGAAAATCATAAACAATTAGTTCCTATGCATACTTTGTATACATTTAATTTATATTGTATATATGAATTTCTCTATTGTAATCAAATAAATACATATATTCATGTACTTTTTTCTATTGTAAATAATTATTAAAAGTTCCAAATTATAATCCTTAGAATTGAAATCAATTGATATTACCGCAGAGAAGATCTGAAACATATTTAAATTTTGTTTATATATATATATATATATATATATATATATTTAATTTTTTTCAATACGTTTTAATTTTTTCTCCAAAAAGTGGTATGAAAATATAATATTTCTTTGGGCAAGAACCTATTACATGACATAATTTTACAAAATTTGAATTTTTTTTTGAAATTTTATCTCTGTAATGTTAAGTTATTCACTTTAGTCAAACTTAATCAGTTATTGTTTACGTTTCAAGAAAAGAAAGAATGCAGTGCACATGAAGATTAAACAACACGACTCCGTATCAGTTTTCAAACAAGTCTAATTATTTGTGTGTTTTGGGCATAGGCGCCGCTCTCGAGGGGGGTAATGCCGCGGGTGGGCGGTGACACCGTGGAAGGGGCGAGAACACAAAGGAGGAAAGAATGGAGGGGAGGGAGGGAATAGCGCTCAACACTTAGCACCTCGTTTGGTAACCTAAACCTTGTGCCCGCCTCACTGTCCCGCATGGCGTCGAGCATTTTGCGTCGAAATCGAAACTGGTAATGCTTCCAATGGCGAGGAGCCTGGTCCCTTCTTCAAAGCCCGCGTTCAGTCCAGGACGGTTGCGTCGGAGTGCGGCGCTCTCGTCGCAGAGCTAAATTCTCCCTACACCGGAGCGCCAGATACTCGTTCGAATAGTTTGGTCGCGTATGATCGCGAGGTTCAAGCGTCGGGGAGGAATTAGCAATGGTGTGTGAGGAGCTTGGATTTTGCTCTATTTTTTCACTCTTTTTTTCTTTACCTTTTTTTTTTAACGCCGAGGGAAGTGGTGGATGTATTTTGAATTTGGAGTTGAATCGGCAGTTTGTATTTATTCGTCTTGCTTAGAGTGTTGAAATTGGAGATGCTTCTCGTTGGATCGTTGGACAGTTTAGTATTCTTGCGAATTACACTGTAGGTTCGGAGGCTTCGGTAGCAGGTATCGTGGTCTTCTAGTTTGTTCGCGGCGGGGTGTACACTTCAAGTTTAAATTCTTGTTGCTGTATGAGTTGAAAGCCTTCCATTAATTGGTTACGTTTAAAGTCATAAATGAACTCACAGTAGTTCCCCTAGATTTTGCTTATTCAGGTCTAGGTAGAAAGGGCAGGGTGCCAAGTCAGGTCTGAGAGGCCATCACGGAGGCATTCGCAAAGTGATGACTGATTCATCAAGTTCGTAGAGGGTGCAATCGAATGGAGTTGACATGTCTGAGTGTCTTGCTTTGCATGCGTTTCAATGAGTACTGCGCTCTTTTAGTTGTTCCAGGTTTTTAAGATGTCGTATGCACAGGGTTATCTGTGTTGATGCTCAAATGTGTACTAGTTTTCATTAGAGAGGGCTTTCATCAAATTGAGAAAAGTTGGCGATGCAGTTGACCAGTGACGTTCGATTCACTGCTCGTGAATGTGCTTTGTGCTACGTTTTTTTTTTCCAATCATTTTTTCGGACTTAGTCTTGTAGGGAGGAGTTTTTAGTTTCAATCACGTATGTATAACTAAGTTCCTCAGTGTTGTTGCTTTTGCAGTTCAACTAGTACACAGTGAATGTGCACAAATTTCACTGTGGAATTCTGGAAAGGCGATGATTGATTTCACCGATCTGTTTTCTGTAATTCATCTGGTGTTGCGTGTTGAGAAAAAAGTTTGCAATGGTGGGGAATAGATTCCAGCCATGCAGGCTACTCCTTGCAGGTTAGTGATACACTTGAGTACTGGTTGTCTCTTTATCTTGATCACCAATGTATACTTTCTGTAAAGAGATGCTACAGAGCAATAAGTTAATTTGCTGATGCAGCACTTTAAGGGAATCAGGTAACGAGCGTTGTTTAGATCTTGTGCTCGTCACGTAGGAAAGGCTGTTACTGCTGATAACGAACTTCAGGTGTAAACCACGAATTCCTAACACTTTGTTTGTGTAATGCAGTGCTTGTATTTTCATTTGCCTGTCATGCGACGTTATCTCTAAGCCCGCGCTCGGAGTGCTACATGCTGGACGTGGATAATCATTTTTATGACTTTGTATCCTCCCTTTGACTCTAGATATCTCCAAGTAGATAATGTCTGGAATGCCATTTTAAGTTCATTAGATTTTTAGTACGTCATAAGCATGTAGTTGTGGGACTGGTTTGCTGGATAAGGAAAATAATGGTTGTAATGAATGTCATATGGCTAGGTATTATGATATTTACTTTCTCATTGATTTTACTTGTGGACCATTTTCTTAATAAAGTGCGACTACAGACGGATTGGATTGGAAAGGAGTTTCAATACACCGATTTCCAGGTTATATTGAAAATCTTAGTTTTTGTAAGCTTTGTGTGGTAGAATTTCAGGATTATTTAAAGCTTGCCAAGTTATTGCAGATTCTAGTATTGTAACGTTGAGATATTTTGGAGTCGTAATTTCGGTTTGAGATCCTGGTGTATTTTAACGAAATTCTGGAGCTTAAGTTCACTTTCCCTTGTTTGTTTTGGTAAATCAGGATGGGTCAACGTACACGCTTCGTTTCTGCAAGGACATGCAAGTCAGATCTGGCCAGGTCATTTTCTTATTCCGATTTACTTTTGTGACCTGTTTAAGTGCACTGCCTTGTTGGAAGCACGTGTTGAGCCTCTGATAAAAAAGTCACGTACCCAAGAAGGATTTTCTCAATCAGGGGAATTTGGCATGCAGTCAATCATAAATTACGGTCGCTTCTCACCAGCGTACTCTTCGGCGCGGGACACTTCTGATTCATTTGTCCAAGTAAGTGTGGTGGTGTTTCCTACACCTTTATCTCTTAAACTCCTAACTTGTGCTGTCTTTCTATGCCTTAAATTCAGCATGTGTTCATTCAGATGCTTCTGATCATTTCTAGATCTTTGGCCGAAAGATCAGACGGTTAATATTGTATTGGTTCAAAGAAGATGGAAATTTTCTTGAAATTTTTCAACTAGTTCTCAATGTGCTGTTCATTCTAAATGATGCAAGATGTTTGACGTATATGATGTACGAAATGACGATTGTTCACTTTTTGCAGGAATATAGACATGGAGACTTGAAGGGTTGCGAAAATGAGGGTTACGACTACAGCGGTAGGGGGTCGATGGTACTAGACTGAACATTTTTACTTTGGACTTCTGTTCTGCTGTTGTGTTGGAGCATACAAGTGCACAATGCTTATTAGAACAATTTCTTCCCAAGGTCTCGGCCTCTCATTCCACAACGATGTCTTGTTTCTAAGCATCAGTGTTATGTCTTTGTTGTGGTTGGCTTTAAAATTCTGTGCTAATGCAGGTTTCCGTTATATCTGGCGCATGCCCCAATACAAAACCATGCCAAGGTTTACAATCTCTAAACGCCAACACCTGAAGTGCAGCCCTCTTGAACACAATGTGCAGTAGTTATTGCTGGTACTAAGTAAATGTTTGTGAATCTTTGTTGTGCTCCCAGTTGTTTTTTTCCATGAAAGGAATGACGTATGGTGCTTTTTGTTGATATCTAGTTGGTTTGATGCATCATGGCAGATCCTTATGGTTGCATATGCTACGTGGAATCAACGCTGTCAAAATGTTTGTAAGCACATTAATCTTCGTTATCGTTTCACCTTTCAGTACTGTCACATTGTAATCACATTTTAATCAAGTTCTAGTTATCCGAAAACATATTGAGTTTTGCGGAGAGCAGGTATCGTGTGTGTGTCTGCGTCTTTCTTCTTTTCTTTTCTTTTCTTCTCAAAATTGTAGCAGTCTAAAGTTTGACGTCTTTGAAGGATCATACATGAATTGCTGCTTATAGCACTCTTGCTTTGTTCAATGCCAGGCTAACTTTGGTGGTGGGTCTAAATTACGTGAAACTCAAAGGGCCCCGAGTTTTTAGCGAATTTACCGTGGGTTTTAGTCCCCGCGGGAAAGAGGTGGTAAGTTACTTCGGACAGATGAAAAAGAGTTAGTAATGATCTGAGGCTCCCGCTGGTTGGTTTAAATTTCTTGTGGTATCAAACGGTAGACATGTTTGAATGTGATTAAGTTTGTGGTGGGTGGTTTCGAATTAGTTTCCGTTAATGAATGCTTCATTTTGAGACTTGTCCACCGGAATACAACTGATGATATACTCTGCGTGTGCCAGGTTGCTAATGGTCTAACGCAGTGGGGTTATGACGGTTTACACTCTGATTATAGGTATGATGACCGTAGTCCTGTACTATCAAGGCACTAGTAAACTTCAGTCATATTACACCGCACAAACTAAATTTATATCTATGTGAATCTGTTAATAGCGTACTGTGGCTTAGCACTAACATGTTGATTGCCCTCTTCTGGCGTACAGCTTCACAACGCAGCAATCGCAGGTTTTTTTTTACTTCTCAGCACAAAGCACTTCAGCAAGCAATATTGGGAAGCCTGCATACAAGGTATGTGGCTTTAACTTTCTTTCGAATCCTCATTAACCTCGTAAGTTCTGGGACTTATGATTTTTCTGTCTGAAGTAGCAATACTGTGGAACCCACAGGGAATTCCAGTCGCTGCAATGCTTTAATGGCATTAGGTGGAAGTTGCGAGCTTACTTTACATTTGTCTGGCTGTGAAGGTATACCCAGAGAGAGGTTTGAAGGTGGAGCTCTCAGGGACAGCTTCAAATGGGCTGCCCCCCACCGTCGAGTCACCTACTATCTTGGAACTCGATTGGCGATGTATGTCTGCTTTCATCTTTTTACCACCTTGTGTAATGTATGTGATTCAATTAAGCAGGCGTGCCCATCGGAATGGTATCTGAGATGTTTTTGAAGGAAAAAAAGTTGAATGTGTTTTTTATAAGGCCAGTGCGTATAATTATTCAAGTTTGTGCACGTGTTTTCGTCATGTTTGTACAGGTGAAAGAAAGGCATCCACGCCTTACTTGGTGAATGTGACCATTCCTATTGCAGATTATGACCCTATTGTGTTCACTTTGGGCAAATACTGCGGTACGTAGTTAGCTTGCCTTACTGTATACCGAGGAATAATATGAGCTGTTACGAATGTCTGACACAAACATCTTTAGATACTGTTTTGAGTTCGTAGTACTGTTTACTATTTCTCTTAGTGATATTTTGAAATCCTTGGGGCTTTTGCCCTTGATTCTTTCAATCATTCAACTTTGCAAATCATTTTCAAACTATGAGCATGGGCTATTCTTACTTTACTGTTGCGAGCATTGGGGTGCAGATTACGAAGACAACGTAAAGCCTACCGGTTCAAGTGGATGGGCAACTTTTGGTTTCCTGATATTTATGTAAGTCATTCATTTGCATGAATACATTCCCATTGTTGATCGAGTTCCAATTAGTAGTGGTCGATGAAACTGTACGTTGTTGTTTTTAGGTTATGTCCAGTATCACTATTTTCAACTGGATAATTAGAATCAGTGTATGTTGAACCTTGAGAAGCACCTTGCTCTCAAACGATTCGGAGCAGAGATGGCGATCTTGGTTGCTTTATGTTGACCAGCAAACGTTTTTTTAAGTCTGCCAACTTCACGAGCTCAACTTTGAGCAATGTACTATCTGATAGAGGATAATCATTGAATGCTTTGAGGCTGAAGCTGGGCTTTCTCAGTGCTCATCGGAGGTTACTACCTGGAACATGGTGACTGAATACGTGTTGCTTGCTTTGACAGATTGTTTGTGGGGCTTACCATGTTCTGTTGTGCGGGTTTTCTTTACAAAACTAGAATTGAAGACAAGGTGAGTTCGTTTTTTATGGCAGTATTTAGTGTGACTAGGATGTGTTGGCCTTGTTGTCTGCTTAGAATGGAGAGAGGTGTACCAGCCTATCTCCCTGGTTGCTTCAGTATTTTCTCCTTCTTACACTTTATGCAGACATTCCAAGATGAAGTCAAATATAGGTTTCTTAAATAATCATTAGCCCTTAATACATTAGCCTCTCGTCTGTCTTTCAAATTGCAGTAAATTACCTTGTGTGGTTCTTTGCTTTCATTAAATGGCAACCTCTGTGAATATTTTGTCTAATCAGCAACATTGCCTTTCTATAGCATGGCTTGGACGCGCTACCTGGATTTCCTTCAATTTTGAACATCATTGAATCTGTAAGTGGAAACCTAAACTACTGTGTTAAAAGCATAGATTTGTCTCAAAGTTTTATGTGGCTGTAGAAAATTGTAAACACGGAATTTTTAGTGATGTGATGTTAACATTGTCTTAGTGTTGTCGCCTTTATCTTAGAAGTGAGCTTCCAATCATTTCCAGAAAGCCATATTTATTTCTGTTGGATCAGGAAATATTAAGAGAATGTATGAATCTTGTTACAGTTTGGTAGGTCAACACAATCTGAGGTATCGTAATTGGTGTGTAGGCAAGCGGAAGTCGGAGTGGGTATGTTCCCGCTGATGATGTTACTAACATCACCATTTCACACAACGATTCTAGTAGCGGCAGTGGCAACCATAGCCAGAGGTTGCCACGAAGTTCTGATGGTCCCAGTTATGGGGCCGTTTGAGTACGAGTATAATACAAAAAATAACTCGTTATATTTTGTACCTGAATGAGTGCATAGGTGAGTTCTTTATTGTAGAAAGGATCGTGATGAGCCGGATGAGTTGATGTTTATGTAGACAAGAGTCTTTAAGGTCAGTACATTCAAGTATAGCGTTAGCTCGATAACATGGAGAAATTTTCAGAGGTCTTCGATTTCACCTGTGAACATGTTCATTACTGAGGGACGATCTGTATCATGCTCAATTTTCTTTATGTTTGTCGACGCCTTATCAATTCCGTGTGTTTATGCAATTCTTCAATGGTTGTCCTGGTAGTGTAACACATTAGTTTTTCAACAAATGTGCTTTTCAACACATTTGTAACAAAGTCCTGACATGTGTCGTAAACGAAACGTCAGGTTATGGTCCTTGCTTGTGCATGCCTTGTGAATGCTGTCTGTCCTCAGAACCCCCTATGAACCATTTCATGGTCTGCCCGACGTCTTATTTCTAGCAGAAATTGATTTTTTTGTTATTATGTTGTTGAAATCAGTTAAAAACAAGCATATTATGAATAAATATATATATATATATATATATATATATATATAATTTTGTTCCTCCAATAATTGGTCAAAATTTTGGGAACTGACTCCAGCAAGTGTTGATTGTTAATTTGATAATTAATTACCTCTCATGAGTATTGTTTTTTTGTGCAATGGATGATATTAATTAGTGGGGGGATAACTACATAAATGTGAAGGACCTGATATAATTTTGAACTCAATAGTTCTATAATAAATATGTACTCTTAAAAGTGCAAAAATAATGAATGCCATGTGTCAATATTTAGGTTCATTGTTTTTAACAAAATGTACATTTTTCTAATTTTGCATTAATTTTCCTGTAGAAGGCATAAAGCTCTAAAAGTCTGAAACTTTGTAATTATTAATCACAGGCTTTAGAAAAATAAAATTTCTAAACATTATGATCACAAAGTAAATTAATTCAGATTCTTAGAATTTTAATGTATCCTCCATGATTTGCTGATTACATGACATGTTGTATAGGATAGAATTTTATTTTAAAATATTTTATACGTTAAATTTTTCCTATTTTACTAAAATTTTAATTTATCATTCAAATTTACATGGTATAATATATCAGTTCTACAAAATTAAAATTTCCAAGGCTTGGTTGTATTAAATTTACCTTCAACTTTCACAATTACTTTTACTTTGAAATAATATTTTCAGTCTTCTTTAAATTGACTTCAAATGAAAGTGTACATGAACTAAAATATCATACAGAGCAATATGTAGTGAAGTAGATGTATTTGTAGATAAACGTCATGTAATGCATTAATATGCACTTTTTAGTTTCACAAACTCCTTCAATATCAATAAATTTATTAAACTTCATGACATCAAATAATATGAATTTAAGAATAAAATTAAAATTAAAAAAAAACCTAATCACATGCATTAATTTCTTTGATATATTTTTTATTTTTAATTTGAGCTTTCTTTGTCTTTTACTTAATCATTTTTACATATGACATATCAAAATAATGCAAAATAATTTTGTGAAATTGAATTGTGTGTTCTTCTTTTATCTATGTACAACCTACTATTGATTAGACTAATCTTTAAAAATGAATTGATACTCAAAAAATATATATTTGAATGTGTTTTCTAATACTTTTAGATTCAATTTCAAACAAGCATTTCATTTGAATTATCTTCCACAACAACAAAAAACAATTAAGGTTTTTTCTGTAAAAACTAGTTGATGACTTTTAAACCATTGAAACTATATGATATTGTTCAAATGATGTTACAACTTCAGCTGTCAAAAATAGTTAAATTATCGTGCAAACTTTGTATGCTAAAGTTGAATTGATAACTTCTTCATGAGAATGGTCTTCTTCTTCTTCTTCTTCTTTTTTTTTTTTTTTTTTTTTTTTTTGAGTAAAAGTTTGGTACAAATTCGAATATTTCAAAAAATCTAACCTATATATTGATATATTTCACTTCTATTGAAATACAATCTTTATATGTACACATAAATTATTCAAATTTTGAATCAAGTATTTTAGCCAGAAAAAAAAACAAAACAAAACAAAACAAAAACAAAACAAAAATTGGACAAGGCTTTCAATCATGCTAACATATACCACATTATAACACCTCGACATGTTTGAATAATATGCAGAATGATACTTTGTTTTAAAGCACATTATACAAACTAATGAAGAGTTAAAAATAGAGTAAATGAATCATAAAAATAAATAAATGAATAAGTAAATAAACACTTGTTGATAATAAAATTGACTTGTTACATAGATATTACCAACATCCAAAATTTGAGAGTGTTGATGCATTATATAGAGCAATAAGAAGATATATCATTTAATTATGAGGATTTCCATAAAGGGAAATATTCGAACTTTAAAAAAGAAAATCGCATCAATCAATTTATAGAGTAAGACGGTTAACAAAACAACCAATACTTAGAATTAAACATATCATTATATGATAATCTACTCCTCATATCAATACAAAAAAGTACCCAAAAAAATCGTCTTACATCTAAAGAAAATACGTCTTCCTAAAAAATAATTCTAACTTAAAAAATAAATAAATGAATAAATAAAATAAAACCAACAAAGGAATAAGTCATCTCTTGTTGTAGAATAATAAAGCAATCCCCACGCTTTAAACTTTTAATCCTAATTTCAGGAGACCTGGGAAGTTACACATCCATCCAATACGTAAGAATGCTATATTGGATGATATTTATAAATTATTCATTCATCTATTGCCAACGGCACTTTTTGCAGCAGGGTTTACTTTATCAGCACGGAACACTCCAGTACGAAGAAAATCTACTTATCCAGAAGATCTGCCGAATCGACGCAGAATCTACAAAACCGGTACCCAGTTCGACACGTAGATGAAATCCCGAACTCCCATTCACTCGACATGTTCCGTAGTAGAATGGGCTTCCAGTCTGCGTGTGCAGAAAGGAACAAACGAATCCCTGGGGCCCAGTTTCGCGACGGAACGGGTCGTGCAACAAAGCCGGCTGGCCCTTTGGCCACGTGTGAAAAGGACGAGGTGGATCGGGTATTATGGATGAACGTACATACGTGCTCGATAGTAACGCAGTGCTGTTGTCAGGCTTTTGGATGGGTATTATTGTATGGATGGATGGTGTTGTACGGATGACGTACGACTTGGGCATCTCGGTGGCTGGCATGTGGGACTGTCCTTTTTGGCAGAAGCTGCGTGTTCCTCGATGGACGGATGAATTATGGGTAGTTTTAACACCTAATGAATGGATGCGTTTTGTTTTGTTTTGTTCTTGTTCTTGTTTTTGTTTTTGTTTTTTTTTTTTAAATTAGAGAGAGCAATTTTGAGTTTGGTGAATGTGGTAAAAAATAGCATGATAATTTTTTTGTTTTTTTTTGTGGTTTTTATCTTTGGTTTTTATTATTTGTTTAATGGGCATGACAAACTTTAATAATTGATCCAGATAATTCAATCAAGGAGAATCTTTAAAATTAACTTGAAAAGAAACATATTTTGATCGAAAACTAAACATTGAAACTATTGTTTTGAAATTTTTATTTTAAATTATTTTGCTTAATCTTACAGTGCATCAGTTTAAACTTTACAAAAGTCTCCATGTACCCAACTTAAAAAAATTGCCAAGCAAATTTCCAACAAGGGTCCATTTCAATGCATCTGTTAAAAAATGTTTGAATGTGCTGCTTTTTGATTTCAATGCATTAATTTAAATTTTTCCTTCCAAAAAAAGAAAAGAAAAGCTTTGCACAAAATAAATTTTAAAAAATGGAGTGTGACATTATAACACACAAAATGCTCCTATGATTATTGCAGTAAATGAAAGCATAATAGTAACAATAATAATTCCCTATCATGTTTTGTAGAACTTAAGGGACACATTTTGTAGTGAGAGTGACTCACCATGGAACTATCCAAGCACTACCATTCCTATTTGATACCCTCAAAGTTAAAAGGCCATAAAGAAATTCATACTCTACATGCAAAAAAACAAATATAAAACATTCATATATATATATATATATATATATATATATATGTGTATTGGAAATTGCTAAAGCCACACCCTTATATTAATTAAGACACACCCATAAAATGTTGTGGTTGTTTGCATTGCAATTTCTATTGGAATCACACTTCACAATTCCTTTTGGGATACTTTGGAGAATGTGATCTAGTGAAGCAACATACATTTTGGAGGAAGAAGCATTGGGAGTGAGGATTTGGTGTGGATGTACAAGTAGAGAGTGACAAAGGAGAGCAAGTCTACACACAAGTGTGCAACAACATAGAAAACTAGAGTAGACACACGTGGAGAGCAGCCAAGAGCGAGAAGGGAGAGCACTCAAACAGCAGGACTTAAGGGGAGAGCAGGACTATGCTGGTGTTGCTTTAGCAGTTCCCATACATGCATACGTATGTACACACGTACATACATACATACATGTACATATATACATGTACATATATGACTGAGCAGGCATACATGAGAGAATAGTGAGCAGAAAGAATCTAAACAAGATTATTCATAAAAATTGTTCTTTTTCTGTAAAAGTGAAGAGAGGTATGGTTGAGACACATGCATGCATGCATACATACCCCTTCTTTTCTTTCCTTTCTTTCACAACATACTAATAAGGGGGTTTGGGGGGAGGGGAGGGGGGCCTTGTCAAAGGGTTGTGTGTGTGTGTGTGTGTGTGTGTGACCCTTTTGCTTCTCCTTTCCTTTACCCTTTCCCATTCTTATCCAATTCATTCTCTCTATCCCCTTTTGACCTATTCTTCTTCCTCCTCCTCTTCCTTCCTACACTCTGCCCATGCCCTCACTGCACCCTACTCAGTCCAAAACCCTAAACCAACCAGCCCTGGGATCAGCAGGAGGTTGGATGAATAAATGAATGGATGGATGAATACCCACTTGCATAATAAACTATTTATTATTAATTGGTAGCAACCCAGTCAAGTCAAGCAATCCCCCCCCCCTCACCCCCTCCCTATTATGTATGATGTTTGTTAAAATCAAAGGGGGGGGGGATTCCAATTCCCATGATCCCCCCTTTGGAAGCAGCCCCAATGGAAGAAAGGAAGGGGCTGGCTCTCACAGGCCATCCCCCTTTACCCAATTATCTATTTATTCATAAGTACTAGTCAAATGCTCCCTTCATGATCACCAAAGGGTCAAAGTCCCTTCCCCTCCCCCAAGTCACTATTCCCCACAGTAATGCAAAATGAATAATAAAATAAAAAATAATAAATTTCTTCTGTCATGTTCTGTTCATCCAATGCAACCTCCTTTGCTGCATTGAAGTTCTGTGATTTTGTTGCAGAGTTATTTAAGATTTCAAATTTTATATTCTAGTATTTTGGCATTTGTTTTTATTTTTATCCATGTGCTTCATTTATCTATTATATTTCATCGTACATTGCTGTATGACAAGCTATAATGGTTGCTAGAGTGTCTATGTGAGAGGTATTATGTATTCCATACTTAAGTAATAGTTGACCCCCTCATTTCTTCCATTCTCATGTTTTTACATTATATTAATTGAATTTTTTATGCAGTGTGTGCATATTTTAAGATTTCAGGATTATTGGTGAGGGTGGATATTTTGAATTGACTTTTACTCATTAAATTCAAATACTACATGCTGTGCATTAAATGGGTGAAGTGGAAAAAATTTAACAGTAGTTCAAAGCTTTGGTTAAAAAGATAAGAACCAAAGTTAACCCATTATATTATTCAACAAGGATCAAGGAGTAGAAATAGAAATGTGATTAAAAAAATATGAATTTTAAATACATCCCCAAATTGCTATTTCCACCTTCTACATGACTTTCGGATTGCCCCTAAAGCACCTGTGATGCAAAATACACCCTTAAACATCCTCAACCCTGCTATATTTTACACACAAATATTACCTCTATTCAAAACTTCCTACCACTCACAAGAAGAGATGTTGTGCTCTATGAAGGCATTTGCTCACACCCAATGCTATACTCTTACAAAGCTATGCTTTAAACCTATAAGAATACAATACGGCTAGGATAAGTATGTATATTGTGGCTAGTTTGATTATGCACTATGCACTTTCATACACTAGTTATGCCTGAAGCATGAGAAGATATATCTCCCTAGTCTAATTCAAATTAGGATGGATCTATTTGTATCGAGGATTTATTTTGGTATATTGCGTGCTTAGGTGCTTAATTGATAGAGCCTCTTAGATGTTTGCAAGTATGTTGCACTAGTAGAATTTCTAACACCAATGTCTATAATACCATCTCTAATAGCTAATTGTGCACTTATGCTTGCTGATGGAGTGCCAAGATATGATAGATGCCTCTATCTTTGTCAAAGATGGGTCTAAGGCTATCCATGTTTTGTAATGCTATTGTACTATTCAAAACTCCTTCATACTTCCATCCATCATTATTAAAAGGTTTTCTAATCTTTGTCCATTTTTTATTTTATTTTATTTTATGAGAATATTCTTTTGAACAAGCCAAATACAAAGAAGTAATGTGGTAATTGAAAAGATAGCTCGTAGCACATTCATGAGAGCTAATTTGTAGTCAATTATCATTGTTATTGCCTTAATGTCTTCATAAAGACTTGCAAGTTATTTAAGCATCTATTGATAGTAAAATTTACTTTTTTTTTAAAGACAACTGCAACCATGAAGGAGGTGTTGACACTTGTCATGCCAATGATATAGAGTATTGACAAATAGAATAGGTTGATCTTATAGGTGCGGTCCATAACTAATGTATAATAATACAAGATTCACATAATCAAGGTGTGCAAAAAATAGGTTTGTTACTTGATCATTTTCGTTGATACCATAGTCAAAACAAAAGTTTTCCTTCCAAAGTTGATTCACAAGAACAAAGATAGATGAGTCACTACCAAATTCAACTTTTCAAATGCATAATTTTTTATTGTAAATGGTCTTTGCTATTACTTGTGTGCTTGAATTGCTTTGCCTTAGAATGAAGAAAATGTCCTTAGGAGTAATGCCAATAACAACTATTTGATGCCTTGCTTCACTCTGATCAAATTTAAGATGACGTACTCTAAGATGACAAGTAATGTTACTGGAAGGCTCATGGTTGTGCTTAACTTTGATGATTATAATATGCCAAAATTCATCTGACTTGCGTAAACATCTATTCGATTGAAGGAGGCATCAAACCTTATATGTAGATCTTTTACAAATTTGTCCTACATCTATTGGATCCTTTGATAGTTTATATTTGCCTCTACATTCACATTTAATTATAATATATATTTTTAAGTAGGATCAGTGCATATCATTCTAAGAGCATAGTGTTGGTTGTAAGCAAATTCTTTTACAAAGCGCAACATCTCTTCTTATAAGTTGTAGGAAGTATTGGATAGAAGTAAAATTTTTGTATTAAATGCAATAAAATTGAAGGTGTTTGGAAGTGTATTTATTATCATGAATGCTTTAGAAATAGCCCAAAATTCATGTGGAGGACAAGAATATCAATTTAGAGGGTATACTAGTATTTAGCATTATAGGCAATTTAGAGATAGTCCAAAAGTCATGTAGGAGGTTGAAATAGTAATTTGAGAGAGTGTATTTAGCATTCCTTCCAAAAAATCTTAAAGATATTAATTAAGCTATTATTGGTACATCTTGTGTAGTCAAATTTTTCCATACATTATATGAGTAATAAATTATTTGGTGATTTTAAAAATATTTTTTGATGATAACTTCATCTATAATTAATTTAGTCTTTACAAAATTACCTCATAGATTTTTATTTATATATTTATTTTTATTTTTATCATTTGCAAGTATACATACCACTTACAAGCAAATTACATATCTATATATATCTATACAAAACAAGTAGGTAGTAAATAGATTCTTTGCCAAAACAAAGTTCATGCAATTTCAAAGGTAAGGCAAGATTGTAATAATTTTGATAAATAATTAGATATAAATAATAAACCTTCAAATGCTAATTAATTTATTTTATACATAAGAACATTTATTTAAAAAAAATAGAAAGAATTGTTAATGTTATATCCTCAATTGATATTACTACATCCCATGTGATCTTGATGTAAAGAACTAGTTAATAATATGTTACTTATTTTGTGTATTTTTTAATTTCTTTGTTTAAAAAAAGCTAGTGGTTGAAAGGGAGATAAAGAATATTATATAAAAAAATAGCTTACAAGTAATTTTTAAAAAAATTAAATATTTTTAATTGATTGCTAAATATAAAAAATTTATTTTTAAAATTTTATTCTATTTTTGGATTAATATTGGAATTAAATATTAGGCTACCAAATATATTTTAAGCATAGAAGAGTACATTTTAGTTAATTTAAGTTGTATGCAGGTCACATGAGGTGTAGTAATATCTATTGGAGATGCACTATTAATAATTCTTTAAATGTATTCACATTTTTTGTAAAATTATTGGTATCTCTTTACTTTATTAATATGGTTTTTATATCTTTCTTCTTTATTCTTAAATTTACATGTAAATAAAAAATATTGATATTTTAGAATAGTACAATTTTTGGGATTGCATAATTTTGTTTCAAGAAGAAATTCAACTCCTAATTGAACTAATTTACTATTTGTTACAAAATAAAATCAGTATAATTTAAAAAATAATAGAATAATTTTATTCTATATTCAAAAAAATTAATGATTTATCTTTTCTTTTTCTTTTTTCTAAAAGAAAACGAATTCATCAAAAATATGGATAGATGATTGTTGGCTGAAAAAAATTAAGAATTAAGAATTTTTATCATATAATTTCTATAAAAGAAGAAAATAATTAAATGATTTTATTTTGATTTATGTATGGCCAATTTAAATACAACTCCATACTTTTAAAATCTATATATAATTTTTTTTTTGTAATGTATGAATCCTAAGATAATTGTTTTGTATATAATTTGATGAATCTTATTATTTTTGTTAAGAATACATTAGAATGAAAACAAATTTTTTAACTTATATCATAAAATTTAGAGATATAAGATTATATGCCATGATGATAATTAAAATATAATTTACAAAATTTAGATTAAGCTTTTGAGATATATCATTACAAATAATAATATGCAAAATTATTCTAAGAAGGTAAAAAATATTTATGAATCGGAAAACTCTAATAATTTTTTTATGATTTTAAATATTTATTTAAATTATTATTATATTATAAAAAAATTCTAAAAAAATCTTGGATTTATATTTTACCAATACAATTAAATTGCAAAGATAAATTGGAGTAGAATAAGTTAAGAAATAGAAAATTTTAAGGTTTAATTTTTTTATTTTTTTATTATTATTCATATTTTATATTTAATTTTTTTTGAAGCTATTTTATTAATAAAAAAATAAATATTAGACATTTTATTAGATAAAATAGATAGAAATAATAGAATATTTTCTATTTATTTAATTCAAAAGATAATTAAAATTAAAAAATCAATTATAAATATATATATATATATATTTATATATATATATATTCATCGTTGATTTATATTAGAAATATTATTATTATCTAAAAAATAATTATAATGTGGTTATAATCTCCATTAATTGTGAGAATCCTATTTCACATCATCAAGAAAACTTTAAATCATTTGTAAGCTAGTTAGGTTGTATTTTTTTAACAATATGTATTCAATACTATATAGTGTTCCAAAAAACAATAAAGTTTGTTAGATGCTTTATATATTTACTCTTATTTTTCATCAAAAAAGATAAAATATTCTATGAAATTAAAAAAAATATATATATTTTTTAAAACCAAATTAAATATACATTTGATCCAAAAAATTAATTTTTTTAATTATTTTATATTTCTAATTTATATCTACAATTTATACCAATTTATCTTCTTATTTTATGTTTTAAAATTGAAACTTATAATAGTTATTATTAGTTTTCTTTTTTTATATCTTTAGAAGAATTTTATACATTTTAGAACGTCAAATATGATTGTATTTCTTCTAAACATGAAAAGTTATCAATAAATAATATTTTAAATATAATAAATTATATTTATTATTTTTAAATATTTTAGTGATGCCAAATGTAAAAGGTGTTAATATATTTGTACTAAATTATGGTATCTATTTTCATGCATATACTCTATAATATTAATTATAATTTAGTTTATATAATATCTATTTTAAACAATCATTATAAATTATTCAAATATAATTTATTTATATTATTATCTTATACTTTATGACTTTATTTTTGTAATAGTAGATTTTTATTTAAAATTATACATGTTTATTTGCTTTGTAGAAAAAAAAACATTGTTATTAATTTAAAAATATCTCATTTCTTCTTAAATCATATTTATGAATATAATATATTTTAAACTAGTATAATATATGGTTAGGGTTTCTATTCACATAGAATTTTTGAAAGACTTTCCTTTAAGATACTAAAGGTGGATATTTTTTATCTTCAAATTTTCATTCTTAAAATGATAAACAAACTATAGTTATGACTTAGTTATTTGATTTTTTTTTCATATTCATCAATTGTCATCAAAATAATTTTACTACTTTTTTGCTATTAATTTTTTTATTTCATAATAAAATAAATTATTCAATTCAAAAAATACTATTTATGCCAATAAGTTTTATTATCTACAACTTAATATCTTTAAATCTGATTATCCAATAATAAATATTTAGGCAAGTAGAATATAATAACTTCATAGAATACCAATTATTAACTTTAAATGATATCTAAATAATTAAAGGCTAATGTGGATATATTTTTTAAAATATCACTTTTTTTCTAAGTTAATGCATAAAATATTAAATTTGATTTACTTTGTGATAATTAGATTATTAAATGATTAGATCAAATATTATTCTTTTTTTTTAAAATATTGGTTGTGGTTCTTAATACCAAAAAACTATTTATTAAGTAATTATTTTTTGTCTTTTGAAAATAATATTAGAAATAGATAGTATATCTATTGGCATTCCAAATGTATTATTTGAAGATAATTATAAAAATATTTTAAAAAATCAAATGATAGAATTTTCTTCTTCCTTAAATATATGAAGTTTTTGATAGTTTATAAGACCTATTCTCTTCTTTTGTGCAAAACAAAGATTAAACTTTGTAACACATAATCATTTAAAAAGTCTTAGACATTAATAATTTGATCAATTTATGTCGAATTTGTCCTTAACAAAATTAAAAAAAATAAAAATGCAATGCTTAAGTATTAATTAAATAGATAGAAGCATGTACAATTATATGAATTATTAATGAAGAAATTGAATATTGGGATTCATATAGTTTAAATATTTTATATTTTAAAAATTAAATCTATTCTATAAAAATAAAATTTAAAAATAAATTTCAATCTTCTATTTTTTTTATAGTATCTTTGAATAAATAATATAAAATATATAAAATATTAAAAATTTAATCAAAATATTAATTTTTCAAAAATAATTTTGTCAAATTAATTTAAGCAACAAATTTTATTGGTAGTTAATAGAACAATAGAATAGAGTTTAATTTTGTAGATAATTACATGATGCAATAAAAAAATAATTGCCAATGTGGTTGTTTATATTGATATTATAGACATACATATTACCTCAATAATTACTTAGATAGTATGAATAGGTAGAAGTAGGTTAAAGTATATTAATTTGATAATATCTACTAGAAAAGCTTTTTAGAAGCTCTATGGATATAATTTCACCTTTTAATGTGTCTATAGGTGATTAATAGGTTGAATACTTGGCCAAAAAATTAGCAATGTGTTGCATTTATTGATAGCTTGTGGTTCAAGCTAACCATGTGGAATACATATAAAAAACTTGTCTTGCAAGTTAAAACACATGTTTCACAAATTGGACACGTATCAAAGATCCTATAAAATATCATCACAAAGCTTCTAATTAAATAATTTATATGGAAGCAAGAATGAAGCCTTCTTCATTTTTGTCAATTCCTTTCTTATTTCTAGTCTAGTTTCAAGGATTTTTAACTTTCTTGTCTCATGGCAATAGCCATTCTAATTTCTTTTTGAATATATATATATATATATATATATATATATATATATATATATATATATATATATATATATATATATATATATATATATATATATATATATATATATATTTTTCATCTTTTTTTTTAAAAGTCTTACTTGTTTATATGCATCTATCAAGTTTTTGTCCTTAATAGATTGACAAGAATATACATACAATATCAAAGCTTTGTCTTTTTATAATATATATATATATATATATAGATATTTTCTTAATAAGACATAAGCATATTAGAAGTTACAAATTTTCTACTTCTAAATTAATATTATTCTTAAATATTTCTTTGTTTTGAAGTTTTTTATTATTTCATTATTTTTTATTATTTCATTATTTTTTTTATTTTTATTATTTTTATTTTTTATGTTTAACTTGATAGATATTAAACATATTCTTTTCAATTATATTATTATGGCATAGTTTATTGAAATAAAGAGTGTGATGATAGAAATGCAAAAGTAATTGACAAAGTTAATGTTCACAATGTATCAATTTAATTTACTACTACAAGAATCAATAAGATTGGTAGGAAGTGAAGATATAGAGATAATAGGACTTGCTTCAAGATCTATACCAAATTGTATTACTTCTTCTTTAGTAGAACACTATTCAAGCATTAGAGAATCAAGAATTGTCTTGTTCAAGAAGTTTGATAGTACAAGAACAAAGTTTTGAAGATTCATCAATAAAGTACGACTAGTGATTAAACTTCAATTCCAAAGCTATCAAATTTCAAGATCATAAGTTAAGTTTATTAGAGCATTACTTTAAAATTTTTCATTATTATGATTTTTATCTTTTTTTAAATGATATGATCCAATATTAAATAATTTAGAAGCTTTTTTTAGCAAATTTTTGATCCATGTATGAAAAACATGATGCAATTTGTTTTGGAACCAACAAGATTTGTATATTATAATAAAAAAATCAATCTGTGATGTTATGTGCTTCATAATTTTGATAATATGTGATTGATATTAAGTAGGATAATGTTACATTCATTAATTATTTTTTTACGAATTATAATATTAGATAAAAATATAAATACTTAATTTACTTAATTTTAAAATATTAAATCAAATAATTGACTTTGTTATGAAGTGTGACAATAAAAGTTTTGAATTTTGATCTGAGAGTCATACAAGTAGACCTCAATGTCTTTATAATTCAATGGCAATACCATCGCCTTCTAAATACATATATTCAAAAGTAGAAGATATGCACATTAATGCAATACATTTTAAATTTCTTAATGAGAAAAAAAAGTCTCATCATTATCAAAAAAGTTTATACTTATATTGTAGAGAATCTAAATACATTATTCAATATTATCTAAAGAAGCAACAAAGCTATAAAATAAGGAGTACAATTGTTATAGAAGATAATATTTTGAAAAATGAGTTTATTGAGCTATAATAGGAACTATGTTGCTAGAACCTTGTGTAATATCTAGAAAAGTCTTAATTTTATTTTCAAATTTTTTTCTTTGTTTTACAATAAATATTAGTTTAGAAACTAAATATCACAAAGCTTCTACCTTACTAAATTTAAGAGTATCAATTTATTTCTTAGATGAAGGATTTATTAAAAGACATATCATACCTTTAGTAAAAAAAACTAAATGTATCCATATAAAAATCGTAGATGGTCATCTATAATCTTTTAGAGATGTTACATATAAATTTCTTCTTATAGAAGTAAGAGCTAATGGTTATAATAGCTTTCTAATATTTAATATAATTAGATCTTTTTTTATCTAATTATTTTTAAATTATTATTGCTAAAAAATACAATCTTCAAATAAATTGAATTAAACATAGTTTTGAATTTTTTCACAATAAAACTAAGAGTTTTGTCAATCAACTAGGAAGTTACAAGTTTAGTGCAATTAAATCCTTATTTTTAGGTATAAGAACTCTCTTATATGTTGCAAAATAAAAATTACCTTGTATTATTTATGCTACACTTATTTTCAATAGTAGAAAGACTTCAAGTAGCATTCTAAGCTAATATTAACATTATTAAGATCTTTTTAAGAAAAAAAAAAGCAAATGTTCTTCTAAAGTATCATCTCTATGATTGCTTAATTGACCTTCAAAAAATAGATCAATTGCCATTTGGACCAATCTATAATTTATCAAAAAATGAATTGATTGAATTTAAGGAATATAATAATAAAAAATAGCTAAGAATTTCATATGCTATTCCAAATCTTTAGAAAAAACTTTAATTTTTTTTGTAAAAATAAATAAATAAATAAATACAAATATGTACAAATTATCAATGACTCAATATGATTACCATCAAAAATATGTTTCCACTACTTTTGATATCCAAATTTTTAGATCAGTTGAATTAAGTAAAGATCTATATGAAAATAGATTTTTGAGGTGCATAAAATTTGGTATATATTAAAAAAAGATAAATAAAGGAAAATAAATAAAAGACTATATTTCAAATATGATGGTTATTTTAAATATAATGTCTTGCCTTTTAGACTCACAAATGTACCAATCACTTTTCAACATCTTATGAATAATGTCTTTCAAAAAAATTTAGATGATTTTATTGTTTATTATTTGGATAATATTTTAATCTATTCTAAGAGCAGAAAAGAATATGAACTTCATGTTTTTCATATATTATAAAAACTTAGAGATCTGAGATTATATGCTAAGATAATATATATATATATATATATATATATATATATATATATATTTTACACTACTCAAGTCAATTTTTTGAAATAGACTATTTTAAATGATGGAATTATGATGAATCTTATAAAAATTCAAACTATTATGGATTAAAAGATTCCAAAAATGATAAGTGATATCTAATATTATTTAAGTTTTATTAATTATAATTAGATTTTTATCAAGATTATTTTAAAATAAAAATTACACTTATATATTTGACTTCTAAAACAAACTTCGAAAAAACAAAGAAACAAAAGAAGTTTTGATGATTTGAAGACAAAATTTGTTTTTGTACTAGTTTTATATTGTATCAACTTGTCGAAGGCTCTTTTTATAGAAGTAGATGTATCAAACTTTATTTTAGATATTATATTATCATAAATAGGAACAAATGGTAAATTTCATTTAATAGCTTTTTATTTAAGAATTGTTTTAGCAATCAAGATCAATTATAAGATATATAACAAAGAACTTCTTACAATTATAAATTTATTTTAAGAATAATTTTATTATTTAAAAGATTCTTTTAATCCAGTTATTATATATACAAATTAGAATAATCTTAATTATTTCATATCAATATGTGCTTTGAATTATTGCCAAGCCCATTGGAGTATATCATTGTCAAGATTCAAATTTAAGATCACTTATTGACTAAAAAAATAATGAGATTTGTCAGATATTTTTTTTAAAAAATCTTATATTATATTAAAAAAAAGAAATATAACTTTTCATCAATATAGAATAATATTTTTCAAGCTAATTTTTTTTAATTTTTAAATATTGAAATTAAAATTGAATATTGATTCAAATTTTTTAAAATAAATTCAATTGAGTATGTATTTTGATCTTTTTTTTCATAATATTAAGAATAATTCTTCTAAGTTTCATGATATTTCTAAGTTTAAATTCAAGAATAATCTACTTTATTTCAAACGGCGTTTATATATTCCAAAAGGTGAAATATAATTACGTATTCTTCAAGCTTATCATGACTTTCTAACAACAAGATATTTTAGATATAATAAGACCTTGGAGCTAATATTTAGAGATTTTTGGTGGTCTCAAATGTAAAACATAATTAAAGAGTTTGTAAAATTATGTGACATTTGTTTAAGATCAAAAAATCCCTGTTGTTAATTTTAAGAACTTTTTTAGCCATTATCTATTCTAGAACAAACATAGTCTTTGGTTTCTATGGATTTTATCACAAATCATTTAATCTCAAGTTTTTATGATTCTATATTTGTGATAGTAGATTGTATTATTAAAATAGCATATTTTATATCATGTACAAAATCTATCACCAATAAAGAAATAATTAATTTTTTTTATAAGATCTATTGCTATTATAGATTATCCAATGATATTATATTAAATAAGGATATTTACTTTATTTTAAGATTTTGAAGAAATTTTTTTAAAATTTTAAATGTGGTCATAAAATTATCTTTAACTTTTCATCTTTAAATTGATGAACAAATATACCATGTAAATCAAATTTTAGAATAATATTTGGAGTGTATTATCAACTACCAAGTAGATGATTGAATAACTCTTTTGTCATTGAAAAACTTTTCTTATAATAATATGATATAGTCTTTTATTCAATAAATATTTTTTTTTTACTAATTATGGCTATTATCTATAACTTAATACTTTTGACTTCTCAAAAGTTGATAATCTTATAGTAGAAGATTTGGCAAATTATTTATCTGGACTAAGTACTACATCGAATGGACAATTAAATGAAACTCAAGAATAACAAAAAATTAATATGGATGTCTATTAAAAATATATATATAAATTTTATGTTAGCAATAATATATGATTATTTCATCATAATATTAAGACCATTTATCCTTGTGACCAGTTAGATTATTATAGACTTAGATTATTTATTATATCTGAATAAATCAATCAAATTGTTTATTGATTATATCCAGTTGAATCTAAGAAGATCTATTTTATATTTTACATATTTCTTTTTGAGCCATATAAGATAATAAATATTCAAGGAAAGAAACAAATTCCACTGCCTTCTATAGAAGTAAATAATAATAAAGAATTTAAGGTAGAAGAAATCTTAGATTTAAGGTGACATTGACTTATGTTAGAATATCTTGTTTATTGGTGCAAATCCAATATTAGTGAGTACACATGGAAATCATCAAAGAATCTTCTAAATACAAAAGAAAAGATTAAAGCTTTTTATTAATAACATCCATTAAAATCAAAATAAAGAGTTAAGTAAATCTTTGCTATAAAAAAAAAGATGTTCAATAAAGATTGCATTCCATCTTTTATTTTTTACTATAATTTTTTTATATCAATGGCACTAATAAGTTAAAAAACCAGAAATCAACAAGATTCAATTCAAGAGTTATTATATGTTGGATTATCAAACAAAACATTATAACTGTAATAGCCTTGAAGACAACGTAAAATTAACAATTTGGTACATATATAAGAAAGTTGCCTTCCAAACTAAGATATGTGTCTTATAAATTGGACATGGTCGAAGGTTTTGTAGAATATCTTCAAGTAGCTCCTAATTAAATAGTATATATGGAAGTAAGAATGAAGCCTTTTTCACTCTTATCAATTCTTTTTTTATTTCTACTCTAGTTTTAAAGGTCTTTAATTTTCTTGTCTTTTGGCAAAAGCCACTTCATTTTTTTTTAATATACACATTTTTTTATTTTTATGTCATATTTCTTTGAAAAAAGTCTCACTTGTCTATTTGCATTCATCAAATTATTATCTTTAATAATTAATACAATATATAATTTACTCAAAATAACAGTGCCAAAGATTAAGAAGCTATTGCTATTATATCATCACTATTAAGCATATTTTAAATTATAAAATAATATAAATATTAAAATATTTATAATTAAAAATATATATAACCTAATGAAATTAAAATAAATTCTTTGGAATTGGATAGGTAGATTTGGTAGTAATTATAAAAGATAGAAGTGTTATTCAATTATACTTATTTAATAACCATCAAGCATAGTGGTGGTCTATTTATAATTTGGATTGTATGATCACCTATGACATTAGTTACTTTACCAAGAATATAAATATATAAATGTAAATTTATATTGTAAGATTATTTGCAAGAAGCTCATAAAGACCTTTAAGTTATTACAACTTAGGTGTCAATAATGTAGTTTTCTATTAAGACAAAGATTCAAAGCACACTTTTTTTGATGACATGAATCATAACAAAACTCTAAAGAAATATTATTCTCTTGAGAAACTAAAAAATAAAAAATCAAAAAATCAAATATATATGTAAAATAGAAATTAAAATGGTTGTTGCTAAGTATAAAGAAACTAGAGATTCTTGAGTTAAGACAAGAACACAAGAAAGACATTGATAAGAATTAGAAAGGCCTCACTCTTGCCTCTATATATGCTATCAAATAAAAGTATTATGTAGCAACATACTATAGATTATTTAACATATGTCTGACTTGCAAAGTAAGTTTTTCATGTGATTTATTTAGTACTTTTCTAATCCAGATAAGTGTTAAACTAAAATACAAACATATCACCTAGTAAAGTGAGTTCTGATACTAATTAAAATATGATATATTCATCAATTTTTTTTAAAAAGAGTAATTATTCTTGTTATAGACACATTTGTAATCTTTTTCTTTTGACTCACTTTAATCATTTAAATAATACGTTATATATATACATATACACACACATTCAAATATGTATATTTGTTATAATATGATGTAATTTTTAATAAAAAGTCGTTCACATGTGTAATTCTTCTATATCAGAATCATACTCAGAACATATTAGATGGGTTACATGAAAGATTGGATTCAACTCAATGGGTGACAATAGGTGAATCACAATTGTTCCCATCATGTGTACTACACAATAGAATCAATTGATATACATATTTATACATATTACTTACGTTTTCATTTTTATATTATTTTATTGAGTAGTGAATAATGTGCATGTGAGAAGTTTTACTTTCATTTTACCACAATACAATCAAATCAAACAACCCCCCCCCCCCCTCCCCCATGATCACCAATCCACATTGGGGTACCACAACCAATTCAATAGGAAAGCAAAGCATCAACATCCAATCATTATTCTACCATTCTCCCTCTCTCCCATACACACACAATTTGCATGAATCCCTTTGGTATGCAATCCCCCACAAGGAATGCATTGTATTGTGTAATCCCATCCTTGCTGGGTGAGAAGAGTATTAATATTCCCACGGTCTTACGTACATACCCACTTCCTCACTTACCACAGGGCCCTGTCGGGATCCATCTATCCATCCATCCACCCTTTCATCCATCCACCCATCCATCCGTCCGTCCACCCTTTCATCCATCCACCCTTTCATCCATCCATCCATCCATCCCGAGAACCACCCATCCATCCTTCCATCCATCCCGAGAACCACCCATCCATCCTCCCATCCATCCTTCCATCCATCCCGAGAACCACCCACCCATCCATCCTCCCATCCATCCTTCCATCCATCCCGAGAACCACCCACCCATCCATCCTCCCATCCATCCTTCCATCCATCCCGAGAACCACCCACCCATCCATCCTCCCATCCATCCTTCCATCCATCCCGAGAACCACCCACCCATCCATCCTCCCATCCATCCTTCCATCCATCCCGAGAACCACCCACCCATCCATCCTCCCATCCATCCTTCCATCCATCCCGAGAACCACCCATCCATCCATCCTTCCATCCATGTATCCATCCATCCCCGAGAACCATCCATCCTTCCTTCCCCGAGAACCATCCACCCGAGAACCATCCATCCATCCATCCCCTGCGGGAACAAGGGAACGCAGGAGTGGCGTGGGGAACAAGCGGTGGTGCCTTCTGAGCAAGGGAACATGTTAGGCTCTGGAGCACGCTGCTGCTGCCGCGGCTCTGCGGCTCTGCAGGCCATGCAGCAGCAGCACCAGATGCAGCATTCAGGTGCAGGGCGTTGTAAGGAGCGGGGACGCGACGCCAGAGAGAAATATGCGTACAATGCGAGAAGCAGAGCGCCGAGAACAAGAGAGAAGAGGGTAGGAGGGAGAGATAGCGGGGAGTGTTGACTATCGTAGGGGAGGGAAAAGAGATCTTCTTTGGCTTGATTACTTGATGGGATGCTATGCCTACGCCATAGCCGCTTCACGAAACCAGGACCGGGTCAGAAGGAAGACGAGGCCGTGGCACAGAGCAGAGCAGAGTAGAACAGAGGTGGTGAGAAGTAAGTGAGAAAGAAAAGCAAGCGTGTGAGACAAATTAGCAATCGAGAGAGAGAGCGAGAGAAGAGAGAGGGGCGGGGGTGGGGTGGGGTGTGGGGGACCCCCTTGGGAGTAGCAGCAGCACAGTGGGGCCCTGTTGTCGGACTGGGCCAGCTATGGAGTTTGTTGCCATCCCAGCAGTCAAGAAGGCTTTCGTTCACAACGCCACGACGAGTATGATAACATAGTGCGGCAGAGTCGATCGCAGCCAGCCAGCCAGCTAGCCCCCTTCTTCGCTTTCACGCTCCAACACCTCTTGTGGTGCATCCGTCGATCGTCAGCTTCACATTTTGTTTGGATTTTCTCATCTTTGGACGGCTTTTTCATTCGCGCTCTCAGCTGCCGCCCAGGGTGACAGCCTTTTAAGTGGGTCACTTGCGGAGGAGGCTTTAGCTCCATTGTATCATCAAGGTGGGGGATGGTTGTGTTGCATTGCGATTAGATTGAATTTTAGAGCTCAGTGCAGTTGAGATCAGTTTTTGGGTGTGGGTTTTCAGAGTTGGAATGTTTGCTTTCAAGAGAAATTTCGGAGCATTTGGGCAGCTGTAATGTCGGTACGTGTAGTGTATTGTGACGGTTTAAATCGAGGATCAGTTTGATTCCGTACTCGGAGTTGTGCGTGATGAGATGTTGTGAGGAGGGGGGATAGAGGGAGGACGGCATTTGTTTGAGGAGGCGTTCGTGGTGGCAAGGGTGCGTTGCCTGATTCTTGTGCTAGGGGTCGTTGTTCTTTCATCGTGTATCGCTTAGTCTGCAGGTGGTTAGGACATGCCGAGTTCAACATCAGTTTGCTCCTCCCCCTCCTCATCAGTTTCGCAGACCTCCCAATCGTGTATGATAGCCTGAGTTTCACGTCCAGTCTGTTGCATCTCAAACGTGCCGGCCCTTACGAAGAAAATTCACCGTAGAACCACTCGATACGCTATTGAACTGCATGTTTATCTCAGACGCTTGAGGCTGTGTTCAAACAATTTTTGTACACCTTTTACGTCAGACTTACCTGAAGAATTAATCAAGCGCCGCAACTCAACCTTGAGGAATGCGAGAAGAGATTTTCCGAACCTTTTCCAGCTTTGAAAACCATCCGTATACTTTTTTTTTTGAATGTCCTTACCAATTGTGGTGCTTCTCTGGATTAATGTCACTGTAGTGCCGTCGGAGGAACTCATCGTCTGCTCATGGATGTTTGAGTCCGGGGGATTCCTCTTTGAAAGCTTAGGCTTCTGAAGAGGTAATTTATGACGTTTCAAGTTACAGCTTTGATAAAGTCTTTAATTGAAGTCGTCGGCTATGTCGAGTCTTCATGGGGTCGTTTTTCGAATCTGGTCGTGGCTAGAACCGACAGCTTCAAATTAATCCTTAGCTTCTTCGTCCTCGGTTTCTGTTCCGTGCTGTCTTGTTCTCAATTACAACCTATTTCTGGGTTCTACAGTTCTCCGTGCGAAGTTTCGGGTACAGAGCTAGTCAAGACCCAGGATTCTGTGACCCGGCCGGCTGGATCTTACTGCTTTAGTGGTGGAGCCTTGAGGAAATTTTCTTTGTGTCCATTTGCTTCGTACAGGTCTCCGTAATGCTAGTCATCTGTTCAGGATTCCTCAGTTCAGAACTCTGTCGAGGCATTCTTTTAAGATATCTCATTGGCTTGCCCAACTTCAGTGGCTTCCTCTTCCCTTCTTCCAAGCTCTTGAATGAGCCGTTCGCACTGCAATCGCAGTCTAGTCCTTGGTGACACGTTTTTGGTAGTGGCGATGAATGGTAGAGCGCATGCTTTTTCTTAATTTTTGTGAAGTAGTACAGAACGTGAACAGTCCAAAGTTAGGACTTCCAGGTTATTTTTCCCGCTGTTTGAAGCCCTCTGCCCTTGTCTTAAGTTGCTTTGAACCCCAACTACTTTTAAATGAAGATAGTACTTTGGACGTCTGATGAGATAATGTTCTGGCAGTAAATTCTTGCAGTACTGGTGATTCCAAGCAGGAGTGAGAGGCTTTGCTTAGTCTAGTGTGAGAAAATGTTTCTCTACAATGTGATGGTTGGCAGCAGTGAGCAGGGTGAGAGGCTTTGTTTAGTCTAGTGTGATGAATCCTGTTAACGTAGATTTGTGTCGCAATTTGTTCTCTGTTGCACGGTGACAAAAGTCGTTCTTGTTGATGTGTGCAAGCTTCTGTTTTTATTTTATTTTTTGGGTTATATTTCTAAAGAACTGAGCGTCTATGTATTTTGATAAAAAGAATTTCGAGAGTTTCTCTTGTTGAAGTATTTTAACAGGAATAGAGGAATATTAAGATAGAAGTGCACCGGATGTAAAGATGTTTTGTACTAGTGAAAACAAATGTAATTCAGAGTCTTCGGTGAAACGGTAACCTTTACGTCTACAATCTTAGAGTGAAATCACAATGTGGAAAGTTATAAACTGCGATCCATTGAAATATATTATGCTTGGGGCAATCCCCAGAAATCCAGCTTGATATGGTTGACAATGTGAATTATTTATATTGCAGTTTTGTCTTGTGTTAGGAAGAGTCCTCATATTTTGATTTTAGTTGCAATTTTTCTTTGAAGTTTTAGTCAAGTGTGCAGTCTAAAATTTTAGCAGAGCATAGCAAGCTCTTTACTTATACGTTGTCTGATTGCAGTGCAGTCGTTGATGCATCATTCGATTGGCGCTAAAGTTGGAAAGCTCTGCTGCTGTGAATAACCAGTTGCGTATGCACCGGTCGATTGAACAAGGGTCGCGCCACAGCCACACACTACTAGAATCGTAACGGCAGGAAAGAAGCAGCTTCCAGGCGAATTTTCGTGTTGTATAGGCTTGCAGCTCAATTTCTACCATCTCTGTCGCCAGCAGCTCAGGTGAATTTCGTAGTAGAGTTGGTGTTTCCTGCTGAGCTTCATTTTTACTACGCTGGAGTTTTAAGTCTGGAACAGTTGTGATCGGAAATAGATTCCTCGTCGATATTGGAAACGAATCCTTTTGTTTTCGGCATCTCTACGTGGTTCTGTATTGTAATGAAGTCCTAAATTGTGAAAAAGAATTCTCTTGATCTTATATTCTCATTTCTTCTATGGTTATTTCGAGGTTGTAATGGTCAGTTCTGTTTTGAAAAGTTTCAAGCAAGGGACCATAGTTTTCGAAACAAGAAGTCATATTGCAGTCGCGATGTAGCTTGTAACTGCAACGAGCCTTAGAACCATTTTGTAGTCACGAGTTAGTTTTGCATTGTTCAAATGGGTCAACTACCTACCGTGTTCATTCTGTATCGCTCACAGAATTTGGTGGGTCTTATAAATTTTACAGAAGACAGAGTTGTCAATTATTTCTTATATTTTGGACTGACATCTTCATATTTTGAATCAACAGAGAGGAGAATAATGCACATGCTCATTTTAAACCCAGGGTTATGAGTAGTATTGCTCATTACCCCTTCTGTGAAGCCCCTGTCAATGGAAGCTTCATAACGGAACACATGATGAACATTGATATGCTATGAAAGGAACTAGGTTTCATCCTTGGCCAAGCAGATCGTGCGATCTGTGAGATTTCGACTGGCATGCCCTTTGGAAACAAGCATCATTGCACTGAAACCTTGCTTTCGGTTGCGTGTTGGTAATAGAGTACTGCAGCGAAGTTCAAATTTATACAGATCTCAACTTCTCAAAGTTTTTGCAGGTCTTTTAGTCTTGAAAATATGGGCTTGCACGTATTTACTGAGATTGGCACTCTCATCTGGAGCCATCCGTATGTTTCTTGCAGTCTATTAGTATTTCTCACACCTCCGTTTTTCCCAATTCTCAAGTACTTCTCGCCTCTGTTTATCTCCACAGCTTTGTTTTTTGTGGCGTTAGTGACAATGGGACCTCAATTCGAAGAGCCTTCGGATGAGGAGGGCGATTTTCTGATATCTTCGGAGGAGAAGTCCGGGGATGGGGCGGGGTTTAGGAAAGAGAATGGGGAGAGGGGTTTTAAGGTCACCAAGAGACCTACCAAGGATTTTCGCTCTACTTGGAGCGATTGGGTGAACTCTTGTAAAGCGGCTGGGCTGGCTTGGGTGGAGCAGAAGCTGCAAAACGAAACTTGGAAGACTGAGAGGTCAATGTTGAACGATGACAATGTTTCTATCCTACAGGAAGGGTACGGGCATAGATCTGAGGAGAAGCCGCGTGTCCTGGAGAAACTAGCTACCAGGAGAATTCCTGATGAGGACGAGAGTGTTTTCGAGGAGCCAGCTGCATTTGAAAGGCCCCAAGACACGCCTGTGTTGTCAACCTCTGATTCCTGGAAATCTGAGAGGAGCTATGAGAGGCCTCTTTCCTTTGGAGGGTCTAACACTCGCGATATTTCCCACAATATTTTTTCACCTCACCCAAGCTTCTCCAGAAGACATGACTCTGATGCTTCTCTGTTTGAAAATTTTCAACCTCCTCCTATCGATTACGACATGCCGCCACTGATAACCGGCCCTGCGTCAATCACTGCTCCTCTTTTCAAGTCTCTTGAAGATGATATGTACAGTGACGACGAGGACGACCATCATCACTGTGATCACGATGACCATATGCATCTCGAAGTTGGAGAGGTTGAAGAAGTGGGAGAGAGATCGCTGGATGGAGACTTTGTCCCGCAAGAGGAATTACTGGTGGCCAACGGGATTCACGACCATCCGCCTGCCTCCTCAGTACAATCAGAGGAACGTTCATTGCTTTCCTCTGGTGAGAGTGACAAAGGAAGCAGCAGTATTGCAGCGATTCATCAAGAGAATGGAACCACGGAGGCATTCCTTCCATCACTGCTTGATGAAACCCTAAGCCGTGACATTGACGAGTCGTTGGTAATTGCTTCCACGCCGATTGCTGCAGAAGCTGCGGAAGAAAATACTGCTTCACCTGCTAACCATGTCTCTGAAGACCATTCAATTTCCACTGAGACAGTTGACGAAAAGCGGACTATTCCCGCAGAGGCTCACTGCGAAAGCTCTCAACCTAAGGAGGACATGGAGCTGTCTGATGTGCCTGAGCTGGAGGATATCTCACTATTGGAGAATACTGAGAATGCGGAGCTTCATGCCATCTCATCTGAAGATGTTACTGCTAGTCATGAGAAACTTGTTGCTTTCGAAGCTTCCACAACTCCCGCCGTTGACATCGAGGAGCCAGAGGTGCCTGCTGATTCCCAGAACTCGGAGGTGCTTGCTGCTCCTACAGACGTTGCCGTAGAGCCATCACACGTTGTGCAGAGGTCATTGTCGCTTCCAGTTCGGGGAAGTCTTGCAGACCATGAGAGTGAAGAACAGGCCCCAGCTCACGAAGTCCTTCCTCCATTAGATGAACCACCAGAAGAGGTCCCATCTCGGCACTTAACCCATGCGATCTCTCTTCCAGCTGCATTGAATCCTATCCGACCGATCATCTTACCACCGAAGACGACTGACCATGGACCATTGAGCCCTGACACGGAACTGGGGACTGTCACTACCCTTTGGGATCACGAGAGACCGAGTATCACAAACCGTGGCGTCTCAGCTGATCAGCAACCTGATTCCATTGTCTCTGAGGAAATTGAGCATGCCGCACATGAGCCTGAGAAACAGTTATCTACGAAGGAAAAGGTTTTAAATTTGGAAGCTTTGTGTGAGTCTATTTCTGCAGCTGGGGAAACGAAGGCTCGCTCAGCAGAAGTAACAAATTTGCTCAAGGCGACAACTGAGGAGCAATTAACTCATGTCGCAGAGAAGATGAAGAGCTTTATGGAGGATAGTTCACCCCTTAAAAAATTCCAACCTGATGCTCCGCAGTTGCAAATCACGCCACCATCAACAAAAGTTCCGTTGACATCATCACCGAGTAAAACTCCAACCCCTTCCCCTGGTCCCACGCCATCAATTCGCCCTCCGCTGTCTGCTACAAGGACATTTAGTTCACGGTATGATCTATTCTCAAGTGAAGAGTCTGGCGACGAGGAAATTGATTTAGACTCAGATGTAGATGTTGTAGGCTCAGACTCAGATTCAGACTCTGAGATGACAATCATCAAGTCGAAGGCACCACCTAAAGTGCCACCTGCGACGTTGAGTGCAGGGCCACAACTTGTGCAAGCTTAATTGAGTAGAGAGCTTGTAGAACTTGTAAAAAGATCATAGAGTCGATGATTTCCTTCCCATCACGGATATCCTTTTCGAGGTTTCTATGTCTATTTTTGTTCCTTTTTCTTGAAGGGGAATCCAACGTTGCTGCTCTTGATGACCCCTAGCTCTTCTATTTTAAAGGGCTGGACTACGCGAAGACGTTTCCCCCACTCTTAACCTTGACTAAAACTTCGGAATAATGACTCCATGCACAGGTAGCCTTGTACTATTATATTGACGATTGCCATGGTAAAGAACCGCGCAGTCTTTCTTCACTTTCGCCCTCGTAAGCCTTATCCCATGCCTCCTATCAACTTCAATGATGTTCTCGTTCAAAATGTTCTTTTCTTGCTCTGGCGGGGGTCAGGATAATGTTACCCTACTTTGTGTCTAGCCTCGACAATCGTCTGAATTTCACATATTACAGAACAACTTTCTGGCCATTTTTCGATCGTTTACACTGATGAGGTTTTTCTTGGTTTATCTGTTCTCTAATCCCCCCTCGTCTCGCATGTCCTTAATTGCCATTGCATTCGAAACGGAGGAGGTGTCCATTTTCTTGAAACCATCATTTCAGTTCTATTTTCAGCTGTTCTGTTCCCTGACCTGCGAACTTTGTCTGCCGCTCAATCGAGTTAAAACAGACAATAAATCATTTATTTTGAAGATTGTTTCCATGCTAGGGCTCGCTTATGGCATTCAATGTGGGACATTTTTACTAAGTCCAATGCACCAACCCACTGTTCACGCAATTTCAGCATACACTGCTATTCGAAACTAAGAACCTCTGATCTCCGGTTGAATTCCTCAGCGCTGACCTTCGTGGAAAACTTTTTTCCCATCATCTTCGGTCTTTGTCAACTTTAGTCTTTCCTTACGCTCGCGCATAGATTCGGCTTGAGGTCCAAGCCTGCATGTCTTCCCCTTCAACAACCGACCCCAAATGCTCTCCTTTGACCCATGTTAAAAAGCCAACACGAGCCAAGAAAGCAGATCAGGATAATCAATGGCCTTGACCCGTGGATGCAGGGGGCCATTGTGTGGAGCACCGCAGTATCTCCACGCTCAGCCACCCACGCGTGCGGCGTCGTCCACACCTATACCAGCCTTGTCCTGCGTCAGAATCCATTCGATTTCCTCCCCTCGATGCTGCCCCTCCGTGATGTCTGCTTCAACATGCATTCAGTTCGTGCTGGTTCACGCACATACACAATTACACACCACCACAATGAACAGTATGACTCACAGGACCGAGACTACTTTCACATGGACTAACATGGATAGAAGCGGAGTGGCAGTGTCCCAGTTTCTAGATGCCTATTCATCACATGGAGCATGTAAAGAGGACCAGTCCATCAACGAAAAGATTGCTTCACACTGGTTTTAGTCGACGAGTGTTCGCCCGAGGAGGCCAGCCATCGCTGGTTCCATCTGATCCAGGCTCCGGCCGACACTCCTCGAACATGGATGTATCGACAAATCCAAACTACGCTGAGTTGTTTGTTCCGTTATTCGTGGGGGTTCGACGTCGACCCTTTCAACGCGGTGGATGCGGCAACAACACACTCATCGTCTCGCATCGCCCTGCTTTGAACGAGTCCCACATCGAACTCCTGCGGTGTCAGTGAACCCGACAACTTCCCAATCGTTGGGAAGCCGTGATGTGTCGGTGAGCACCAATTCTGAAATAACAGCCTCGAATATACGATTCAGACTTTGGTTCTGTATTACGTGTTGTTGCTTGCACAATATAGTTTACTGCTTCGGTGATCTTTCATTCTAATTTAAAACGTTTTACCACTTTTCTACTTCGACACTAGTGTAAGTTTACTACGAAAACAGTCTGTTGATTTGCGCAAAATTTTGATTGGATCCAAACTAGTATTAGTATGTATGCTCTTGTATGTTAATACACTGATATAAAACGAAACAACTTTAGAATCACCCAACTTGTCCTCCATCGGTTTTAGTTACAATCCCCGCATTTAATCGACCAAACTAAATTTCACATCATGTTTAAAGTTGCTATTTTACAACGAAACTTCAAGATAAAGAGAAACTAAAAAAATTCAACACACATCAATAAGCAGATGTAATACTAACAATCTCAGTATTCATTCAGTCATTAAAACTATTTATTTCTATGCGATCCAATTAAAAGTCTACATATTGTCACTTCAAAAAATATCTATATATATATATATATATATAAATAATTCTTTTTATACATGGTAGTGAGCATTGAATGGGGAAAACACGATTTTCCCTACGATTCAGACACAAAAACATCCAATTACAATACTCCACACAATCAATGTCATGTACATATTCTACGAATGGAATATGTGTGTATATAAAATTTTAATCCTAAAGTACTGATAATTAAACAAAAAATAGTGTAATAACACACAACTTATAACATATAACATATAAACATACAAAAAACTGCAAAAAGAAGAAAGCTTGGAGTGGGACGGCGATGTAATTAGAAACAAAACGACCAAGCCCAGTCTAGGGGTGCAAAGCTAAGCTAAGGGGTTTCAAAGAGCGGAGATGGATGAATAAAGGATGAAAAGGATGAATAAACATGGATGAATGTCGGGGAGGTGGAGAGAAGATATGAGGCCAGTGCGCAAGGGCCAACGGTTCTCGAGGTCTCGTTCCCAGCCGCGTTCCCATGCCAGGTTGAGGAGAACGAGGCGAAGTAGCCAAACAGACTCTCTTGAGCTGGGTTGAGGGGGGGGGGGGGGGGGGGGGGGGCGCGTCGGTGAAGATGGTCTTTGAGAAAGAGAAGTGAGCATGTTCACGGCAGAACCGAGATTATTATTCCCCTGCTGTTGGGACTCGGATGTAGCTGCGCTGCCTGGATGCTCGAATCGGGTATGTTCGCCGATCTTGTTGGTGGGTTCTATCTCGATTGTCAGTATTTTCGCCCAAATTTTTTTTTCCCTTTTACCCTTTTATTTTTATTGTTAATTTTTATTTTTGTTGGGGAGGGGGGTAGAGAAGAGGGCGAGTGGCTATTTTCTGGGTTTGATTCAGGGACCATCAGTTTGTGTTGCGTTTTGAGAATTGGCTTGGTATTCAAGCATGCAGAAAGGTTTTCGTGCTTTGTAAGAAGGATTCTTATCTGTTTCTTGCGGGGGGTTTATGGCTGTGATGGAGCTCATCAATCCTGGTTCGTTTCTTAGAAAGTGGTGAATTGGGGTTTGCTGTATTGATATGGATTGGGTTTGGATTTTGATGCAATTGCAGCGGGTAGATGAAGGGGGTTTGTATTTAAGGTGAACTACATCGTGTTGTTAGTTCGTTATGGTATTCCCTCAGCTGGCAATTGATAAAAGAAATATGTAGCTGTTCATGTCGGATTCGTGTTAGATTTTTTGAGGGTTTGAGGGTTTGAAAGTTTGAGGGTTTGAAAGTTTGAGGGTTTATATATCTGCGCAGAATTAAATGCCATTTTTTATACTTCGATTCTCGACTTTTTATGTGGTTGCTCTTCGTGATCTCAAACATGCAATGTAGATACAATCCTGATGAGGTGCTGTGGCAAAATAGGGGAACCATCTTTAGGAATGGAAGGACCAGTTTACTTTGTTATAGTCTTAAGAAGCTAGGATATCGGTCCTAGCTGGTCTGCAGGCTGCCTAATCTTGATGGTTCAAAACCCTAGATGATTTTGGCATTTCTTGAATAGCTAGCGTGTCACGATGGTTACCAAGCCGCATCAGGGCTTTGTTCTAGGGTGAGCTTAGTCTGAAGCTGTAGTTGGTGACTTATGTAGAGCTCCTGTTTGTTACACTATCATTTCGGGTTCGTGTCTTTTCGTGAGGTGGCCAGCCTTTACGTTTGAAAATATACAATTAACAGAAGATTCATTATGTGAAGGTTTAATATTCTCATCTTGTATTTCAATTGGGCGAATGAGTAAGCTCTTCTCTCAGTTGCGGTGTTTCGAAATGAGAACTGAAATTCTATAGTTACGCACTTGAACATCTGAATGAGATGGCGAGATTAAATGTTGTCACTGTATGGAAAGGTCTACTTGAAACCCTAGAGTTTCGTTAAAAGTTTGTCCCCCCTCCCAAACTGGTGGAAGTCAGATGGAGTAAACTTGAGCCCAAGATGTATTATTGCTTAATTACCATGTTCGCGGGGTGAATTGATGGGATACTCTTGCGAGTCGCCTGATTTGGTTTGTTTGAAGTACATGCGTCTGATGTTGGAGGCTTGATGTGTTCAATTATACTTCCTTGGACTGTTTATAGTTTCCAGATCATCTTCTGCCTTACAGTTGAGGGTTCATTGACGTGGTTGCTCATTCCGGCGTTTTCGGTTTTCGGAATGTTCTAAAGGTGAACATTTTAATGAGTACCTTGGGGATTATGCAGGCACTTGCAGATTGTTTCGGTTTCATGAAGGAGGTTGATTCAAAGTAGTTCATGTGTACACAGTTTGGCTGGTGTGCGTAGCTTCTGTGTATGCACGACATAAGTAACTAGCAGAGAGTTTTTGGACTGAGGAAGATTACCTCATAAGCCGTGATGTTAAGTATTAGGGAATGACTTAGTTAAGCTTGTGGCACCGTCCTGGTGCCTTCTTTGGGAGCAATGGCGTCTATACGTAGATTGGATACAACGAGCTTGAGCAATTCTGATGGAGGTCTGCTAGGAGTAGGGGGATCGTCTAGTCGCAGTTCAAAAGCTAGTTTAGAGAAATCTAAGTCCTTTCGAGAAGGTCGAGAATGTCAGCAGGTATCAAACAACGCATTTGGAGGTGGGCCTAGTCATCATGGTGATCGTCCCGCGTTATCAACTGTCCTCAATATAGATTCCATTAGTTTGAGTGATGCAAAGTCTACTCGGCAGCTCGAGCTTCGAAGGGTGATCAACGCTGCAGCGGGTTCTCAAACCCAAGATTTTACTCTTGGGAAGTTGCAATCTAAGCCTCTAGAAAGTTGCAGTGCGGAGGATGTAAAACGTGTAAGAAGTGGACTCGAAGAGAATGCACAACGATCGAGGTACGCATGTGGTCGAGGAGTAGATTCTTGAAGTACTTTAATCCTGAAAAGTTTCAGAACTAGATCTACATTCCTTGCATTCCATGAGTTAGGAGTAACAATTTTCAGGAGTTCCTAGTGCTGTATTGTTGATAAGGCTAACATCTCCAAGCAGCAGCGTCATGTCAGATGTGGCGTTTGAATCAATATCTGGGGAAACTAAAAAGTTGTGAGAGTATTTAGAAAAAAAAAACCTTAGTACGGATGATTTGGTCGCAATAATTTGGTACTGGCTTTGAATAGGGTCGAATTTAATTCGTTTTCGTACATCGTCTTTGTTTCAATGCCCATCAGTTCTCACAGTCTGAAATACATCGTCTGATAATTGCTAGGGAACGAACCGGTCATTTTGCGGAGACTGTGAATAAGCTGGACAGATTTCTGCAGACAAGGAAACGAAGTAGACCTGGATCTTCTGTCAATGGTCGGGTGCTGTCACAAGTGCCAGCTCAAAGACCAAGACCGTCACCAATCAGTGCTAAGACTGGTCATCGTGCTATCTCTAGCAACGTGGATACGAACCCTTCACCAAAAGAAATTGATGCCACCGAAAATGGTCTCATTAACAAGAAGATGCGCACGTCTTTGAGTGATTCACGGGTACGAACTTCGCATTTATGAAAAATTTGAACCTTTTTTTATGACATTTGGTTGGATGAATTGTGTGGGTCATTGAGAACTCACAGAGAATTATTCTGCCCTTTTCTCTTCTTTTTTCCAGCTCGAAGGGCGATCAGGAAACTTGAACTTACAGCGGCCAACAGGGGCAAAGGATTGGGAGCGAGAAACCCCTAGGCCAAGTAGCTCTCTTATGTCCCCATCCAAGCGTAGAGAGAAAACCGCTGTTGCAAGCCCTGGCGGATGGGAAAATTCGAAGCCATTGAAAGGGCGTCGGTCGGTTATCAGTAAGCCGGAAACATCGGCTGTGAGCGTTGCCAATGGGTTTTTCGATGGACAGCGTAAGCTTAAAGGAAATGCGCAACAGTACCGCTACAGTGTTGAAAATCGTCCTCGGCCTAGTGAAGGCCACGCATTCAGGTGAGTTTCATTCATGCTATAATCTCGAAAATCGTGGAATTTTTATTTATGAACATTCCTATCCATTTCTTATCTGGGGGCTGTAGAGGATGTCTTTCTAAAGACTATTTTGCATCTAAAACTTTCAGAAAGATGTACCACAGAAGACACTGAGTTATTCTTGTGGGGGTGCAGGTCTGGAGGGCCTGTGAACGGCATTACATCAATGCAGAAAGTACATTCCTCTTCTCAGGGTCACGGGTCTGGCGTACGAGGAAGTAAATTGGATTTCAATGGTGGAATTCACCCAGCGCAGAAAGATGATCGGAATTTTCCTAATGCGAAGGCTAGTTCTAAGTATGCATCCGAGTTACTGTTGTTTCTATCTTTTCCATTTGATTGATTGAGACTAGATCATCGGCAGTCTGAAGCATTCGCAGTCTCATTTCTTCGTTTTCGACAGAATTTGTATATCGGAGTTGGGAGGATAGTTACATTGTACCTTTTCATCCTACTGGAGTTTCTGTGGCTGTCTAGTCTGAGTTTAAGTTTCTTTTAAATCTCAACATATATTGGTGTTTGTAGATTAACTTCTCGAGAAGAAGATGGTGCTGCAATTCCTATCGTTACAACCAAAGCCAAAGGAGCAAGAGCACCAAGATCAAATCTTGTTGGTGTTGTCCATCAGTCCACAACTTCTAGCCGCTCTTCATGTCTAACTGAAGGTCACGATGTGAAATCATCTCAAGCCTCAGTTAAATCTCAAACTCCATCTGAAAATGCTAGTAGCAAGAGACTCGAACTATTCCAGTCATCTTCTCCTCCTGTTGCATCTTGGGGTACGTCCAAGAAGATGGCCCGTGTGACTAGGCGGGTGAATCCTCCACCTAGTGCTTCAGTCTTGTCCAAAGAGGAAACTAGTGGAGTAGTTGAAGTGGCCACTTCAAGCAGGGATGGAAGTAAAACTGCCTCTAGCCCCACCTCTAGATCTTTTCCATGTACACTTGCAGGTTCAAACCTTTCTAAGCGAGCTGGACCCTCCAGTACACAGTCTCATCTACAAAGCAAAGTTGGAAATGATCGGCTAAATATCTCTCTTGGACCCCCGAATAGTGAAGACTCAGTTGGGGATGGTCAGAGGTTAAAAGAGGTTAAGAAAAAAGAAGAAAAGATTAAAGAACGAAAAGATGCAAGTCCTATTCAAAGAATGGGAATTCTATCAGCTACAGACAAAAATACCAATGCAACCGTAGAGGAGCAGATAGGTGGAGGGGATGGGGTGAGGCGACAAGAGCGTACAGGTAGAGGATCCGTGATACCAAGCCCACTGTCCTTGTCGTCGCCAGCAAAGAACTTGGAAGATGTTACAGTTGATGCAAAGCCTACAAAATATACAAGATCTACATTGGATGCTAAGCCTGTTGGGTACTGCTTTTTCAATCTATAGACACAGTAATGCATGGTTATTGGTCTTGTTATTTTCATAATTGCATCTTCATTTTAGATGGTTTTCGTATGCACTAGTTTTTATATGCTCATTACGTTGCAGGTTATATCCTAAAATCCTGCGGCTGAGTAATCCATGTTCTAAGTATTTGTATAATTTTTTCCTGTCATCTATGACGTTATTATCAGCTGTTGTGCTTTAGGATGTGGTACAGAAAATTGCATTTACACCCCTTGTAAACGTACATGCTGCTGGGGGCATTCAGCTACTGGTCTGACTGGATTTATATTGCTGTGCAGTCCTGGACGACCTACTAAGAAAAATACCGACCTCCGCAAGTCTTTAACTAAACCTCGGCGGGTGGTTGGTAATGGTCTTGCAAAGATGTCAGGTATGCACTGATTTTCTGAAAGCTTGATATAACCACACACCTCTTGAGGCCTTTTCTCCTTTTGCAGTCGTCTTGGGGTTGTGGTTTGTGTCTGTCGCCTGTACATGTGCTTCTAAAAGTTCTTTTCTTTTTGGGTCTTTTTTCTTGTTAAGGAGGAGACAAAGACGACTCTGAGCATCTTATGAAAGCAGTACAGCAAGCTGTTGGTTTTAGTGGTATGTCCTATATTCCCCCTCAATAGCAACCGACTTGTTGGGAACTTTCAGGTTGATATTTGTGGTCGTGATGGTGGTGTAAAATATTGGGTGTTAATACTATTGACCAAATTGTTACGTTTGAGTATGAGCGTCTTTGTTACTGTTATAAGCGTTTGGATTGTGGCTTTTTTTGGCATTATCTTGGCCACAATGGCTGCATGAGTATGGTAATTGCTGTTAGTCAATGTGATCTACTATTCTTATGATTGAAATGTTACATTTGCAGCTAATGCTTGCAAAAATGACTTGTGGAGACAACTGGAGCCATACTTCGCATACGTGACTTCTGATGATCTGGCATTTCTACATGAACAAGTAAGAACATTATCGGTTTTTTCCTCTACTAGTTGGATTGCCTCAAAACTTAATTTCAGTACAACAATCTTCAATTTTTTGAACTTTAGATTATTTAGCAAGATAGGGGTACCAATCACTACCAATTACTTTTGGTTGTAGTTTGACCATTTTCCTGTTTCGACCAAGGATATAGCCTGAATAAAAATTGTCTTTTGTAGAATCTAGACGTTATGACAGAGTTCATCGGCAGGAGACAATAGGTTGTTTTGTCACATTGTACTTAATGAATGGGTGGCCTAAAGATTGTTTTGTTTAGGAAATGAACTGATAATGATTGCAAATGGAACGTGGCCTCATTCCACGTCTTTCAACATGGTAACATAGTTTCTTGGTGTTCATTACAGATGGATGGGTCACAAGTTAGTAGGACCAACAAGCAAACTCAATTTTCTGATACGAGCTTGAACAGTGACATCACTGACATCGATGGAACCGCTTTGATGAGTTGCTTGAACTCGGAAGAATTAAGCAAGGTTTCCACCGATTTCAGGATGGATGTGTGTGTAGCTAGTTCTGATAAGACCATCCCTCTTTCACAACGTCTATTGTCTGCTATTATCGATGTAGACGAGGCAACTTGTGTTCAGCAAGTTGGCGACGACGCTTTTCAAAGTCATGGCTTCGGTTCAGGCTTACCATCAGTTGATTGCAACGGATCAACCTATGAGACGAGGGATCCTGAGGGCGAGTCTGCCTGTGATGGTATGAGAACAAATGGAAGTTGCTTTGGAGCAACCGAACGAGCACATTGGGAAAATCCATCATCATGTGGTAGTCAACATCGTGTGTATGATAAAGAGAAACAGCTGAGTTCCAGTGAATTATCAGACTGGGGAGAACAGTATCGTCAGATGAGTCTTGATGATAGGTTATGGACGGAGCTGCGCAGCATTGGGTTATATCCTGAACAAACGGTGAGTTTATTAGTATTATTGTTGAACTCAATTGTTAGCTTTTGCTCGTACTGCCTCTTTCGTTCTATTGGGACAAAGTACAGATGGAAGATCACAATTGAAGTAGTTGCAATGCTCGTTAAACTGACTGTCTTGTTCCGTTGGGTTGCAGCAGCCTGATTCCTCAGTGGAAGAAGAGGACGAAATTAGTGAAGAGATCACAAGACTTCGTAGTCTACTCAGTGAGGAGGTCAGTTTTCTAAGTAATAAAAGGATAAATTGACAATGTTGGAAGTGGTGTAGGCAATTCATGTTATCTCTGAAGAGTTCTTTTTACAAGTCAGTTACTAAAATGACGAATTTGTGCTGCATACAGGTATGCTTGAATAAAGAGCGTATATCGAAGCTGGAAAACGCAGTTTTAGCTAGTAGGAATGCTGAAGATAGGTATTTACTACTCCAAACAATTCTCTAAGATCTTCTCTTGGCTCCTTTTTCGAAAATCATGAGTTTATCATTGTTTTGACTACCGTTTGTACTTGGGGAATATCTTAGCTTAGTTCTCTGCTGAAGTCAAGTGTACAGCTGTCTTTTTCCGCTTAGGAACTTATTGATTAGCAATATCCACGAAATTGACTCTATAAATTGATGTGCAGGGCTCGGGAGCAACTTGCAATGAACTTATTAGTCGAAATGGCTTACAAAAAACGAATGGTAAGCGTTGATAATCTCCATAAGAGGAGGACATTTGCAGTCACTAATAGAATATGGATTCATTTAAATTTTACGATCACCTCGGCATTTCTTGTCAACAAGAACTGAAATATTGCCTGCTGTTTGCAGAAATAAGTACTAGTATTTTTGCCACGTGGTTTCGGAAGTCGTTTTCTTAAATAAAAACAGTTCCTTTCTTAGCTATGGTGAATTTAGAATATGCTCAATTTTAATTTCCATATAGAGTAGAGCTGACATTTGTATTAACTTGGACTAAACGTTTCATTTTCATGTAGTCTCGAGTTATGTGTGAAGTGTTGCAACACTAAGCCTGTGCTATCTCTGCGTCGGCATTGATACGTACTCATTTTGATGTATGATTTTCACCTTTCAGGGAGGGCGGTGCATAAAGGGAGCAGCAGCAAAAGGCGCAAGGGCAGCTGCTCTCCTGTTTGCTAAACGGGTTCTGGCGAAAGTTCAAAGGTTTGATACTGGGCACAGCTGCATATCTGGCTCGCTGCAAAAGCTTCTCTTCCGTGTTTCTCCCGACGTAGGAGCACCAACTTCCGTTACTACCGCCGAAGAAGAGAATGAGGCTTGTGTGCTTGGAACCGTCACTGACCGGAACATTTCATACCCTGATCCACTCCTAAAATCTGCAGGTATGTGCACAGCTTTATGCTTTGTGATCGATTTAATGTCGCACGACCCTCGCTTAGATGTTTCTTGCGTGTATGCTCCTTGTTCGTTGTGTTCTTAAAAGATTCTGTACTTCTTTGGGTTGCCAAGTCATAATCGATAGTGACGACAATTGGGTTCTTTGAGTTGTCTATCCATTATGGGAATTTGTAGTGTTGTACATCAAACTTTGGACATTGAGTACATTTCTCAATTAGTTCAAACACCAACCTTTGGACATTGCGTTTTGTAAAGACGTTTAAATTTCTTTTTCTTTTCTATTATTTATTATTCGCAACAGAAAACTCAATAAGATTTTTATATATTTAAAAGTTAGTGTTGTATACTTAATTGTTCAGAACATTAGGGTTTTTTGAGTTGTCATTCTCGGGTTTTTGGTCCTGGGATGCATTTCTGATTAAATGGATTCAGGACTTGAGTATGATGATTCTGCGTTCTGTGTAATATGTGATTTTTTCAATTTTGAACTTTTAACGGGTTTGCAACTTTCCTTGCAATAGGAAATTCTACTTCACGACGATTTGAAGGATCAGAGAGAATCTCCGTGGATGGACTCTTATCGTGTAAGGACTCGGATAACTACAAGAGTGAGAATTGGCCTCTACGTGCCAAGGAGCGAGAAGCTTTGGTTGAAGATTTAGACAGGCCTATAGGTATTCGCGGTTTGAACTCCCTAAGCATCAACGATTTGGGTGGACACGATTGGGATGGGAAGGATGATCAAGGTAAAGAAATGCGCATTACGGGAGCTGGAAAAGAAGGTAAAAACTTCAAGTCTGGCCTAGGGAATATAAAGGGTGAGCGTAAAACTAAGACAAGACCTCGGCAAAAGACTGGGTCTCTTCTAAAATCGTCGAAAAATTCTATACCCAAGCCCCATTCTCACGACAATTCAATGAAAAGGCCTTTTAGTTCAGGTTTTACTACACCAAGGGAAGAAGTGGGGCAAACACTGGAAGTACTGGAGGAGTCTCAGAACGACTCAGAAGGGATGATTGATTTGTCAGGATTAGCTCTTCCAGGGATGGAAGACATGACTCCTGCCAATTTGGGTGGTCCTCAGGATTTTGCCTCATTCCTTGATTTCGAAGACCCATTGCTCCAGACAGATGATTTCCTTCAGGGGCTGGACTGCCCTATGGACGACTTGAATGGTCTAACGATGCTGTGAAAATGGACACACATTCACTCTGGAGATTCGGGATGATGATACAAGGCTCTTTGTACATATTATGCTGCGCGCGATCGGATTCCTGAGTTGGCTACACGAAAAAATGGAGGTCACTTATTGCAGGAAACATTTTGGTGGGGACGAGAACAAGGGCGGGTCTCTCTAGTCCATCCTGCGTGTACAAGTAAACAGTTCAACATAATCAACTTTGAATGTTCCAATTAGGTTGTGCCATGGGCATGTTTCAAGTTCAAGGTAGCCATGTTGCACTACCTGGACAAAGTAGGCCACTGTTCTGTTATATTAGAATCCTGTCAAGATTTTTTGGTATATTGCCGGCAAACTTGCTTGTAACTTGAGTAGCATTGGTCCAATTCGGAAGGTTTGTGAACAAATGTATTCGTATCTTATCTTTGATTCTGCTCAATAACCTCAGGCTAGTCGCTGACACCATTGTCTATGGTGGCTCAGTTTTTTAATGTCCTGCGAAATGTCTCAGGATGCCAGGTTCCTCATACATCTCACACCAATACGGTGTTGACTGCCGAAATTATATGAAAAGCAATTTATTCTTAATAAGTTTCCTTTTTGTTGAGGGCTGGTCGTCCACAGGCCTGAACTGTCTTCGATGATGTACACTGGTTCTCTGATTTTTCATTTGTGTAGTTTGGAATTTTCTGTGTCAATAGTTCTCTGTACTCATCGACTTGTCTTTTTGTACTTTACACTACTCTGATCTTTCTGTATTTCTCATGCAATTTCGGCACACAATCCCGAGGGCCTTCGAAGCTTGGTCTCTGTTTTGCTTAACCAAACTAGTCGAAGTTGCAGCACTTAGCTTATGTAATCGTAATCGCATGGCTCCCTTAGTTGGTCATTATCATCATAGACATTGGGCGTTTTTGTTTCTACCACTTTTTTTAATCATTTGTTTTTGTTTTTGTTTGTTTCAATGTTTCCACCAATGATTTGAAGTAAATTGGATATGACAATATCTTCAGAATATGACATTTTTTGAAAATGCAAATTTAAAAGCAAAATAACGGACAGGTAATAGAATTTTGCTTTGAAGAATGTTTTACTTTGACTAAAAGTATTAACATGAAGACTGCACCAATGTATGTTGGAATTGTCAAAAACTGTGTTGTATACAGAACAGTGTTTTTACAATTATAGTTATTGTTATTAGTAAGAATATTTAGAAGAGAATTGCTAATTTTGATTGAAATGTTCACATCCATTCACCTGAATCCAATGCATTTACATATATTTATTTTGTAGCAAAAATTTATAATCTTCAAAAAAAGAACAACTATATGGTCAAATACATCAAACATGTTGAAGATTTTTTTATTTTTTATTTTTATTATTATTTATTATTATTATTATTATTATTTGACTAGTTGTAAGTACTGAAATACAAAGTGTCGTATTCATTTGTGATTTTTCAATTGCATAATTGCAATTTTTGTATTCAATTAGAAATAATATCATTTGAATAACTATAGATTCTAATTTGATTTTGAATATGTTTTTTGATAATTGTTTTAGAGAACTGTTAGGTCGACACCACCTTTTACTATGTGAATATCCCCTTTTTACAACATGGACACCTACTTGTGCCACAACAAATTGAAACAAACAAAAACAAAATCAAATGATTAAAACACTACAAATTAGACAGTAATGATGTGGAAAGATATAAAAACTTCAACAACCCACAACACAAGAATATTAGCAACACATAAGCCAAACAAAGTAAATAAATAAAGTGGGGTATTCACTTAGAACAAACTTCCCTTTTTCTTCCAAGTGGACATCTCTTTTATTTATTTGCTTTGTTTAGCTTCTTTGTTGCTGATGTTCCTATGTTATGGGTAGTTGTAGTTAATGTTTTTATAACTTTCTTCCTCATTAGTGTCTAAGTTGTAGTGTTTTATTGGTGTAGCATGGAATAATGTCCACATAGTAAAAAAAAAAAAAAAAAAAAAAAAAAAAAGGTATCCACATAGGAGTTCCTTTGTTTTAATACCTTCCACTCTTATAAGATTAAATTAAAAAAACAGAATTCAAAGGATGGACACAATTTGGTGCTTCAAATATCTACAAAAGAAATTTATTTCTCATTTTTTTATTTTTTTATTTTTTTATTTTATTTATTGTTTCCATCTTTTGATTGTAAAAATGATCTTAGTTTATGTAAGCATTAATATTTATTATGGATTATGTTAAAAAAACTATTTATTTTTAAGATACTAGAAATTTTGCACCAAAAATATTATTTTAGTACTTTCTTTTGATTATACATACTTGTATGAATTCTTTAAAGTTCTTAAATTAAAATTTTAATATATAATATCAAAATCAAAGTTGTAGAATGAGAAGTAAAATTAAATAAATAAATATTAATATATCCTCAAAAGAATCTTAACTAATAATTATAAAAGTTATTTAAAATAGTAGATTTTTATAATTTATTAATTTACTTTATAATAAATTTATTTACAATTCTTACTTTGAAATTTCTAAAATATTAAAAAAATTATTAATTTACACATGACTAGTCATTAGAAGCATTTCTATTTCTATTTTGTAAGGCCAAAAATAATCTTATTTTAAACCACACCTCTCTATTGGATCCATCAAAATTTTAGATCCTACCTAGTTTTAGTAGGTAATTGCTTTGGTAGATAAAGGTTATAGACAAACCTTAAGAGAATTTTCAAAGCAATCTTTTTTTCTTATTTTCTTAATTCATTTATTTTGATACTTCATTCTCCTTGATTATTGCCTTTCTAAGATGTCTTATATTTGTATTTTATTTTTCTTTTCTATTTTTATTTGTTGCTTCTTCTTCTTGCTTTTATTTAAACTCTTTTATTGATGGCAATTCTTGTTTTTTCATCTTTTTGGTTAGTGGTAACTATTATTTTATATTTGTGTAGTTATTAACTCTTGTATTATAGAAACATAATTTTTTATTCTTCTTTAGATCTTAATTCTAACATTTCTAAATGTTTTGTATATACTATGCTAATTCTCACAATACTTGAATTTTTTCTTTTTATGCAAGAATTGATAACCATCTTTTTTTATTTGCCCTCACCAATATATTATGTATTTGAAAATCTCAAATCTAATCATCTGCCTAACATACTAAAAAATCACCATAAACCACCTACTCATTTAAATTTCAAATTCCAAAATTCATCTTCCACAAATTGCTACAATTCATTTAAAATACAAATTCTAATTTATGATAAGTCCAACAACATCTTTCTCAATTGAAACTTATTTTGAATCTTTTTTTTCAAAGAAATATTTGCTTACAATTGGAATGTACAACAAATTACTTTAATTGATGATTTGTAGTGCATTAAATCTAATTAATAAACTAAAAAAACCAAGTTCCTTTAATTCTATATTTTATAAAACCTTATGAAATTCTAAAATTATATTATTAAAAGGATTAAAATCTATATTGCAAAATATCAAAATCTATTAGTATAATACATTTCTATATGTTTAAATATATTTGTTTAAATATATATTTTAAATATATTGTTTAAATATATTATTTAAATACTTGTTTAAATATATTTGTTTAAATACTTGTTTAAATATATTTGTTTAAATATATAGAAATAAATCTCTAATTTTTATATAATTAGCATTAGCTATTTTAGCTCTTTACTATCTTATAATTATTTCATTTCTTTCTTATTTATTACTTTTCTTTGTGATAAACAAATATATTATCTTTTATATATTTTTAAATTAACACCTTTAAAAATTAATCACAAAGTTGTAGTTATTACTGTGGGATAGATTTTAAATCTTAAATTATTATAAAATTTCCAATAATATTTTCTTTATTAATTATAATTGTTAAGATTTTTATTTTTTATTAAATATTAATATTTTATATATTATTAAGTTAATATGATTTAATATTTTTTACAATATAATTTTATTAAAGTATACATATTGCTTATTTTTAATAGATGTAGTATTATTAAATAAATATAGATGTTATTTTTTTTAAGAAAGAAAATTCTATTATTTATTGAGATATATGTTTAAATAATAAATGGATGTTATTTTACAAAACTAGTCTTAGTATATTTGTACTACATTTTTACATTATAAATTGATATTATTAAATAAGAATAGCCTTGTGTCAAGGATAATAATCACAAACAATAAAAACTTCAATACATTCTTGTATAACTCAAAATAATAGATACTCAGTTAAAAAGTAATATAGTAGTAGAACTAAAATGATTATTATCAAAGACAAGAAGACTAAAGATTCTTGATTAAGACTAAGAACAAGAAAGGCATTGATAAAAATAAAGAAGGCTTCACTCTTGCCTCCATATATATTATCTAACTAGGAGCTACGTAGCAATGTTCTATAGGATCTCCAACACATGTCTAACTTCCAAAACAAGTTTTTTTATATGTGTACCATTTGGCCAACTTGTAGTACAAATTGCCAACATGTCCAATCCATTGTTGTATAGTAATACAGCAATTAGGTGAAAGAAGAAAGAAAATATTTTATTATAGAAGAGCCTAGTAAAAAGATATAGTAAAAAAAATAAGAATAAATAATAAAAAATTAGTAAAAAATTTAGTTTTAATGCTATCTTTTTGTATAAAAAACTTCTATTTATTTTTTAAAGGCATAAATGAACTAAATCAAAATAAATAAAATAAGTAATTAATAAAGGCATATTTAGGAGAAAATTAAGAGTAGGTTTTAGGAAAATTACTTCAAAATATGAAGAATTAATATTCAAAGAAGACCAATTGTGATCCAAGATCAAAATCAGACCCTAAGGTACAAAATCATGCACCTATGGCAATTCTAGGGTTCTTTGGTTAATTGAAGTATGGAATTCGAGAGTAGTCAAGAAAAAAGTTCTTTGAAATTTTATTTGAGGTGATTTGAATATGGAATAACTTTATAAAGGCTTTGCAAAGTTAGGGTTGTTTTCAAGTGACTTTGGATTTTGAGGAATTTAAAGAGTTAGTACTTTGGACAATTGTGTGAAATTTGTTGCTGATCTATGGATGAAATTTTTTGATTAAATGATTATTATTGTAAAAAAATTGTGATACAGGTTTGAGCTTGATCTAATAGTTCACTCAAAGTTTATTGAAGCTCAAATATATTGAAGTATTAAGAATTGGAATTTAGAAGATGAATGAGGATTTTTAAAATATTTATCAATTTGCAATATGGATTGAATTCAAATTTTGCATACAAGTAGTTAACTTGACTTCTAAAAATTATACAAAATTTTAGAATTATTCAATAGTGAAATTAAGAGATTTTGGCTCTAAAATATCAGCATCAAGGTTGAAGAAGGATATTAGTCAATATCCAAGCGGATTTTAGAAGTTGTCTTCTATTTCATATGATTGATCTTCTTCAAATTTTTTTTTCTTGTTCGAAAATTAGTTAATAAAAATTTATTTTTTTTTGAAATAAAATCAATAATTCACCCATTAATTATTGATATTTTAATTTTCTATAGGATTTAACATTTGTTAAGAGCTTGGTTAGAATTGATTTAAGATTTTATTAGGATTTGGTTTAAGATTTGGTTAGGATTTAGGATTTAATTAGGATTTAGGATTTGTATAGAACTTGATTAAAATTGATTTAAGGCTTCATTAAGATTTGTTTAGAATTTCATTAGAATATGGGCTAGATTTTGGTTAGGATTTATTTAGGATTTTATTAAGATTGATTCAGGATTTATTTAGGATTTTGTTATCATTGGTTTAGGATTTATATAGGATTTGATTAGGGCTAGTTAAAGATTTCACTAGAATTTTTTGAAGATTATATTAGGATTTGTTAGGATTCAATTAATATTTTTATCTTTATTTTTATTTTTGATATTTTTTTAGGATATTTTTATTATATATATTTTTAAAGATTAATTTATGATTTCTTTATGTTTCTTTTTTAAGTTCTTTAAAATTCTTTTGGAGTTTCATTAAAGATTGATTAACATTATTATAATTTAATTTTAATTTATTTAAAATTTTATTAGAGTTATTAAAATCTTCTTATTGCAACTTCTATTTTATTTTCCACAGCCACGTGCTTAATGCATTCTTAAGTAAACTTCATGAAATATGATAATATGGCCAACTTGTTGGTCAAGTTTTCAACCTATCAATCAACTAAAAACATATATGAAGTCAAATTTGCATCTATGAAGTTTTTAAGGAGCTATTCTATAAGATATTATCAAATCTACTTATATTTATTTTTTATATAATATTTATTTAAATAATTATATATTTTTGTGATATTACCTATCTTTTAGGAATGAATTCCATAAGAAGCAATAATCACATGTTAAAAAAATCTATAATATAACACATTGTATTTGCCACATATTCTAATCTTTATTCTCTTCAAAGATAGTTGATAGGTTTTTTTAGCCATAAATAGAATTTTATATCAAGATATAAAGACTATCTTGATATTTGATCATTATTGTGGCCTATGTCACTTTCTTCAAATAAAACATTTGAATCACCATTAAGGATAGTTCCTATCTCAATAATATCAACAAACATCAAAAGTCTCTTCTAAAATTGTGGTACCAAATGCATTATATCTCACCACCTATTTGAAGAAGAGCATGTTCTTACAAGACTTATTACATCATCTTGAAGGTTGTGACAATATCAATGTATTATCTGATATTTCAACAAACAATAACTCCTGAATTGAATTTGCTAGTTGTTGATTCTCCATTGTCTTAATACATCAAATATAAAAAATCAACAACAAAGATAGAAAATAGAATGAAATCTTCACTAAAAATCAATTTTTTTATGACAAAGAATTGTTTGACTCTTTATCTTGGTTTAGATTGATGTCATTGATAGAAAGTATCAACTTTTTTTGGTGCATTTTTGAGATGATTAGTTGGCTCTTATTTGCATTCACTAATATCATTTTTGTATCAATGTATAAGATATTTCAACTTATTTTGGTGCTCCCTTAAATCTAAGACCTTTTCAACGTCAAACACTTAATTGTTGTCTTCTTCTATAGGTGGAAAAAGCATTTATTTTCTTCTTGGTATATCCACTACTTTATATGACTTAAAAAGAGATATATAGATCATAAGATGGATTTTTATAGATTTCAATAGATGTAATCAATATGCAATTGGAATGATTTATTCATAACCAAAAAATAGTCTAAATTTATAATAATCCAACTTGTGACAAAGATGACTAATCTTGATATTATATCAAAGTAATTATACCTTATTACAAATGTAGAATTGAAGTTTTTCCTTGCAATAAGCATTTATATTGATCTTTTGTTGTTCTTGAGCATCTTTTAATTGTACTTTTATTACTGCATGTAATTTTAATAAATTATTTGTTAAATCTTGTACCATATGATTATTAATTTTTATAAAGTTTAAAGTATCAAATCATGGATGACAACCATAATTAGAAAAATAAAAATTATTAAATAAAAAAATATATTATATTATTATATACAAATCCTATCAATAGAAAAAAAATTATCTAATCATCTTGATGGTAGTTGATGGTACATTTTAAATATTACTACAAAAATTTATTTGCTTATTTTGTTTATCTATCAATTTGAAGATAAAAAGTCAAAGATAGTTTTATGTTTATTTTTAATATTTTAAAAAAGTTTTCTAAAACCTTGATACAAATTGAATCTCTCTATTTGATATAATATCTATTGATAATCCATGATAGCAATAAATATTATAAAAAAAAAATTAGTTATTTTTTTTTTATTTGTGATAGTTTTTATATATGATAAAAAATGTACCATCTTTGTGAAACAATCTACTATCATAAATATAAAATAATATAAACTTAAGATTTGAAGATCTAAGATAAAATCCATAAAAACTAAAGACTAAAGTTGTTTTAGTATTGATAATAGTTAAAGAAATTTATAAGATTGATGATAAGAAGTTTTTCTTCTTGAATAAATATTACACAATTTTACAAAGACTTTAATTGATTTTTATATTTGAAACTACCAAAAATCTCTTAATATTAGTTCCAAGATCTTATTATGTCCAAAATAACCTAAAGCTAGGAAATTGTAATAAGCTTTAAGTGTAAATAGTTGTGCTTCTCTTTTTTAAATATATAAGTATCTTTTGAAATAAAGTAGATTGTTTTTAAATTCAAACTTAGAAGTATCATGAGACTTAGAAGCATTTTTTTTAATATCATAAAAAAGTAAATTGGAAGATATATTCAATTGAATTTATTTAAAAAAAGATTGAATTAATAATCAATGTTGATTTCATTGCTTGAAGATAAAATTCTTGTGGCTTCAAGAGCATTGTTCTTTGTTAATCAAAAATTTCATTTTCTTCTTTTGGTATAAGATAAGAATAATTAAAAAGTAAATAATATATATATATATATATATATATATATATATATTGAATCAATAAGTGATTTTAAATTTAAATCTTGACAAAGATATACTCTAATAGACAAAGCAGTAATTTAAAACATGTATTGACATGTAATATTTTAGATTCTTGTAATCCATGTATATGATGATTAGATTAGAAGTATTTTTCAAATAATGGCACTATTTTAAAAATAAATCTATAATTATAAGAGGTTTTTTTTTATTATGGATCTTATAGTTGATCTAGACTATTGAAAATTATTTCAAATAAAAAGCTACTATATGAAGTTTATCATCTATTCCTATTTGTGATAATATTGTATTTTAAACAAAATTTGATGCATTTATTTTCAAAAAAAATACCTTAGATAAGTTGAAGTGATATAAGATTAATACAAAAGTTGACTTCAAAGCTTCAAATGGTGCTTTAATTTTTTTATTCTATTGAAGTTTATCTTTACAAGTCAAATATATAAGTAGAGCTGTAATTTAAGAAAAGTTCTTGATAAATAATTCATGTTAATTGAATTTTTTTAAAAAACATTGAACATCACTTATTATTTTTAGAATCTTTTAATTTAAGATAGTTTAATCTTTTTTTTGGATCCATTATAAGGCCACTATTTGAAATAATATATCATAAGAAATCTTCTTGAATTATATGAAATATATACTTTCTTATCTAAGCATATAAATTTATATTTCTAAGTTTTTGTAACATACAGCAAATATGATGTTTATGTTCTTTTATATTTTTAGAATACATTAAAATATCATCTAAATAAAAAAATAAAAAATAAATAAAAAATCTAAAAACTTTAAAAAGAAAACATCATATATAAGTTGTCAAAAAGCAGCTAGTATATTTGTGAGTCTAAAAAAGATAACATTATATTTAAAATATCCATAACTTGTTAAAATCATGGTTTTCTATTCATCTTGTTCTTTAATGCATACCAATTGTATGCTTCTTGTAGATTTATTTAAGTATAGATCTTTGTTTGATTCAATGGATTAAAAAGTCTTGAAATCAAATATAGAAGATACTTATTATTAATCGCAATCTTGTTAAATCCTTCATAGTCTACACACATCTACAATGTTTGTCTTTTTTTTACATTTATAAGATAAGAGCTTATATTAGAGATTTAAAATGGCATATGAAATTCTTATTTAGGTTCATGTCAATGTATTTTTTAAGTGCAGATAGTTCATTTTGTAATAACCTATAGATTGGTCCAAATAGCGATTAAGTTCTTTCTTGAAGATCAATTGAATAATCATAAAAAGAAATACTCTAGAAGAATATCTATAGTTTTCTTCTAAAAAATATCTTAATAATCTTATTAATAGCTTAGAATATTTTTTGAGGTCTTTCTACCATCAAAAATAGTTATGGCATAAATAACAAAAAATAAACCTTTTTTTGTAGTATGCATGAAAGTTCTTTTATTTACCAATAATAATTTGGTTACATTGAAATTTTAACTTTCTTCATAGATCACAAAGTTTTGGATTAAACTATAAGAAAAATAAAAGTTATAAGAAATTCAATATATTTAAGGATTATACTTTTTTAGCCATAATAATCCTAAAATAATTAATTTAGATAGAAATTTAATCACATAAAATATTATTTAGCTTTTATGTTTATTAGCTGCTACATCTAAAAGAATAGTTTCATAAATAACATCTTTAAAAGATAATATATGATTATTTATGACTTTTACATGTATGTACTTAGTTTTTTTTACTGAATGTATCTTCTTTTTTTTTTTTTTTTTTTTTTTAACAATGTCTTCATCTATGAAATAAGTTGAAGCTTTTAAATTTAACAAGTTAAGAAATTTTTAATTTTTATTTCTAAATAAATATCTATTATAAATCAAGGTAAAAAATTTAGAAATAGAATATCATTTTTAATAGATGTTGTACAAGATTTCAACCAAATAATCTCTATTATAGCTAGAAAAACTTATTTTTTGATATATTGTCTTTTTTGGCAACCATAGTCCATATTTTGTGATTGTATTACTTTTTAAAATAATTTTAAGTAATATTCTCAGGTTTTCTATAATATAAGTATAAATCTTCTTAATAAAGTTAAATTTTTTTTGTTCAATGAGAGATTTAAAATACACAATATTTTTTTGCATAGGTATTGGCCTTGATAAATAAATTTCTAAAACTTAAAAATTATTTTTATGATTTTATTTATTTTTTTCTAATCAAAAATTTTTTTTGGACGTCTTTCAAAAAGTTTATTGCCACATGCAATGGCTTGAGCAATAAATTATTCCAAAAAAACTGCTCTTAATATTGTCAATAAAAAAAGTTTTAAAATTATCTTTTAATTTATATTAAAATTGATTAATAAAGGTTTTAACATTTCAATCTATATTGCAAACAAGATTTTGGAATTTAGCAACATATATGGTGGTTGAATGTGATCTTTATTATAAAAATAAGAATTTGGTTTCTATTATTTTTTTTAATCATTTTTTTAAATATATCCATAAATACTTCCAAAAATAAATTTAAATTATAATTTAAATTATAGAAGAGTAATGAATCATTTTCTATCAAAGATAAAAATAATAAAAGAGCACTTTTAGATAGAAGTGTGCTTATAGATTTAACTTATATAAATCCATGAATATATTGGAAAAGATGTAATCTTAGATAGAATTTGACTTTTTAAAAAAATCCTTGAAATTTTGATTTGATTCCATCAAACTTTTCTAATATAATAATCTTTGCTTCTTTCATACTTGTAATAGCAAGGCTTCTTGTATTTAATTGTGAAATTGTTCTATTTACTTCTTTTAACTACACAATTTTTTTATGTAGATTTTGCCTTCTCTAATGAGTATAGAAATAATACATCTATAGTTGATATTAGAAATATATAATATTTCCATTCAAAGAGAGTTAACAAGCGTGTGAAAATTTGCAACAGTTGTAAATTTATTCTCACTTCTACCAATTGTAGCATCCATAATTTTTTCTTCCATCGCTTTAAAACACAACAAAAGAAGTGTAATAATCTACTCATTTTTAAAATAAAATAAGAACATTGAAATACTACTCTTGTCAAATTAAAAAAGATATAAATGATAAATAATACAATCCTCAATATATTCTTGTATTACTCAAAAGAATAGATATTCACTCAAAAAATAATATAATATTAAAACTAGCATAACTATTGCTAAATACAAAAAGTCTAGATATTATTAAAATATGACTAAAAAAAATGCATTAATAAAAGTTGAAAAGGCTTCACTCTTACCTCCATATATATTATCTAACTATGAACTATGTGGCAATGTTCTATAGGGCCTTCAACACATGTCCAACTTGCAAGATATGTGTCTAATTTGGAAGATAAATTTCCAATATATATACCATGTGGTCAACTTATTGGTCAAGTTTTCAACTTATCAATCAACTACAAACATATGTGAAGTCAAATCTGCATCTATGAAGTTTATAAAAACCTATTCTATAAGATAATACCAAATTTATCCATATTTATCTTCTACCTAATAATTTTTATATAAATAATCATATATTTTTGTGACACTTTGGTACATTCTATACTAACTATTTATTAAAATTACATTAAATATAACTATTTATTAAATATGATAAAAGATATTTATTTTCAAAGACACCAATAGTGTACATTTTTTTACTTTTCTACAAGTTTTGAAGAAGAATTTGTCAAATCAAAGTAGCTTAAGATAAATATTTCTAGTATCATTGATATTTTAGATTTCAATCCTAATTATTAATATTCAATTTTTTTTAAAGTATAAAAGAGTATAAAGAATAAAAATGCATCTATAGAAGTTGAAAGAAGTATTATAGAAGTATTGTAGAGTATTAAAGCTTTTGAAATAATTGAATATAAGATAAAAAATAATTAAAAAAAAATAAAAAATAAAAAAAATAAAAATAAAAAAGTCACTTTTGTTAAGAAATTTTGGATAAAGGAAAGAAAAAAAAAGAAACTAATAGAATTAGAGAATCAAAACAAGATGCAAATATAAGGGGATAAAGAAATTATCAAAAAAAGCTATTACTTATCTAAGCTAGTAAAGATCTAAAATTATATTAGATATAAAAAAACAATAAGACTAAAAATAAGAGCATGCAAAATATAAATAAATTTTTTTCTAATGAATAAGCTTATATATTTTGGTATTTTTATCTTTTTATTTTTACTTTAAATTACATCTTTTCTTCTAAATATTTGATTTTTTTAGAATCATGTCTATTTTATATATAACTAAGCACAAAAACTTTACTTATATTTTAGGATATATGATGATACAACTACATTATAAATTTGACAACTATCAATGGTTATTTTATCCCTTATCACATCTATACCAATAATGCTAATTTTTTATGGTCCTTTATAGTATTCAATTTGCCTTCTTAAACTCTACATAACATATTAAATGATCATTGTAATTTTTAATTTTATAACCTATTATAAATGAAAAAATTGATAGGTTGTCTTAGGTTTTTATTAAAATGACTAAGTTTGCTCACCTAACCTAGTTCAAATGTAGGGGTCCTTAATAAACATGTATGTCCATTTATATACTATGCAACCAAATTTGAAACTTCATTATAAGTGCATTATTTTTTATTCATAGTTCATATATTTTCATTCATAATATCTATTCACAATTCATTTCATACTTTATTATATGTGAACAAAATTACTTGTAAATTATAAATGAACTTATTAGTTTATCAATTTTTTTTTGTTTACAATGAACAAATACCTTATTGGTTTTTTTCATTTTTTATTTTATCATTTCATACTTTATTACAAGTGAACAAATTTATATGTGAATTGTGAATGAATTCATCAGTTTATCAACTTTCAATTAATAATAAAAAAAATGCTCCATTAATTTACTTTATTTTATTTTTTCATTTCATACTTTGTTACATGTAAACAAAGTTACATGTAAAATATAAATAAACTCATCAATTCATCAACTTTTTAGTTTACAATGTAAAAATGTCTCATTAATTTATTTTTTTAATTTATTATTTAATTTTTTAATTTCATATTTTATTACATGTGAACAAAGTTACAAATAAATTGTGAATGCACTCATCAATTTATCAATTTTTTAATTTACAATGAAAAAACGCTCTATTAATTTAATTTATTTTATTTTATTTTTCATTTCATACTATATTATATGTAAACAAAGTTATATATGAATTATGAATGAATTCATCAATTCATTAATTTTTTAGTTTATAATAAATAAATATCTCATTAATTAATTAATTCATTTTTTATTTCATTTTTTTCATTTCATACTTTGTTATATGTAAATGAAGTTATATGTAAATTGTGAATGAACTTATTAATTTATCAAATTGTAAAATAAACTCATCAATTCATCAATTTTTAATTTATAGTGAAAAAATGCCTCATTAATTAATTTTTTATTTTATTTCATACTCTATTATATGTAAAATTAATTGAATTTGTTTATTGTAAACTAAACAAAATGTCTCATTAATTTGAAGAATTTTGTGTTCCTTCATTATGCAGCAATGTATTATTATTGTCACATAGTTAATATTATTATAGTTAATATTATTATTATACATTTCAAAACAAGAATATCTTCTACATAGAAATGCATCTAATATCAACAAATTCATATGGTTACAACTAAGCAACCATGATCAAGAACCTTGTTCTACTTAAAGAGCAAGATAATTGCAACAATCATGGCTAGTTCTACAAAAATACCTACATTGCCGTAGACTTATTATTATATGCTCAAACAATCAAGGATTCCTAAAAGTATTTGCAAGTCTACTACAAATTGTAATAGATGTTGGATCAACAACAAGATTGGTCACACTTTTTGAAATACTTATAATGCCATCTATGAGCCTATGTTGTCATGATGTAACATGACTAATAGATGAAAGAGTGTGAAAATTATTATAATATAGGAGATCTTAGTTCAAAATATTAGAGAAAATTATCTTATAAATATAGTTAATAGTCAAAAGGGTAGTAAAACTGAAAAGTACCAATATTACCTTTTACAAAATGGCCTTTTATTTACTTTGTTGGACCATAAATAAGGAAAAATAAAGTAGATTAGAAAATAAAAAATATGAGCATTTATAGGAAGAAGTTAGGAATTTATTTTAACAAAAATTAACTCAAAAAGATAAAATTTGATACCCGAGGAGGGCCAATTATCAACTTGGATCAAAATCTGATCCCAAGGGACAAAACTGAGCACCTATAGCAACTCTGAGGTTCTTTTGGTAGATCGAAGAATAGAATTTGAGAGCAAACTAGATAAGATTTCTATGAATGTTATTTTTGTGTAGTTTGGATTTGTAATGACTTTGTGAGAGCTTTACAAAGACAAGTTTTTTTTTAGATAACTTGGATTTTATAAAATAAAATAGGATTGACGTTTTGGATAATTTCAAGAGTTTTGTAATAGATCTATAGGTGAAATTTTGTGAATTAATGGTTATAATTATGCTTAATATATTTTTTGAATTTTAGCTAGATCTAATAGTTGAATTGAAGATTATTGAGGTTTAAGTGGGTCAAGGTCTCAAAAAGTAGAATTTTAGGTCTAGTGAGGTTTTTTAAGATTCCTTACAATCTACTAGTTGGATTGGAGTGAAAGTTATATATTTGGGTAGTAGACTTGTTTTACTTCATATGTGAGAATTTTGAGATTGATTGAATGATTTGATAAGAAGAAATTGACACTAGAAATTCAACATTTAGATTAGAGAAGAAGGCCAACCCATACCTAAGCACATTTTTGTGGTTATCATCCATTTGAAGTTAAGAATATTATCTTACTCTTTAAAATTTTTGAGCTTAATCCAATAGTTGGATTGGAAGAAATTAAGTGCTAAAGTTTTGTAATTTTGAAGGATATTGATTATTGCTATTGGATATTAGTTATTGCTATTGGATATTGGTTTTTGCTACTGGATATTGGTTATTGCTACTAGATATTGGTTATTGCTACTTGATATTGATTATTGCTATTGGATATTGGTTATTACTATTGGATATTAGTTATTGCTACTAGTTATTGGCTATTGTTACTGGATATTGGTTACTGCTATTGATTCTTCATTACCGCTATTAGTTATTGGCTACTATTATTGGTTATTGGCTACTATTACTGGTTATTGGCTACTACTATTGGTTATTGGTCACTGTTATTGATTATTAGTTGCTGCCAATGGTTACTGTTACCAAAGCCGATTACTATTACTGATTATTTGTTGTTGCAATTTTTCTTTTATCTTCCATAGCCAAGTGCGCGATGTATTTTCAAGCTAAATGCTACGTAATATGACAATGTTATTAATTGGCCCATAGCAAATTATATACTTTGCAATATACTCTAATGTAGTATTTATCATTATAGATAGTATAATTGTAACTATCAATAATTCAAGCTACCAACGTTGATCAAAATTGTCAACTTCCAAAGCACTATCAACCTCTATCAACCTTTGGAATGTATATAGATAAGGCATATTTATTGATGATGCAATTACACATGAATAAGCTCTAGTTATTGCTAATATGTTTTCTACGTATTTGAATTTCTTTGCTGCTGCTTTCAAGGCATAATGTAAAATTTTGTTAATGACTTAGGACCATATAAGATTGAAATATGTAATCAAGTAGCATATAGCATCCAAAATCAACTTCAGTCAAATTTTAGCTAGTTGAGCATCAATGGCCAAGTTGATATTCTTGTATATATCATTAAGGTTGTCCATAGATACCATGATCTAGCCTTTTATTATACTATGTAGTCCCTCAAGACATGATGTTGTGTAATAGTTACAATGACAAATATGATTAGTCCAAAGTTTTATGAACTTTGTATGATATGGAGATAATCAAATAATATTGATATATCTCACAACAACATTATCAAAGTTGTATTCTATGCCATTCACAACTTCCTTGTATTCTTTGATATTAGTTGCATAGACTATTACCTTCCATGCAATCATAAAGGCCTCAAAATTGATAGCATCTCAAATAATAGTTTTAATATTTGATTATACATTTTTTTTCAATATGCCATAAATAAAGCAGTTATTGTGTTTCAACATTTGAAAATATAATGTCAATTACATGCATGACTCTGAGTTTGCAATAAGTCACAAAAACAGATGGAAGCATCGATACAAACATAGATTGTATCTACTTTAGAGCCTAAATATAGTTGTCTTCTTTTTTTGCTTGTATGAAGCAAAAGTATAGCAAAAAAGAGTGATTTGTGCTTGTATTGATAGCAACTTGCAATAATGGCATTTGAAAGCAATTCATCTTGTATGTCAAGTCTAATAAGATGATGTTGAGTATATACTTCTATTGGCATGCAAGTTCAATTGTCTTTCGAAATGCAAAGAATAAATAAAAAAGCCTACTGTTGTTATTCAATTTTTTTATATAGAAGATGTTGTTGTTCTCTAATTCATCTAAATGCACGTCTAAAGGAATGCAATTGTGAAGTTCTTCTTGTTTCAAAGCATCTCAAAGGTTGTATATGTCTCTTTGAATACATCTACTATCAAAGTTGAACTACATCACCATAGCATTAACGACTTGAGGAGAGGCACCAATATCAAACAACTTTCAAATCATTTCAACTTTGTTGATTGACAAAGTTCTTCTTAATGGATAAATTGCTGCATTAGTAGCTAAGCTATGGCTGTAATCAATGTTTATCATATAGGATGTCCATATTATATCATCTTCATGTAAGATATATCATAATTTGATTTGAAAGAGATACTAACTTAGTGTAGATGTAATGGCTTGGCTTGTAGCACTAATGGTGTTCTTACCTTGAATGATATAGCAAAGAAATAGAGTGCATGTAAGTTTAGTATTAAAAAACGTGTAGTTATATAGTTGTTGAAGCATGAATCTACAATGACAAGCAAAATATTTTAAGAGAATCTCTTCTTCTTCTAGTGTCACATAGGTTTGCTAAAGAAGTGGCTAAATTTGTTGCTACTATTGTTACTTAGCATGTATTATTTGGTAGCTAGTATTTATTGGATACATTATCTGCCAAGTTCATTGGAAACTATAGATTCAATATGTGAGAGATAACAAAACAAAAAAAAATAAACCATAAAAGCAAGGCTTCAATTAGAGACAACTACGTCTTGATCGCCTAATGTGGATTCCAACTTTGAAACAGTGATCGCATAATTATAACCATTGCTACATCATAAAAGAATACAAAATTCTTCAAATACTTCATTACATTTGTTACTTAAATTTATGGATTATCTTTCTATTTGATGAACTAACTCATTTGTTGATTTCACATATAACAAAGTATGAAAGAATAAAAAATTAATTAATGGGATATTTTTTCATTATAAATAAAAAAATTGATGAATTGATGAGTTCATTTAAAATTCACATGTAACTTCATTCACATGTAACAAAGTATAAAATATATATATATATATATATATATATATATATATAATAATAATAATAAACTAATTAGTTCATTTACAGTTAATATGTAACATTGTTTACATCTTATGAAGTATGAAATGAATTGTGAATAAATATTATAAATAAAAATAAATAAATTGTGAACAAAAATAATGCACTTATAATGAAGTTTCAAATTTGGCTACATAGTACATTAATGAACATACATGTTTAGTAAGGATCCCTACATCTGAACTAGATTACGTGAGTAAACTTGGTCATTTTAATGAAAACTCAAGTCAACCTATCAATTTCCTATGAATAATTATGCCAAGAGTTATCTTAAAAATATCAATTAGTTTTGATAGTCATCATCTTTTTTAAACTTTTAATCTTACAACATCCATAAATAGAAATAATTTAGCCATAACAAGATTGTTAAGACACTTAAATTATATCTTGAATTGTAGAACTTTAAACTATTTTTTTTTTTGCATAAGCTATATAAATAAGATTTTTAGAATATCTTTTAAAATATTTCAAGGATAAATATAGAAGATACTCTTTTTTATAATATCATAATTGTATTTTGGTTTATTTTTCTAATTTAAAAGAACAAGAAAAAAAAAATAATACACTATTTGATACATATTGAAATAACTTTTAATCTTATTTTTTGTTATGTTTTCTTTAAAATAAATCCAATTAAATTAGACAATTGACTTATAAACATCTATATATTTTACAAATATCTATAAACTATGTGTATCATCTTATCATACTATGAAGTATTCAGTTTTCTCTAAATATTGAAGATTTATTCAAACAAACTTATGTATTCTTTGTAACAAACTCTTTTTTAAACATGTGACTTCTTGCATCTACTTTTAAATGAGATCTCTTCTATCATACTAGAATTGAAAAAGTATAATCTTATGTTGTTCTCTATACTACCAACCCTCCCTAAAATCCAAATATCAAATAAGGTCTATTTTACCCCCTTAATGTCATGCCATCCTAGTCTAAGAAGTACATGATAAAAATTATGCACCTTTATAAAAACAAAATTAATAGAACATTATAGGTTGAAATAAGACATCTAAATTCAATTAAATTATGAAAAAAACCTAAACTTTATATTTACATTATTTAAGTTTGATATGTATAAATACATTTCACACAAAATATTCTTCAAAAAAAATTCATTCAACAATATGTTTTACAATGATAGGAGTTAAATCAGTGTAATTTTTTATGTCAAGTCAGTATGGCATTCTTATAATTATGTTTCATTTCCATTCTATATATATATATGTGAAAAGAAAACCAAACATAAATATCCTGCTAATGTTATATTGCTCCTCTTCCCATAATATAACAGCTAAAATAGATTCAGTTGCTTTACATCTAGATCATAGTAGAAGAGTAGCCTGGATCCCTTCTGTCCATAGGCTGAAAATATGCTGTCAAATAGATCCGCTTCATAGTTGCATGGCTACGCCCCATTGTTGAAGCCCAAGGCTGCACCTGATCGAGCCTTGATCAGAGCAATCCACAGAATTCTTCCAACACCTCTGTCCTTCAGAGTAGGCAACCACTCCGATATGTGAGGATGAGAGTTTCTTAACTCTAACAACAAGCTTCAGCTTCATTCTCCATCCGAGACACATAAGTTCCTGCAGTCGAGCTTACTGCACACCCAACCACTTGCACTGACAAGAACCCAGCTTCCCAAAGGTGTTACTCGAACGGCATAAACCCAAGCTTAGAACATGGCAGGGAGTATCACAGAATGAAGAAGAAAGATGTAAAAAACATAGTACACGGGCTTAAACAAATGAAGTGAAGCTCAAGCATTGTTGTACAGTGTCAACGTAAATCTGTGGCGGTTGATAAACCAGAAAGTAGGTACAAATATAATTGCAGAGGAGCGGGTGTCACTACAGCAAGAATAGCAACGTAAAGAGAGTGATTGATGAAAGTAAACCTTAGAAAAAGCCTAATGTAGAGTTCATCTGGTGGCGGTCCGTCGCTGTTTTCTAGTAGTCATTAAGGATCAGCCATCACATTGTTGCTGATAGCTTCGATATGCCGAAGCAATTCACAACTCTCAGTCAAGTGTATTGAAAAATCTCAAGCATACTCGAATACACTCCAGCTATGATCAACGCCCATGATGCATTACATCTCTCTTTCACACCGGCCGTGCCATTACTAAATTCGATGGGTGCGTGTCCTAGACAATCTCACCAGAAATTGCCAAGCAATAGAACATAGTAACAGAATGGAAAACCTAGCGATAAATCAATGGACAATCCAACTCCTTCCGAATATAAATATGTGAATTTTTTTATTAGTACTCATCAACCCATCTCCGTAGACAAAATAGCAGAAAATTGCAATTGACGGGAGTCAATTGCAAAACTTCATTAACCATCTTTAGCAAACGTCCTAATTATCAGGGCTACTAATACCTCACCGTGCTTAGATGAAGTTAATTCCCGGCTGCCATCAGTTCAGAGGAATAGCTTCAGCACATCAAGGGTCACCTCTAGTTCGATTCAAGCGAGAGTCGCTCCTAACGCTAACTGACCCAAAGCCTTATTCAGGTAACTAACTAGCAATCTTCAGCCCAGCACATCCTGCTGCATAGACACTAATAATTCTTGCCACACTGTATCAAACTGCCCGCTCCTAAAAACAATCCAAACACAGCAGCACTCCCCAGCGTAGTCTGGCCAACATGCCGCACCTTGAGCATGCCAGGGATCCTATACCGAAAGGCCTCGTAAGTGCCGAAAACTGCCCCGAAAGCGCCCCCGACTGCTCCTCCAATTCCAACGCCAGCCACAACGCGCGTCAAGCAATCGTTTCCCGCCATCGCCTCCGCCTCGCGCACCCGCACTGACACACGGAGCGTCAATGCTCTGCAACAAACCTTCCCTGAACCCTGACCCTTCACTCAAAAGACCTCAAGCTCCAACAACCATTTGAAGCCTCGTTTGAATTCGATGGCCCCTCACATCCAGCACACTCGGCTCACCGACTGGTGTAGACATCCATGAACCCCCCCTGGCAGCTTGCTTCAATGGCCCGTTTCCACGATCGGCCAGGCGCATTCTATAGCCATAGCCATTTCCCCCCCTCGGCAACAGATGCAAGCCACGTAGAGGCCCTTCGCTGCAGAATCCTGGAGCCTGGAATTAGGGCACCAGGCTGCTGAAGCCCTCTCTTGCTTGTTCACGTTCTCCATTTCCGAGAACGCGTTCGAATCTCACCGATGATTAGATGATCGACATTCATCCTGTGCCTTTTGTTTGGAACCATCTTCGTTAACATGCATGGTTTGAAGCGATATATATACCCGTGGAAGATGGTGACTCAGAAAAAAATGGAGTAATTTATTCAACACAAAATTTTTCTTCAAAATTATATTTCAAAAATATTTATATTTACATTTATATATAAATTTGTATGGAAATTTTAAATAGATCCACTTTTTTACTAAATTTATCTACTTATGATATGATAATCATGATGAATGTGGTTGGTTTTCATTGATTTTGGATCTAGTAGTGGAGAAATGAATCCATAGATAAATATTTTTTCATAATGTTTAGAATCAGTGGATCAAATTAGTAAAAATCTTTTTCTATTTAATATTCTCCTATACATATTGTAATTAAATAGTAATGATTTCATTATGTATTGACTTAATTCTATTCAATTTAAATATATATATATATATATATATATATTTTATCTAGTGATAATATCAAGGACATGAATTTCAAAGAACTAAAAGATCAATACACTCTTATGTCACTTGAAAAGATTGGAGAATCACTCAAAGATGGTATAATATTAAACTAAAATGGCTATTGCCAAAGTCAAAAAGAATAGAAAGTCTTGAAACAAGCCGAAGGATTAGAAAAGCATTGATAATAGTGAAGAAGGCTTCATTCTTACCTCCATATATACTATCCAACTAGAAATTGTGTGGCGAAATCTTGTAGGACCTCCAATATGTGTTCAATTTGCAAGACAAGTGTCTTAACTTGCAACACAAGTTTCCTACATGTACACCACATTGTTAGCTTATACTACAAGTTATTTACATATATGACATATGGCTCACATGTTGAATAGGTTTTTAACCACCAATCAAATATAAACATGTATAAAATAAAATATGCATCTATGAAGCTTCTAAGAAGCTTTGCCACAAGATAATATAAAATCTACCTATATTTATTTTTTATCTAGTACTTCTTATCTATCGGTGATAGATAAAAATTTAAAATTAAATATACATATATAATATAATATTTTAATAAAATAAAAGAATTTTTTATTTTTTAATTTATGTTTAAGCTTTTTAATATTTTTAACTAATTTTTTAATAACTCAAAAAATTAAATTTACATTTAATTTATAATATGAAATATAAAATATATTTAAATTTAAAATTATAATTTTAATTATAAAATATTAAAATTAAATAATAAATATAATCTATTATGGATAATTAATTAAGATGATTTAATTAAAACTTATTGCATCATCTTATTTTAATTAATTTGCTACAAAAATTCTATTTTTAAGAGATTTAATCTTTGAAACGTTATGTGAGTCAAAGATACACATCTAAAAAAAACTCTTAGAAAGATAATATGTTTGTGTATTGTAAATTAAGAAGAAAGAAACCATAGAAGATATATGCTCATATGATAAAAGTTTTTAGAATGGCTATTGTCAAATATAAAAAGATTGAAAAGCCTTGAATCAAGTTTAGAATATAAGAAAGGTATTGACAAGATTGAAAATAGCTTTCATCTTATCTCTATATATACTAAAAAGAAGATCAGTAAAAGCTTCTTAAAGATCACAAAGTTGATAGCTTAAGCCTCAAAATTGTAGAATGATTTGGAAGTGGCTTTCTAAAGGTACTAGATTTTTTATTTAAAAAAAAATTTATAGCCATAAAGCATATTTTAAAAAAACTAAAATTGTATAGAACTTTTTTTTCAACATTTAAAAATATATATATTAATTATTTAATGTGTATATATATATATATATATATATATATATTTAATATTTTTTACTTCTATTTACTTAAATAATATAGGTATTTTTTATAGCACAAGTTCTTAGCTTTGACAATCTTAAAATATATGTTTCTACTTATTGCATAATATTGCATTGTATAAGGTCTTGTTTGATAATAAATAATTAGAAAATAATTATGAGATAGAAAATTAGTTGGATTCAATTGTTCTTCAATTTTTTTATTTCTTCTATTGGTTGATTTTATAGAAATTTTTAGAAAATAAAAAAATAAAAATCTATGTATAATTTTTTAAAATAATATTATTATTATCTAGTACCTATTATTATATAAATAGATTTAAAATAAATAAATAAATAAAACTCTATAGATGAGTATTTATATTGATAGTTGAGTAGAATATTCTACACATACTTAATATCTCTTAAGTACAAGGCTCTTTGCTTTAAAATAGGATATCATGAACAAAATTCTAATTTATATATATATATATATATATATATATATATTTCATACAAAATCATAAAAGATAAATTATTGTACAAATGGTGGATAAGAGTAATTTACTTTGATAAGTCTTAGAATTTATTCCTCTTGCAAACATTTATAGTAGTATGTTGTTTGATCTATTGCATACCAAATACATATTTTTCTTTTGGAAACAAATTAACCTCACTTAGGATCATTACTTGTGACCTAATAAACCAAATAAAAAGCTAAAGAATTATAAAGAATTATAGACTTGCTTGAATCCTTGAATGAAATCAACATCTACAAGGAATATCTATTAACATGATAAAAATAATTCAAACAAACTTTATTAGTAAAAAAAATTTATAATTTAATAGCAACTAACAAAATTAAGTTGTGAGTTGTTACCAACTTGGAACCAAGTTTATATATATATATATATATATATAAACCATCTTCAAAACTAAAATTCATATGAAACACTAATGGATTATTTCAAGTTGGAAATTTCTCCAAATCAACTTTATTAACAACCTCAGTTTGAAATTAGGGATTCTCATTTATTTTCTTTTTTAAAATTATGTTGTATATTATGCAATACAAGGACAACATGTCAAATTATCTTTAACAACCAATAGTTTTATCTCATAATCCTATTGTAAAAATGTAATCAGCAACAATACAATTTTGAAATATTTTCACATCATTGAAATGTGACGTAGAAATTCCATTCCTAAGTTTGATTATGGCCCTAGTATGATAACACCCAGTTTTTTGTTTCACTCATTCCACGTCTACACATAATATCCAAAGAGAATGTGGATGGAAACGTCTTTTCAGAATATTGAAAAGTAGATTAGACAAGTTATTCTGATTCATAGTGATTAGACTGGAAACATTGTAGCATTACTGAAGTTGAAAAACAAATCACCTACACATGGCTCTAAACCTACTCCTACTGTGGCCCTAGCTTAGGCTCCTACCAAGATATGAGTAGGATTTCCCAAGTTGTAGAGCCTATCTTGGATGGCACTGCATCAAAACAATGTCAAATTATCGTTCTTTGGTGAACGTTCCATCTAGTAGAGCTGCCAGATAGGCGGATCCCGATGGCAACAAATTAGAATGTGGAATCACATGAGCATGGGCTTCAACAGTCAGACCTTCATCCGGAATCTTACAACTTGCAGAAGAAGCTTTCTCGGGAGGTCCATGACCGGTACGCACACGCTGCTTTCACCTGATATTATTTAGACATTGCTTAATTAGTTATTAATAAATGTATAAAACAAGAGGCATACACGTCAAAACTCTTGAAATATGGTAAGAAGCATGAAAACTCAAGAAGGTATGGATCTAAGCAATAACATTATGTGGTATACATTATCTGCTAAGCTACCATCTCACGCAGCACTATACTTTAGAGGTCCTACGTTGGAACTATGAAGCAAAGCTACGGATTGAGGGAAAAAGAAAGAATAGGACTCCTGGAAACAATTTACTCGACATCCGTCGCGTCACTGGAATGGAAAATTACTCCAGGGAGTCGATCACGTTTGGTAAGAAGCTAAGAAATATCTAAGAGAGAACATCCAAGCCCAAATATCATGTAATGCTTACAGGATTCAAAAAGCTAACCCAACTAACCGTGCACAAATTAGTAGAATGAGAACCTAATACAATGTCCTGCCGTTGTCAAGCATCCCAGACAGAAAGCTACATCATGAAGTCGGGCATCGCGGTCATCCTAAACCAGGATTCGAAAGGAGACTGAATACTGAACACTCTGCATGCTAGGAACTCAAAAACATTTGAAGAGGAGGAGTTCTAGATTAGATTAGAGTTAGCCTAAAAGTGAACATGTCAGTCGGTCTGGAATCCTGTTCAGCTGCAGAATATATGCGCACAAGTCGGGAGGAAGCTAATATTACATTCGAGTTTGCGATCTTCAAGAGCCCCTAAGATTTTAACTGCAGCAAACGTACATGTCACAAAACCTCAAAACTTGGCAAGAAAATAGAGCGAAGGCACTCACCAAAATTAAAACAGAGCGACAAACTGTAAATGGAGTTGAAAAAAGTGACACAACACCCATATCGATCTCCAACCCTTATGTGATGCTTCTGCACAGAACTGTACCCACGTATCCACGTATCCATTAATCCTTCATACAAGTAGGGCGACGAACGCATGGGAACTTTAAATCGATCGGATGTAATATATGCTCCTACCAACCTCAATCATGAAGATTTTAAAACATACAAAACACAGTGAAGGAAAATCAAAAGACCGATACCAGCCGACTCAGATACCAATCTAGACAGTGTGAGTACATCTATCTGATCACCTTGTCGAACTAAAGAAAACCTAAATCAGAATGCAGAATTCATCAAATACCACAAGTACTGCATAATCTTTGTCCGAGTGAAAGCATACCTGTTTCTTTGAAGAGATCAAGTAAGATTTTGGATCGTGAAGAAGAACCCTGAGAACCTGGACCATTCTGTTTCTAACTATCCTTGTCAAATTGAATGATCTCCTAATGCTTTTGTATAAGCTAGTTGCGTCGACAAGTAATGTATGTAAAGTTTTCCTTTGCTCGTGCCCATCAATTGTGAGTTTAAGAATTGTGGAGGCGCATGGAATGATACCATCATTTTCAGAACATAGATCAGCCATCCTGCGCTCCATAATCAGGTCCGCCACCTTCTGGCAGTTTTCAGTTGACATCATCTACAAAAACGAAGCAAAGATTACATCAGTCTATCAAGTTAAACAGCAAATGTTTGAAACATAAATCGAAGAGGAACCGTAGTAGATTGTTTCTGAATACCCTGATATTACATCGATTCCTAATAGAAATACAGCTTTTGCCCTGTATTAAGCAAGCTGCAATAATCAATTAATCTTACTAAAACCTATAAATTAGGAACTAATGACGAACGAACTGTGAAATGTGTCAAATTCAGTTGCTTGCATAGGCATACTTTCAGAAGCCTGACAATTTCCATTTCGATCTTGTTATGTTCGTCAAAGTTATGCCCAAAAGTTATCTTATCTAACTCCGTCTTAAATTAGCAGGTTGAAAGAACTCTAAAGAGCCTTCGAAACTACTTAACTGCGACGACGTTCTGGTGGTTTGTTTACTCAATCTGACCCTGTAAAAGAAGAGTGAATTGTCAAGCTTCGTACGGCTCCCAAGCCGTTGAACCAAAGATTCTGCATAGAGAAGGTGAGCGCGAAAGCGGAAATCCCAAACGCGAAAAAAATGGTATGAACTTGAAGCTTTAGCGTAGGAAATTCAGTTACGACCAATGAAGCTGAAAGAATGGATGCAAGCATAGACAAGCAATATTCTGCAACTTCCCAGTTCTAGCCACGAAAGTTCCACACGCACCTATAATATAAATAAGCAATGACAAATGAATTAGTTTGAATTTTCAAAAATAAATATAATAATAACTGATAAGAGCGAGACATTTCCAAGCGGGAGTCGATGCAACTGAAGGATTAGAATTTACGTGCAATATTTATACGAGCTAAGTGAAACCTTCTAACTTGCTACTTCAAATGCAGTCGCAAGACAATAGTCAAATGCGTTCATGGAGTGGAGGGTCTGGTTAGAATACAATCCATAGACAACAAAATCGTGCACATTGAATTAAAGCAACCAACAAACTCACAATCGTCAAAAGAGAACTGAATGTAACTGTTGAACATACACTATAATTATCGGTACTTAAGAAGAGCACCAAAAGCCTTCCGGTTGTACTTCACAGTTAAAACTTTACTTCTATGTGAGATCATTACGAGGAGACTTTTGAGCAAGATGGGTTCTAGATGTCTCGAATGTCTTATCCTCTCCCAACACCAATTTAAAATCAACCTGCAACCGTGTCACGCTACCTCCAGCTATATCATGGAAAAAAGCTTCCTTCCTAAACCACTTGTATTGCCTCTTTTTTGCATCAGTTTAACCAACCCTTGCGAACACATAACGAAGCGCAGAAACATAATGCTGCTATCAAGGTATCCCGCTTCTCCTTTTTGAAAGCATATCTAATGCGTGATATTCCATTATAAAGACAAGAAGATACTCCGATGGCTTCCTTACAAATTCACATGGTTAAATGATTCAACCTAATCTCGAGGACCAATTCGAAGCTGTACTGCATTCCGATGGACGGGTTTTCATGTAACACAGTTTCACGCCAACGAACATACTCAGCCCCATCCAATTCCATCACACTATGGGCCTCTTCAGGCAGAAAACAATTTTCCCGGAATGTCGCTCCCGAAAAGTAGCCGAATCGATTCTTAACGTTGACATATGTTTCTCTACGGGAAAATTTGTACCAGAAGAATTATATATTGTTAATTATTTCACTTTAAAGCCGAAGATTATGCTGATCCTGTACTGCACACCTAATTGACGTACTATCACTGGTTCACTTCGGATCAAGTCACCTAAATGAATTCGAAGAACTCTAATACATCACACTCGAGAATCTATGTTTGAACCCCTTGTGCGAGAAGGGCTACTCACGATTAATAGACCGAAGCGAATACCTGTTAAATATGAGCTTGACTGAGTACATTTCTATTCCCTAAGTATAAGACTCCGTCTTACGAGGTAGTGATCATCATCAGTCCAGGGATATTGAATGCTCGGACCACTCTCAACATGAACAGGAAATAGGTGCAAAACATCCTTCCATTCAAAGATGCCCCGAAACGCTGGGCCGATCGCTATCTGCAGGTCACCTGAGGAATCGTTTTCTACTTTTTCCTGGTAAAGATCGGTGCTACAGATTATGAACACTCCAAACCTGCGTTTTACAAGGCCATATTCATAGGTCTTCCGACAAAAACTCTTAACCTGCCTTGACCTAGAAGCGGATTCGTGTGAGCACGAACTGCCGACATGCAGTCTACCTATTCCAGATGGCTCACAATCAGGTGAAATCTACGATTGCACTGTCAACTGGAAGGTCCAACATGAAGTAAATCTTTGCAGATAATTTGAAAAAGTAAGAAAATCCTTCCAAAGAATGTTCACAAACTCCTGCAGGGAAACTAACACGAGAATATCCAGTACTGCATTAAGTGGGAATCCAATCTGATTTGCTGAGATGACAAAATAAAAACTCTTCGAAGAAACCAGCCCTGCTTTATCATAGAAAATCAACACACCTCACACTATTGACTGCAAATCCTCTGCACAAGAGCGAATGAGAAGTGATGCCGAAGCACTTTGGAATCAACGAGTCAGCCCTCTGACCTGAAAGCGTTGTACTTGCGGTCGCGCACACTCAAAGGTTACGAATTCTCAACAGCTAAATAAAGAATACAGATGTGGTGACGACAACAGCGAGCCTCAGCACCTCCATGGAGATGCTATCCGAACATGACTGTACACAACCATGGAAATCAGATTCACAATCGAATCAGCAACAAATGAAGAGAGCCGATCCGCTTCCTCCAGCTTCCTCGACCACGCCAATACCACAGCGCAGTCTACAGTCCTCATATCCCACGATACTCAAACAACAACACTCTTGCATTGCTTACAACGAGCAACACTGTGACCAACAACAACAGCAACTCGATGACCACTCTCGTGGAACACTCACAAGGACTCGCATCCACATTCCAGACTGTAATTCTACTCGATCCCTCCCCTTGCAATTCCTCCTTTCTCCCACATCACTCAATTCGCCATCCTGGAAACTGGACCAGCCACCGAACCAGGCAGCCTCCACAGGCCTGGTAACACACGGCCAGAGCTTCTATTGCGCGGTTTCCACACAAGTGAGGAAGGGAGCCTACAGCGGGCATGAGGTTGAGCCATTTACTAGAGAGCGGAGAAAAATTGTAAACCTGCGACGGCGATGGAGGCCCCTTGAAGCGAAATCGACCAAACTCAAACTGCACAGACAGGAGGACCTGACTGCCCTCTGCGATGTGACCTTGAAGCTGATGAAAAAGCTCACTGTATACCAGTGCAGCCCCGCCTGCTTTGTACGAGGGCAACAGGACGACGTATTCCAACGGAACTGGGCCCGCCACCATGACAAGCTCACCAATTCCTTCGCAGACAGGTGGGGGGGGGGCCCATGAATTGAACATGAACCTTGGGAAAGGATGGAATCCTGAGCCACGACGGCAGCCACGCAAGCAAGCACTGGCAGCATTCACGGGGAATCAAAACTCTTTTTATTAAAAGGCCCCAGCCACGTCCGTGGAACATGGGGGGGAGAAATCATCAAGTGTGAATAGAGCCAGCGAACTTAGCTGTCCTCCACAACCCCCACCACGCTGCTCTCGTCGCAGCGTGGGCATGGGCTCTCAGGAGCCAAGAATATGGCAAGTCCTGTTCTATAGCTCACGCCGTGAATGGAACCCATGTTCGCCTCAAGAAGGCCGGGCGGTGATTGGTGCCCATCACTTCACAGTGCGGTATCACCACATCGTTGCCATTAAGACTGTGGCATCTGTTGTTGGCGGGTATGGAGCGCAACGCAGTCATATGATATCCGGGTATTATACGGGCAGGGTATCTAAACTCCACTCTCCATGTTCACGTGAAGAGATCGTTTTTCCCGGGTGGTTCTCTTGACTAGGTTCTTCGTTCACACTGGTTGTCGTGTGGTGCAGTGCGCTTCATTTGCTCCCTGACCAGAGTCCTGAGCAGAACTCGCTGTTCCATTTGACCTCATGGAATGATTCTGGAATGCCAGTCTTGGGTTCCTGAGAATTTTAGGATGTGGCTATAAAATGCCCTAATCACAAACTACCCTGCATGTTTTTTGTTGTTTTTTTAACGGTTAAACACATGGAGTTTATTAGATGTACCCCTCTTGATGCCCCTCAGAATAATACATTCGCTGATCATGTACAAGACGTGTTTTAAAGCTTATACATATATAATTATATAACCAAGGTGTATGTTCATTTGAAAATCTTGAAAAAATAATGATAACATAATACAATATTTTTTCTCAAAAAAATAAAAACAACAAAGTATTGAATAAATAAACTCCTTGTTTGCATCTTATTTGTTGAGATGATATAACCTTCTTTATATAAATTATCTCTTGTATATAAAAACACATAAGGAAACAATTTTTTTCTTTGATTGGTTGCATCTCTAATTGTTTTATCAAAAGTGAAGTAAAAGTTGAGTTATGCAACAATTCACATGATCTTAATAAAATCAAGTTTACAGATTCAGATGGCCTTGACAACACATATGATTCATTTCTACCTCAAAAAAGATATAACATTGATTTTTGACTCAATCATCATTGTTTTCATCAAAAGAATTACTTTTTGTGACAACGGTACGGGTTCAATTATTATATACATATATATGAAAATAAAAATTCACAACTTAATATCAATATACATATCTATACTTTTCAAGAATATATATATATATATATATATATATTCTCTTAAAGTGTGTATGTATATATATAGAGAGAAAGGAAAAAAAATAAAAAATGAGATGTATTAGGTCAATAAATATTAATTGTCTAGTTCTTCAATACCTGATTATTCAATTCAAAATAGCATGTACATGGATTTTAATATTATACATGTCTGAATTCAAAATTCAATAAAGAATAATAGAATAATTTTTTCTACATTCAAAGATTCCATGAATGCATGTGCTGTGACTTTTATTTGAACTTTTTCAATGCAATTAAGTGCACTATTCTTTTTCAAAGCAATAGCTTGTGAAAAAATCATTCTGACATCTTAATACAATCTCTTACACTAATATTCAATTACACAGTAAATAGGCAGCTTGACCAAAGTATTAATGCCCACCATTAAATAAAATATGAAAACAGCCAAATAGTTGTCAAATACCTTGTCTTCCTTAACTTTTTTTCTTTTTTCTTTTCTTTTTTTTTGACACAAATAAAGATTTCTTTATTGCAGTGTATTAGAGTACACTATCCCAACCAGGTGGATTAGATTATTGCCTATTATTATGTGCAAAAATACTACTGGGTCCAACAAGTTTTCAATTTGGTCTGTATTGCATCCATGTAGCCAAGATATTGTTTTTGCACCACTGTTGGCAAAATTTCTATGTCAATTCATCCCCTTTAACAGACTATGTTGCATTCATTTTTGGGTTTGAAACCAAGCATTCCTACTATAATCAATGAGATGAACCCAAATCTTTTGATATAACTTTTTCTTTGCCTAGTGAATACCATTGAAGGTGGCATTATTCGTCTTGATCCACAGCAACCAGGTAACTATGCTGCAAAGTAACACCCATAATTGACTTACCAATTTGAATTTGTAGGAGATCTTCTATGCAAAAATGCAATACTTCTACGAGGGAGAAAACTATGGAGAATTTATTAGATGATTATAACTACTTCTTATATCTCTATTTACTATCATGTGGACCTCCTATTGCATCCATTGGAAGGATCATCTATTGCTGACCTACTCAACTGTGTTGTTTGATTTGCATGAGCCAACAATCGTGTAACATAAATTCTCCATCCTATGTTTTTTCTACAGAGGTTCCCTCACCTTCAATGAAACTCACTGGACAACATTGATCAATATTTCCATTGAATCTGCCTCTCCATGCATTCATAGCTAGTGCCTAGTGTAAAGTGAGCCAAAGCAACCATGCCTCTTTTTGTACTCTTTCTTTATTTCATGTGTTGGCCTGCTTAAGTTAAAAATTTGATGTCAACATCCATACTACTTTTGAGTTACTACATTTTGTATTACATGTAGCTTGCGCAATAGTAAACAACCCGTTTTAGTTGTATATTATTTGAGAGGGACTTGATCTAGCAATTTGAAGTGGCCAAGGTGCCAAATTAAGACTGTTGATCTGAGTGTAATAAAAGAGGTCTAGCTTTTTTCTTTCACTAGATTGCACTGGATTTATTCTCACTTTCTTTGGGATGTCCAATGTTGGTATTTCTTCTTGTTCTTTTCTCCTCTTATTTTTATTCTGTTGTAACTTGGTTGCCTTTGTGATTTCTATCAAGATACATCCTTATGCTTTTAATAGATATATACTAATGGAATGCAATATCCTATACTTTGTGCCTTGTGTGGTCAGTAAATAGGTTTTGACTACTTGTCTTACCACCATGGGAGCTCTTGCAATTTTAAACATGAACAATTCACCCAAAGTTGCAACAATTTAGCAATGATCTTATAACTAATATTTACTAAAGTAACTAGTCATTACTTAGATAGATCATATCTTGAACCAATCTTATGTAGCAAAGCTATTAGTCCATAGATCACCTCATTGGAGAAGTGACCCTCTTTAATACTTTTTTATAGCATATCTAGATATTCTATCTTTATTGGATTCCAAAAAGCTTTATAAAATTCCAATATTAATCTATTTGCTACTATTGACTTACTTCCTTAAATAGTATTCAACACCATTGTTAGCTCCCTAAGTGTAATTGGCCTCTTTAAGCTTTCTTTTGTTCCTTCTTCTAGCTAGCAAGCTATACAATTTGTTACTTTTTGTCCAAAACTTCTTATACTTGATGTGATGTCTTATCACTTGTATTATTTGCTATAGAAGGTCTAACATACATGAGCCATTACTTTTGTAGTGCCTTACAATTGGCCATATTTATCTACTAACTTTACAATATATAGGATTACAGAATATTCTTTATATGTATAAAAAATATCAACATAGCAATTGTCACATACTTTCTTCCATTTTAACTTAGCTTAAGGTACTTGTCCTTCGACTTTTTGGTTTATGAGCTATTGTAGCTTGTCAGTATAGCTAGCTAGCTGACCTTAATTAATGTTGTTCCTTGAATTCTAATACAATCGTACTGCCCAACTCACTTTAAAGATAATCTTCTTTTTTTTGTTCTTCTGTTGCCTTGAAAATACATAACAACTTGTAATATTTTATGCATTTCTTGATTTTTTAAAAAATAATATAAAAAAATAGAAAAGTAAGAATACCAAATTTACTTAATTTTCTTTTAGACTTCTTTTAAGACTATATATTGGACGTTCATGATATATTGGAACTTTTTTTTGTGATAATTACTACAAATAGATTTTTTTTAAAACTACAAGGTAGTTCAAATAGATGCTATAGAGAAGAATGAAATAGTTTACGGTGGTGGTACTAATACTTGGTCGAGAGAACACATACATGTAGTCAAGGCATGCCAAGGCCCAATCTACCTTTCAACGCCTATTATCTCAATTGAAATGCAAAAAATGGACTATTAAAATAATTCTCCAAGACTTGCAACAAGGACATGAAAGTATTTTTATTATTCTTCTTTTAAGAGTACAAATTTTTATATGTTGAATTTATCACTCATTTTTTTAACATTATTCTAGATATCCATGAGCACCCACTTGTAATCGATTGGTAGAACTTTAATTAATTCTTTCTATAATCCTATTTATTCTTGCATTATATGTGGAGGCATATAGATTCAAAATCTTAACATCTTTATATGATAAGCCTCAGAGATAGATCCATTGAGCCCTCCTTGACTCTCAAAAATCTAAAGAAGTAAAAAAATATGAAAAATGGAGTGCAATCTATAATCCACCGCCCTTCCCTTTCCTCTCTTCTTCCTCTTCTTTTCTTGTCTACTCCCTACTTCCTAATTATTAGTCAAATGATTACATGCAACTATGACTTTTTATCCAAAAAAAATCACTTTTAGCTATAACTTCTTTTTTAATGCCTCCAAATTCAACCTACAAAGCTCACATTCATAAATACAAAAAATATCAATCTTTTATTGGTGTTATCATAGATAATTTTAAATGATTTTGATCTTGGCTACATTCTTTAAATCTTTTACATTTTGTATGAAAATGGCTAATTTCATGATTTGAATGATGGATTTTCTTTTTCTTTTTCTTAAGATACAACTTTTTTGACTTCTACTAGATGTCTGTCTTTATTGCTTGATGGTATAAGAAGTAAAACTCTAAGCCATTGATTTGTTAGAGAGTTGTATTTGAATTGTGTATTATATCATGTCAACCATCAATCTATAGTTATGTAATCAATCTTAGAATAATGGAATTAAATATGCTATAAGTTATCTATTACCATTTGATACCTTGCATATAGGCTACTTAGGGACTCTCAAGAACTGCAAAGTTTCTTTTGATCTTACCCTCTCTCCTCTTTGACTAGCCATATATGAGGTTCTTCCAACATTTGTCATGATTTAGTGATTCATACCTACAAATCCTTATTACAATGGATTGTCTTGATTTAAATTAATGTCTAGTCAATATGAGAGGAGGATGCCCTTTCATCTTGATAAGCATCCATCATATCACATGTCAAGCTTATTTTTTCCATTGCTTGCATTTAATTCCTTGATGCAAATATCTCCTTCTATTTAATCTTTACAATTTAGATTTGAATGTGAATCTAATTATTCCTCTTCATTGACATTATTGCTTGTAAGATCTACTATTATATCTTTTTTTTTCTTTTTACTATTCACTTTGTTATTTGTTATAATAGATTCATTTTTTTGGGTTTTAATTTTGGTCTCTATTCCAACTTGTTTGTTCCTTAATCCTTCCAATGATACTAGGTCCACTTGGACCTCTTCTCGACTTCTTTTTCAATGCTCTTTTCCACAATCCAAGCCTTCTTTTCTATTTGATTTGTCCAATCATTATGCATCTCATTTAGTTCATTAATATCTAAAAGCTCCAATGTATTAGGTGAGGATTCCCCTCCCCTCAATTGTTTCTTATTGAACTAAGAAACCTATTCCAAACTCCATTATTGTAGATTTGTTGTATCCATCATATCCCCTTTGGTTTGATTTTGCCAAAATAAAGTTATTTCTCTACCTTTTGCCAATATGTCCAACCTAACAACAAAGCCTAATACATGTGGATGTGGCCGTTGTATCCCTTTACTATGTCCAAGCTAGGGAGTGGATATCATTGAGGCCTCAAGTGCCATTTGATCATCAATTATTTGCAGATTTGGTCTTGCTTGTGTCTTCAGGTATGATTTGGTACGTGGCTCTTCTTGTACTTGATCTTCACATCTTAGAATTTCACTAACCAAAGTGTCCCTTTTGCCAAGGTAAACACTAAAGGCAGTCAGTGTGGATCGGGTGTTACTCTCCCTCTCTCTTCACTTACGATTGAGCAAGAATCCTACTCTGAACACTGATGTTGCCTTGCAATTACTCTCGAAGCTTACTCCCCTTGAGCGGCGGTCCTCTTCGGAGCTTCATCGTGCTCGTCCCCTTGTCCTCCTTTCTTCAATCAGCCAGAGCTGACTTTGAAAAAGTGGGTAGAGAGTCAACACCTGCTTCAGTAGTAGATCCAGCCTATCTTCAACTCTTGCCCAACTCTTGCCCAGTTGATGACAAAAGATGGCATTAACCGAAAACAGGGAAGATTAAATAGTAGCAGCGGAGATACTGGGGAGTGCAGTGCTGCACCCTTGCCAATTGGCATGGCACGGAGGCCAGGTCTCATAATGAATCGACTCGCAAAACAAGGGGAGGGAGGTATGAATAAATAATTTTTGATCTGGTCTATAGAGCTACCTGCATTCCTGTCTTGCCCTTGCAGAAGGGCCAAGGATGAAGAGGCATTATGTGCTGTATAGAATATAATGGACGAAGGTGAGGTTGGCCCCACCATTTTCCACGCTGGAGTTGGAGGCACTCCAACGGAATATCCCTAAATTCAAGATCCATCTTCACTTTTGTCATTCTTCTTGTAGTATCGAACCATCCATAAATTCTCCTCCTCTCTCACGTGCCTTCCTTTCTTCTTCTATTACAGGAATCCCCACATAAATTTGAAACGGGAATTGGTGGTGAAACCATGAACGGCAAGAACGTGGCGGTAAAACCGGTTGTGTCCTCATACCAGGGATGGGGGTGCCAAAGCCACCTTGAATGCGTCTTAAGGAATACGAGGAATTCTGAAATATCGAGTTCAATTCCTAACGAATTTATTCTTATTTCTTATCAGCTTTTAAGTCTTGAAATCTAGCACTCGTTAACCTGGGAGTTGAAACCAAGCCTTCTCATGAGAGGAATTTTTGTCCTTTGACCAATTTGAACACCTGTCCAACGGTTGTCGCGGAGCACACGAGACATGGAACCGATTGCAGCACATCGCAGCTCCAACATTGCCCATAAAGTTGTGCATGTCGATATCCTTCACACATGTAGAAATGCAACTTCACATGCAAACATCGACCCATCCACCCCGGAGAGCAGGCCCGTGCTCTTGGGGCAGTTGGACGATTCCCGGGGATGAGCGTCGACGGGGGCCATTCATCGACAGGACTACTCCGCATGGGGGCAGGAGGTGTCCTGGCAAAGCGGACAAAAACCAGCTTGGATCAGAAGAGCAGTAACAAGCCCGTGTTTTTTCTACTGTATGTGTGTCGAGAGCAATGGTGAGTAGCAGAGCCACAAGTAGTGAGGTAGTGCTACACCTTTAAAATAGGAAGACAAGGCTCTTTAATGCAGATGCTCTCCTTTCACGAATTCCGTGCCAGATATAGAGACGAAGCTCGACGCTCGGAATGTTTCAGAACTTGCAGTCAGATTGTGTGAACACGGGAATCAAGAGCCCGCACACTGGGTCCACTCAGTTTTCCGCTGACCGATTCTGAGGATGGACGATAGTGATCGTGAGGGTCGTCACACTTCCTTGTGGAGGAATTTGGGAGCTATTGGAATTTGAAGTGAATTTAGAGGAGATCGAGTTTTTGGCAGGGGGCGGAAATCGTGCTAATTCGGCACTGTGCCCAAGGCTGGTGAAGGTGCATCGAATATGCTAATCCAGAGCAGAGTAATGCCCACACGGTTCTCAGAAACTGAGATCGGAAGCTCGGCTTAATTATGGTAGAAGACGCTGAGGGCTGAAGACGTCAACTCTGCATCTCACACGTGCTTACGTTTAATAATCGAAATTTGAAAGAGGATTTGCTTTCAAAAGGAGAGAAAAGAATCCAAGCTGCACCTGAATCACATACTTCTGTACAGAAGCAGGAGCTTAAAATTAGAAATCGGGTGGACTTCGTGCAGACTGTCGGAGGGAACCGACGGCCGTTGTTCGAGACTCCATGATGATCGCTGCGTTGTGACTCTCCATGAGCTCTGCAGCCTGGAACCAGTCTCTGGGGATCTATTGAAAGGCAGTTGGCCGCAGGCCTGCAGTAGTATCTCCCAGATTGGCGAGGCTTGAGCCTGTTGAGACAAGCCCGCTGACAGCTCTTCTCACGGTTTGCACCGTGCTCTTGTCGTGCCTCAGTTTATAGTTGCTCACCTAACAAATAAAAATTGAATCTGGCCGTTGGGGATTTAGGGGGGTTGCTGTTTAGACTCTCCCGACCTCGCTCAGTCACACTCCGCACACTGGAACTTGAGCTGTGGTCGGATTCAGGTAGATCAGGAGTTCGCAGCGTTAGACGAAGCGAATTGTTCATTCAAGTTCGTAAATTCCAACGATGAACAGCTTCGGTTTCAGCGAGCCGTCAATCGTTTGTTCAATGGTCGTAGGAACTACCACTTTTCCTCTCTTTTCTTGACTGCTCTCAGATGTTCCGCAGGTGCAAAAACTGAATTCACTGACACATGTATCCCACAAATAATCAAACTGTAGCATTGAGAGATTAAATCTGGATGAGTCCAGAAGTTGCCTAATTAAAAATCTAACCTGCGGAGCTCACCAACGTCGCATCTGCTGTAAGATTCCTCCTCAAACCTCCACGCTCAAATAAAACCCCTCCCTCTTCGCCGAGACGTTATGGACGTGGTTATCAACGGCAATCCGCTTCAGATGTTGATGCCAAAGAAAGGGTGTGGAATGTGGTCGATGTTTTTTTTAATCAACCAAACGTGCTCTCCTGGTTACTGGCGATTGCCCCTCATTATGGATTCGATTCTCAGGAGCCATGCGGCATCTCTGGTTCACAATGACAGCGGTCTGAGTGTTTTTAGCCAAGCGGGCTGACGTTCCAAACCAAAATGATACATCGAGCCAGAGCTAGAAGAAATGATACAGCAATTCCTAGTTATGTTCTGAACATAGAGGTACACACAGCGAACGCAATCACCACGTTGGAGTAAAACGAGACAACATTTGAGGCGCTGGTGGAAACCCCCGCGAGAGTTTGCAATTCTGGACCCATGAATCTGGACGACGAACAAGAGTCGTGCACGCTCGGTGAAGAATCGAAAAAATAAATTCCCAGCGAATCAATGAGCAGCTTGATTGTCGCGGACTCATCAATAGTGCAATGCCTACTAATTTTCCACCTGATTGGAGCTCCATAATTTGGAGGGCTTCCAGAAGATTGTTCCTTCGACGGGGTTGACGAGCGTCGGAACGAGGGCAGCGCCTCCCACGGCTGCTCCTCGTGCAGCAACGCTCCAATCTCATCCAACAAAGTGTCATCCACCTTCGTAAATCATTCGTCCATTTGTCATCCATTTTGAAACGTCGTCCACAGCTGTCATTTTTGACGGAACTCATCCATCTCACCTACTTTGGATTGAATAATATTCATTCATTGTTTCTCCATCCATCCATCCATTCATAAACCATTTTAACGTTTGCAAATAGTTACTTGAATTATGGTTGTGTCTTATATCTGTTGTTTGAAAGAATGGGAAGATGGGGATCTAGTTTTAAGGTTCATTTGAGGTATAATGTGCTACAGGAGTCACATCTACATTGCAATTAGATAGCTATGTGGGATGATATTAAATCTCTGTGTTGGGTAACATTAAATGTGACATTTATTATCTGTGGGGTTACTTGCAAATAAATGATTAATTTTTTAGGGTTACTATTATTATTATTATGATTATTATGAATGTACTCATATTATATGGATAGAGAAATGCCCTGTGAAAGGAATGAGTACATTGTAATTTTAATTTTATTACAATATGCTTATTGCATTTAACATTGCATTTGTAGAAATTTACATTGTTGCCATCAACTATTGTTATTGTTGCTAACTATGTCGACTAATATTAATTGTTATTCTTCATGTCATTGATGTTGGAGTTAATATTGACTAATCTTTCTATTTATTTCTATAATAAGCTATAATACATCATAGTTATTTTTAAAATTATTAATCTATAGCTATAAGTCTTTTATATTTTACTTAAAAAAAATTTGAATTATAAAATTTAAAGTTTAAAATTTTGATTATATAGTTAAAAATGTCCATAATCCCTAAACAATTGAATTTGATGTTTTTGACATGTTATAAATATATATACAAAATTATTACAAACAATGCTTTATATAAGAAAATTTATAGAAGTAGTTGAATATATGTAAAATTATAAATATTATATTATGATTAGTAACTAGCTTTTTTATCATTTGATAAAATTTATATTTCTAAATTTTTTGTATATAATTATTCTTATAAATTAGGACCATCCAAAAATATTATTTGCTAAGTTGGTTGTTTGTTGTTTGACCATCTTGGAACATGATTCAATATCTTTGTACAAAATTGGTCTAAGATAGTTTTTTGGTTTGGGCCAATTTCTCATTTTAATTTTTTATGGTTCTTATTATTTTTATGAGATACCTATTCCTATTATTATTTTTTATTTCTTTTATATATTTTACATGTTATAATCTTATTTAATTTAATATAGTCTATTAAAATATCATATGTATTTAAGTTCTATTAGTAACTACTTTATTTCCAATATAAAAATCATATTCTTACACTAGTATTATGACAAATCAAGCAATGGTCAAAATTATCACCTTCCTATGGTAGTTCAAATCAATTAGAGAATAATATAAAGATATTTAGCATATAACTAAAACTAATATCAAAACCAATAACTACCATCTTCTCAAGATGTTATGCAAATTGTGATTCAATCTAATGTATCTTCTACATCAAATGTATTACTTCTCTAATCCAACTTGATATAACTAGATAGCAATAAAATCTTTCAAATTATACATATTTACTTTATTGGTAGTGACTAGAAATATGAGTGCCAAAAAACCAATAAATCTAATATATCTTAAAGAAGTTGAAATATATGTGGATATTTATAAAAAAATTACCTAAGTTTGTAGAATTGACAAAAATTACTCAAGATATAAAAAAAAACTTTAATCCATCACATTTACGATAAACATGGCAAATAGATACAAAGTGACTTCTCTCAAAAATTTCTACTAAATACATACTATCATTGGTCTCTACTAATTTACAATTGTTTATATTGTAATAGAAATTACTTTTTTACAATACTAATTTTTAATATTTCTTGATGTCCTTTGGCTTGTGATAGTAGTTGTAATAAATTCATGGAAAATAAAAATTATTTCTTTCAATTAAAATTTCAAAAATATTATACCTATACATGAGCCAACTACAAATGATCACAACAATCCAACTTGTGTCAACCTATTGGACCTATTAGCACATCTTCTCATACAATTTTTGCTTCAATATAATGATTCTAATGACAAGGTCTATGTTCTTTTTGCTAATTGTTTCTTTATCATACATCAAAACAAAATTGTAGGATAGGCATCACAAAACACCACAATGGTATGCACAAGTATTAGTCACCACAACACCATAGAGTTGCTACACTTCCACAACAATATATATAAATTCCATAAACAAGTTAATACAAATGCTCCTCCTACAATATATTAAAATATGAATTTATATATTTTATGAAAGAATCAGAATGGGCATATCTAATTTTAGTCATTAAAAAAAAAGACGACATATTCATTTGTATTTGCATTAACTATAGACATCTTAAACAATGATTGTTGTCAGATTCCTATCCTATGCCATTCTATGAGTTCCAACATTAGATCTTAATTGGTGGAATTATTAAAAGTATAGTTTTAAATTATTTAATTAAAAACATATTATAATTATATATTTTTAATTATTAAAGTATATATCAAAGTTTAAAGGTGTTTGTAAATAAAAATACTATTATTAAATAAAAAATAAAATCATAAAAAATCTTGGAGGCAATTAGCTTGATTGCTTTAGTAATTTTGCTTATAGTTCAATATCAAATTTTAGTTATTGAAACCAATACCTATATTAGCCTTTTATCTGCATGTAATACTTATAATAAAATCTATAAATATTAGTTAATAATTAAAAGAAGCATGAAAAATAACATCATGTCTTTTTAGATATTTATATAAAAAATTAGATGATAAGTTGATTTAAATTAATTTTATCAATATAAAAAATCACTAATATAGGAAAATATGGTCTTAAAAATATATTAGCATCATAAAAATATTATAATTTTTTTAGAATCTATTAATAATTTATTTAGAAATTTTTAGAGCAATATTTAAGACTTTGATATAAATGAGTTTTATCACATTGAGAGCTATTATGAGAAAATAGAATAAGATTTGAAGGCCATATTAAGTTATTTGGCTAATTAGATGTTTTTAGATACTACAATGAAGTTAAAAAGATAAAAAAGTATTAATTTTATTAGTAGAAAATAAGAAGACCAACAATTAGTCTAATCCTTATAGGAAGGAAGATATATAAGTGCCATATGAATTCTAACACCTTAGATGTAGATAGAAAGATGAAACTCAGGCCTTGAGTCATAATTGCCTAATGTCATTAAAAAGATAAAAAGATAAAATTATAATTTCTTTATATCATTAAAAAGATAAAATAATTATAAGGCAATTATAAGACAATTATATAGATAAGAGGATAAAATTGAGGAATTTTTTTATATTATTAAAAAAATAAAAAATATATATCTAAAAAAGTATTTTTAATTTTTAATTTAATTTTTTATTAGATAAAAATCTAGTAAATAAATTGCGAATAATTTTGTAGTATGCACTTGTATGATTACACTTATTTCACTTATTTTTTCTTGTTCTTCTTTTGTTCTTGTTTACTTCTTCTATTACTTTATATCACTAATTATAAAAAACTATTATGTGATGCCATCTTATAATTTAGGTTGAAGGGTAAATATTACTTTAATTAGATTTAAAAATATGTACTAATTAAGATGCCAATAATTGATGTAAATATAGATAGACATGTTGTTATTTTTTTGGCACCACTAAGAATAAAGAATTTTATTCTAATTTCTCAATGTGGAATATAAATCCACATTCAAGTAGCATTTAGAGTTATTTTTTGATTAATTTGATATACCTTGAATTTATTTAAGATGCCCAAGCTTGTATAAGGATGGAATTGTCATGCAATTTTATAAAGTATTAACATTGCTTGAATTTGACTTCAATTAATTTTTTATAGTTGAATATTAAGATGTCTCAAAATTTGTAAAAAATTTGGAGGTATAACTTCTTATCTTTAGTTGTAAATGTAATAGAAATATGGATAAATGAAACTTTTCAACATCTATTGATATGTCAATTTAGAAAAATTTATTGATGATAGAGAGATAGAATGGTATGGCTTTTACTAGATCAATAAATGCCACATAATAGAAAAAAGATAAATGTGCTTTATTATTGTTGGATTTTGGTGAACTAATAGTATATTTGATTGGAAAAGAATTCAAAGTAGCAATAATTTTTGTAGTGGTGAGGAGTATGTGAAGTAAGGAAAAAAAAATACTAATGGTGATATTAAAGGATAGGTGAATGGTGTGAAGAGTCCAAATTGGTTGAATAGAGATTTTTCCACTAATTCATTATAATGCGGAGGTAATGGATATAGAGTGTCAAGGTAACTTCTATTCATGTAGTGCCTTATTGTATTTATTAGTGCTTATTAAATATTTTTATTTTGATAGATGATAAAGAAACAATTTTCAAAGAAGGCACAAACTTGTTGTTAAAATCATTATATTAAAGTGAGTATTTTATAAGAAGAAGCATTGGCAAATTAGATGAATCAACATAAATTGGCATGCTAATGTCTATAGTCAATTCATACTTGGATATAGAAATTTAAAGATGTTACTAAAAATGAGGGTTCTATTGAGCTATAAAGTTGTTATGTGTGTCATTACAAGCTAAAAAATACTAATGAGTAGCAAGAATTAGTATAAAAAAGAAATAAAATCCATCAAAATGTAGTCAACTACAAATTGGTGGAAGCCAATGATGGTAGACATTTATAAGAAGATTTCAAGAAGAACCATCTTCTATCTATCTACTATGTTAAGTGTAATCATGGCGGACTAAAATTTTTGAATACAAAATATTGTTATAATATATTTGGATACTATGTTGACCAAAGATCTAAAATCCTACTTACAATCCTTCATTAATATATAATAAATTATGAGAAAGATGAAGGAATTGTCATATTGTTGTGCATATAGGATCAATCTTGGCTTCACATTGCTTATAACTATTATTAATGTTTAAGTTAGTACAACCTTGCTAGATAATTTTGTTAGATATATCTTATGAAGCTTATGTAATTGTGTTAATGATGTTGTATAAAAAAAGAATATTACACATAATATATCAAGTATTACAAATAAATTATAAATTATGTAATCTAAACCAAATATAAATATACATTCAACACATGCTCAAAAAAAGATTATAGATCTATATCAAATTAAGTCAAACTATCTTTCACACCACAAAAGAAGAATCTAAGAATGCAAGTGTGAAGATAAAGAAAACCTTAAAGCTTTATTAAATGGCTAAATCAACATAGCTAAGTAAATCTTTACAATAAATTCTTTTTCTATTAAAAATCACTCATAAGTCTTGACTTGATAAGAATATCAAGTCAAGGATTTTTCTCCACCTAAGTATTTAAACTCTACTTGATATAAACAAAATCAATTAACAAAAAAACTATCAATGGATGAAAAACCATTAATCAACTTAAATTATATATATTTGATAAGATTTGGTACTTGATGCCATATCATGTGATAATTTTTGTATAAACAAAGATTATTATATACAACACATTAAATGCTACAAATCAATGATAAAGTATGTAGTCTAAACCAAATACAAATATGTATCCAACATACCCTCAAGTGTCCCCCTTCTTTAGTTCATTAGAAGCCCCTCCATTCAACTAGGATTACAAAACAGGTATTGTTGAAGATGAATGCTACAATGATATTATTGCCAAATTATACTCCTTCAAACTAATGTTGTAGTAGCTACACTAATAATTTGTGTGATTAACATAATAGAAAAAATCTTCAATCTTTATCAATAGATAAGACATAGTTAGAAGGCTTCTTACAAAGAAGACAAATTCAATCTCCTAAAAGAAGAGTTAAAAGACATAGTGTCAAGCATGCCATATGTTGCCTACATTGGCATTGATTACATAAAAGCATGGTAGTAGTATCTTTCTTCTCATCACATACAAAATAATGATGACCAATTGATATAACTATCAATTCAATTTAAGATATATAGAACTACCAATGAAAAGATAATAAGGAGCACAATTCTTTGAATCCTCTTAACACTCTTTTCTATCTTTGTCTTCTAAGAATAAAATATTAGTAGATAATATATTCTTTATATATAGAATTATGTACCCTCCCTTGATATTAAGTATTGTAAGTACCCTAGGTTATAAATATATATATAATCTCTTTTGAATAATCTTTATAACTGAGATTGATAAGCTCTACTAGAAATATAAGTATATCATAAAATATCACAATGTTGAGTAACAGATAAGTTCTTTATAGCCATAGGTATAGCTTATTTAAAAAACTTTGCTCAATCATGTAGACATTGAGCCAAAATATGAAGATTATTTAGATCTACAACTAGAGCTAAATTTTCAAATATTAAATTAATTAGAATTGACTCTTATCTATACAACAACTAATAAAGATTATAAGATGTCAAAGATGCTTATTTGTTAAAGTAATAATCTATTGCAATCCATAATAATATTAAATTTTCTTCATAGTGGTTATCATGAAGTAATCCATACTTGTGTAAATCATATTTGATAGTCTGAATAATCTGCTCAACTAAGTCATGTGCTTCAATATGATTTCTAGATGTAGTATATTGATTTGTTAAAGCTTTAGTATATAAAGCTTCAAATGTATCAAGGTACTCTCTTCTTTAATCTGTTAAGACTTCAGCAAGTTCTTCAAAATGTATGAATATTTGATCAAAAAAAGCCATAGCTGCCAATTTTGAAGAGTTTTGTAATAAAGCCATAAGTTCAATCCACTTGCTAAAATATTCTACCATCACTAATACATATTTAGCTCCACATGAGATAACAACAAGTAATCCAATAAAGTCTAAAGATCAATAATAGTAAAAATCCATAATATATAATAACTTCAAGTAAAGTGATAAAGAATTAAAGCTTGATTTAATTCAATCATATGCTTTATATCAAAAAACATATGTAACCACTTATTGATACATATTATTCTACTAATATTAATTGCACAATATAGAATGCATCCTATAGATTTTAAAATATCTAAATTCTTCATATACTTGTTGTATTAAAGAAGCTCTTTAATTTGGCCTTGGAACTATGTGCCTAATTTTATTTGGCCATATACAAAATAACAAATTGTTTTTTCAACAAAATCTTATTATTTGATAATTAATCTTATTTCTTTTCATATTAGAAATAATTAAATGAAATATTCCTTATTTAAGCTTGTACAAGAGTGAAAGAACTTTTCATATATTACTAATCATTTGATTCTTTTCTAATTCTTCATTTGAATTCTAATAAAAAATCATAGTTGTAGAATCTCACATTTAAGTCAAGTATGTGGATGCTTATCATATAAGGACTGCCTCTTAATTACAATTTGTCTACCATTGATCTTCAATTAAGTCTTCTTTTGAAGGACATAGATCAAAAGAAAATTTATTGTCATCCAAATTGATAATGCTTGCCAATGTACAACTTTAAAGTTGTATTTTTGAAGCAACAAAGTCCATCTTGTAAGCTTGCTAATAAGCTTGTCTAATTTCATAAGCCACTTTAAAGGTTCAATTACCAATATAAAGTATTGACCATATAATCAAGGTCAAAAATAAGCAATGGTCCAAATTGTTGCTAAAGCTTCTTCTTTATAAGATGAGTAATTTAACTTTATATTTTTATTACTTCTAAAAGAAAATATAATAATATATTTTTTATCTTAAATCATCTTTTTGTATCAAGGCAGCTTCCAATCCTATTGCATTCCAATCCATGTATAATTTGAAAGATCTATTGATATTTGGATATTGAAGTATTAGAGTTGAATTCAATATTTGCTTCAATTTTTCAAATATATATTATTGCTTATGATGTCAAGTCCATGGTTGATCTTTATCTATGAAAATAATTAAAGATTTAAAAATGATACTAAAGTTTTAAATAAATCTTTACTAATAGTTTGTCAACCTTAAAAAAGTCTAAAGTTGTAAAACATCACTTAATGTTGGAATTTTTGTAAAGAATCCAACTTTTCTTGCTATATATTAAGACCTTCTAAGATAATCATATGATGCAAGTATGGTAACCATTCATGGGAGAATTTACACTTTTTATGATACACGCATAATTTCTATTGTTATAATTTCTTAAATACTATTTGTAAATACCTCACATGATCTTATGGGGTGCTACTATAAATAATAACATCATCAATGTATCATCTAAGAAATGAAAAGTCAAATAAAGCTTTGGCCATTATCCATTGAAACTCAGCTAGTGCATACTTAAGACCAAACAAAACAAAGTTCTAGTAATAAAGTTAATCTTTGTTATCCCAATCAGCTCTTTAAAATGTTGTCTTTATCTAATCTTCAATAAATAATAGTAATTGGTGATAATAAGAACTTAAATCCAAAGTGTTAAATACTTAGAAGAATTCTACTACATCAAATAATTCTTTTGCTATTGACATTGGATATTAATCAAATTAAGTCTTATAATTTATTACATAATAGTTTCTACATATCTATTTCTTTGTTTAATTGCCAAAAATATCTTTCTTCAAAAGCATGATTCTAGCACAAGTATACTTATCATTAGAAAGTTCAATCAAGCTTGCAATCAATAACTCTTGGCAACAAGTTTGGACACCAAATTTCTCTAAGGCATTAAACTTGTAAGGTTGTCAAAAGATTGGATGATCATCTTTTAATTAGATGTGAATATGTTTGCATTTATAACCTTTAAGATCTTCAAGACTAAAGGAAAAAAATTGCAATATGAGTAAATAAAAGCATGTACATTTTGTACTTTGGCATCAATAAAATATGGTTCTGATTCCAATGACCAATCACCAAACTCTTTAGTCTTTTTCTTCACCAATAGAACTCCAATGCATGCCAATACAGTCTTTAACTACTAATCTATTGATGAAATAATTCTTATGTCTCTAACATCCTTACTTTTAATTAAATGAAGGGCTTTATGACTATAATATTTGTGTGAATTAGAAATATTGATAGAACATAGAATATCTTTCAAAACCAAATTCTATAAGAGAATCTCTTCAATATATTTTTTTTAAGTCTTTGGTTTAAACCGCAAAGACATATTGAACTTGTAGTTCATCAATTGCATGCCTGCGTTGGAAAAAAAATGATTTAGATTCTTCAATCTTAATATGTTAAGGATCTAATAGCCCTTGATTATTTTTTTTGAGCTTAGAGTGCTAATATGGTCATGAAAATGCTTTTGAATATCAAAGCATAGATCAAAAATCCATATTAAAGTATTGAAGTCTATAGTTTAGCATAAAAAAAATAATGTTGTTATTCAAGAAAGATTATAAGCAATTTGTAGTAGCAATTGAAAAGCCCATGACATGCATCTTTTTATTGGAATTATATTCTTCATAAGTTTGTAAATTGACATCCTAAACTATGCTAGGTCTATGTGCTCAAAATAAAATTAATATTGGAAATGTTACAAATATAAGAAATATACTATAAGTTGCCTCCATCTTATTAATCAAGATAAAAGAGGTTTATCAGCCTTAATGAAAACTAAAAAAATTTGATTATCATCAAAGATATTATTAACATTGTATTTAAGAGGTTGTTAAATTTAAAAATTACTTTTGTAAGCATGTGGGATAATACCAAGTTGGTTCAAATCAAACAAGGTTGATGGATATAGGAGCCCAAAGCCACAATATCTATATATTGTAGGATTAAGAAATTAGTTAATATATTGATAAGACTCCAACATTTGTATTCAAATGTCACCTAATGGTGATATATTTTTAAAAATAAATCCAAGTAATGTGATATGATGTATTAATTACTATTGTATAAATTATATCAAATATGTAAATAAACTAGATTAAAGATTATCTAGTCCTTGACATGTTCCAACATGTGAATGACCTTGATAAAGCCATCAAACAATCAATAAGTTGATGTTGCCTAATCTCTTCAAATCTTCATTACTAATGAAAGTTATATCACAAAGAAGTTGCCTCAAAAAACTAAAAATGGTAATATTTTGTAATTGTATAGAATATATAAGCAACAATCTTTGGAGATGATATCAAACATCTTCATTTAATATAATTTTAATATCTATGTGAATGTATCATCTAACAATAAGCCCAACTTTTAATATTGCTGCTAAACATGTACTAATATCTGCAAAGAGTTCTATAAGGATAATATCTTCATTTGATAGATACCAATGAATAGGTTAAACAAAGGTAAGTAAAAAAAAAGAATTTGGTATCTTCAATGTATCCAATAAAGATACAATTTCTTCACATTGACAAGAAAGTTTTGCACATGCTTTCTAGAGAAAAAATAGATCCTTGTAGTATCTTACATAAACTTCTAAAGATAGTAGATTATTTGGTTGTAGAAAATAGGACATAAATACTAATGTCTCTTCTAATAGGACCACTCCACAAGGTAAGTCAGATGCTAATGTACTACAATCAAATAAGATTTTTATTGATATAATTATAGCAATTACTGCAAATGTAATTAGAATGAATTCTTTTTTTCTATCATCAATAAACCATTTCGGTTAAATTCATGTTTCTTTAATTTAATTATTTAATTCAAAATCAAATGGATAAAAGGCTTGTTGATCTAAAAAAATAATTTAGTTGATAGTACTAATCACTTTATAATTTAGAGACAAGTATGAATAAAATTATTTAGATCTAATGCAAAGTATTAATTACAAAGATTATTTGATATAGATGATAGCTTGCTTTGTATCCTTTATTAAAGTGACAAAAGTAAAAAGATAAGGTTCCAAGTCTATAGAAGTGAAACCTAATTTTTGAGCAAGCCGCTTAACAATTATAATTGGTTGAGTCCTAAAATCTAATATATTGTGCAGAGGTGTAGCACAAGTGGTAGTGCCAATAGTATGGTGTCATGTAGTAACATGACTATATATTAAAAAATAAAAATATAGATGTTATTATAGAAAAATCTAGTAGAAAGATGTAGTAGAAAAATAAAGATAAATGATAGAAAGGTAGTAAAAGATTTAGTCTTAATATTTTTTTTATAGAAGAGACTTTTATTTACTTTGTAGAGGCATAAATGAGCCAAATCAAAGTTAGTGAGATAAGAAATTAATATAAGCATATTTAAAAAATAATAATAATAAATTAAAGCAAAAATTACTTCAAATTACCAAAAAATAATACTCAAAGAGGATTAGTTGTCAATTTGAATTGAAATCAAACCTTAAGACACAAAACCATGCTCATACATCAACTTTGGATTTTTTTGGAGCTCAAATAATGGGATTTGAGAGCAAACTTGAAAAAAGATTTTTGGACATTGGTTTTATTTCATTTAAATTAATATTAAGATTTTGAAGGATTTTCAAAGTTAATAATGTTTTTAGTCGATTAAGATTTTGAGAAAAAAAAATATATTTACAAATTTGAAGATTGCTTAAGTTTTATACATGTATACATGTAAAATTAGAAAGTTCCTTGGTGTGCTTGTTGTGAATGTGTATGCAAAATTTGAGCTTAATTGAATAGTTAGATTGAGGCATATGAGGATTTTTGTAAGTTGAAATCTCAAAAATTGGAATTTAAGGATCAATAAGTGTTTCTAAGATCTTTAATAATTTTTCAATTGGATTGGAATAAAAATTATTTGTATAGATAATAGATTTGATTTTCAACATTTATATGAAATTTAAAAGCAATTCAATAGTTTAAAAAGAAGATATTGGCATTGAAAGTTTAGTAGTAAAGTTGGAATAGGAGGTTACTCAACATCTAATTGGATTATCTTGTATTTCTTTCAATTAGTAAGTATAATAAATTTTATCTTTCTTGTGCTTGTTTTTAACTTAGTTATTTAAAGAAGTATAAAAAATTTGGATTAATATCAACAATTCAATCATTAGTTGTTAAGGTTTAAATTTGTTATATGATTTGTTAAGAATTTATTTAAGATTGAGAATTTGATTAGGATTTGCTTAAGATTTGATTTAAGATTTATTTAAGGTTTAGGATTTTATTTGGTATTAAATTAGGATTTAATTAGAATTTTATTAGAATTTTATTTAATATTTCTATTTTCAATATTTCTTCAGGATTCTTTATTATTTCTTTAAAAGTTTCTATTGCTAATATTTTTAAAATTATTGTTATTTCTTTAAAGTTTTTTTTTTTTTTTTTTTTTTTTTTTTTTTTTTTTTTTTTAAGATTCTTATAATTTTTTTTGAAATTAGTTTAATACTTCTTTGTATTTCTTTTATAACTTTTTTTAAATTTATTTTGGATTAATTAAAGTTTGATTAGGATTATTAAGATTTACTTAAAGTTCATTTAAGATTCTATTAGACTTAGAAGGATTGTTGTTGGATTTCTACTCACCTTCTATAGCTAGGTACCCAATGCATTTTCAAGCAAAAATACATGTAATACAACAATAGCTAACAATAAGCATGTTGTTGTTGTTAACTAACTGTATAATTTTTGAAAATAAATTTTAATGTTCTAAAATAGATCTAGTTACAATATCAAATAAAAATGTTACCTCTTTAGCCTATGGAACCTCACTTAAAGAATCTATATTTGTTGCCTTCAAGTGACTTTTATCAAATATGGCAATAGCTTCAATTGCAAGCTTTGCTTGTAACTTAATTAAATCTTCTTCTATTAAAGGCTTTGCAATTTCTTGAGCATGTACTAATGATGCCATAGGTATTTTGTTTTTTACCATTTTATCAGCCAACTAAAAGATCCATACTAGTTTAAATTCTAAAGCCAACAATTGAAGACTATAAAATATAAGCATATTCAATATTTTATTATCCAAAGTATGTACTATATTTTTAATACTAGTATTTTCTTGTTGTATTGAAGTTAAAATAGAAGGCTTTGCTATAGAATTAACATCTATAAGGCCAAATAATAAATGCAATTTCACATGAATATTAAGATCTCTACAGTTGCTAGAACAACTAGACAAAGTTTTTAGTATCTTTTTTGTAGTAGATGCCATATTTTTAGTTGTTGTTTGGGCATGTATGGCAACTACAACCATTGTTTGTCTTGATGCATCAAATATATAATTTTTCAAAGAAGAAGAATTCATTCTACATCTAAAAGTTATATGAGATCTAATGACTTGGCCTAATGAGATTATACTATTGAATTTCTTCTTTACCTCTACAATTTTAGCTTCAAAGACTTTTTTCTTATCTAAAGCATGCCATTTGTGTAGATGTAATATGAAGCAATTATCTTTATTATGATTAAGCTTACTACAATGAATACACTTCAATTGCTTCTTCTTAGATTTATCTCGTACTTTAGCCATCTCAATTTTTTCTTAGACTTCTTTATGTATAAGGCTTTCTTCTTCTTGGGATAATTGGAATCATTTTTTACGAGACCAAATTCACCACACCTCCAATAATATATAATTCTTTCAGTTTAAGCTTCTACTAAGCTACTTGTAGCATTTGCAATCTTCTTGGGGTTAGACACATTTGTCAACTAGGCTACCATATCAGTAGCATCATGTTGAGAAAGTACCTTATCAAATTTTTCAACTTTAGCAAATGCTTGTATTAATGTTGTATTACCATCAAAGTTAAAAATAATTCTTGATGTGGCTAAATCTAAGAATTTCTTGTCAATCTTAGATAAGAAAATCCTAAAAATTTGGCTCTTAGCAAACACATCCCTTGACTCTACTACAAATCAAGTCAATTATGTATACATGGTACATGGAGTTTTTTTTTCATGGAAAAAGTTTTGAATGCATTACATTTGATTGTACCTAGAACCTCTATATTCATATTCTAAATTCTTAATATATATTTGAAGAAGCTCAAATGATGGTGGCTTTCTTATTACAGATAAAGTTTCTTTCATTGATTAAGTCATGTGAAACAAAGTAAGTAGAGTGTTGGCTAAAAAAATAGTTCCTCTTTTTTCTTTGATATCTTTTAAAGATGTATAAACTTCTTCTTAGATTGAATCTTTTTTTTTTTTTCTATAGGCATTAAGTTTTAGATAGTACCCTCCTTAAGAATTGAAATAAGCTCTATGAATGCCTTTCAATAATACTCCATTTCTTATAATTCAAATGAATGTTCTTTATTCCATATTCTACAGAATTAGAGCATCTCATGCTTGAAATATTATGGTGAGATCTCAAAGGCATACCATTCATTAAAAGTGAAAGACCTTTGATACTTCTTCTTTATCTACGTTTGAAACTTAAGTCTCCAAATTAGCAAAGAAATGCCTCTAATTCTCTTTGACAATCTATCTTTCACTATGTTACAAAGATTGTCCTCCATCTCATAAAATGTATCCATTTCTAGAATCCAAAGCCTCTAAAAGGTATTCAATATTGAAACAAGATCAAAAACCTTATTGGTCCAAAATCTTTGATGTAGTCACTATCCAAGTAGTTTGGTGAAAGAGATTAATAATATCAACTCCTAGTATGCATCATAAAAGAAACTATTTAGATATTTTCAATTATTTAAAGGCTTAAAAGACAACATGCACTTGCAAACATTTCCATGCTTTGTAATTCACTAGCAATCACCTCCAAATTATTACAAGTCCGATATATCTACAAATCAAAGGATCTTACTTTCTATCAATCCAACTTCATTTCTACTATATGTTTATCAATACAAATTAGTACAAACACAAAATGAAGTAACAACGGAAAACCTCTGAGAACAATATTTGCAATGAAGAGAAGATATCAAAAATAAAATCCATAAATCTATACTAGATCCTCATTTCTAACAATACATAAGCAAAAATCAAAAGTGAACTAGAGCAATTGGCACCTATCTACAATTGATGGTCACAAATTATAAAATATGTGATAATAAAAGATAATTGAAATAAAATAAAATATAGAGAAATGAAAAAATAAAAAATTCACTCGAAAAGCAATCAATATTTACTAAATGTCACTTAAATACTCCAAATGATTTCTATTCCAAAAATTAAATATATTAATAGATTCTTTGGATCTCTTTTATATAAAATCAATTAAAAAATAATCAAATTTAGACTCCATATGTGCTTGAAGTGAGCTTCTAAACTTCACACTTAGTTTTAAAATATATATATATATATATATATATATATATATTGATAGTATTAAATTATACAATGGATTTATGACCATGCTAGTTCTATGACCATGTGAGTTTATGATTGTCGATAGTTGTATTGTCGTACATAGCTTACTACTATGATTCTTCTATAACAATAGAATTTGTAATCATAGATTGACATCTTGAGTTGCTAAAAATGCCATGGATTGCTGCTTATCATTGCATATTTATTTATTTTATTTTATCTTATTTTTTAATACAATTTTGGATATAGCCATAGCATAACTTATATACCATATCAAATATAACATAAGACAAAGATGCTTCTTTATCGCAGCTCTTATGCAATAATACATATTGCACTTGTATCACTTGAATCAACACACCAATTTCAAGCACTATAGTAATTAATAATTGACATAAAAGATTCAAAAATATAAAATTATAATATTTACTTGTATTACATAAAGCTTGATGAGCATCCTAGAGCTACACACTCAATCTACACAAGCTTGTAGCTCCATCTTTATGCCTACTTTGCTACATTGCACCTTTATTTTGACCAAATTTTGCCCTACCATAGTGATATGTCATTGTTCAGAGCTATAATACTATGTTGTTCTCACAATCCAATACTATGCTACCTGTATTGCCTTTTGCAATCTTAATTCAGATAGTAACTTATTTAGTATTGCACCACTACAACTCTAGTTTTACAAGCACTCTACAACTTACACTTGTGCAATTTGCTTCCTATGCAAATTGTAACTTTGTTGTGACTATGCCTCTCCTGTAGCCCTCTTGTGTAGCACTTTGCAACCATGCATTTTAGCTCCATGATCTTCATATATTGGTACATAATATACTAAAGAAAAAATATATTTTAATAATATTATAATATAGTAGGGAAAAAAATAAAAAAATAATATTCAAAAAATAATGAAAAAAAGAGTTTTTCTTTTCTTTTCTTTTTTTGAATCTATTCTATTTTAATCTGCTACACTACAAATTAAAGAGAAAGAGAGATTCTTGTTAAGTAAAAAATTATATATCTATACCAAATTAAGTCAAGCTATCTTTCATATTACAAAAGAAAAATCTAAAAATATAAGTATAAAAATTAAAAAAACCTTCGAACTTTATTAAATGACTAAATTATTATAATCCAACAAACCTTTCTAGGAAATTCTCTCTCTCAAAAATCACTCATAAGACTTGATTTGATAAGAATGTTAATTCAAGGATTTTTTTTCTACCTAGTTATTCAAATTTTATTTGATATGAACAAAGTCAATTAACGAAAAAACTATCAATAGATGAAAAATCACTAATTAAACTAAATTATATATAATTAATAGGAATTAGTACTTAATGCCATGTCACATAATATTACAGATGGTGATGTAAGAAGTGATTATTTTAGAGATATAGTTGGTTGAATAAATGGAATATTATGCACAATATTGTATATTGTAAGCATATTAGTTGTAGCATGCCTATTGAAGGTGTTGATGTTAATTAATAAGGTGGGAATGAAATGTGTTTTAGAAAAATTAGAGTTTAAACTACAATTGGCTTCTTTTTCTTAGTTGTTAGAAAAGTTGTGATAGTTTTGGTCACCATTGTATGAGGGTGTTGATATAGGTCAGTTGCTAGTGGAATCTTCATGGCCTTAAAGAGGCATTAATAGGATATGGTGCTTGTAATTTTGATTTGCATTGCTTTAAAGTAGTGTTGTCAATAAAGATTGGCTTTGAGACTTGTTTTGTGTAGTTAAATATAACAAAAGATTTTTGTCAATTAGTGATTTTACCTTACCTAATAGAAATTCAATATTGATAAAGATTATGTGGCTTGGAAATTTTTGCAAAATAAAGTATATGTCCTCATTATTAAGTAATAGTAAGGAGGTAGACGCTATTGTAGTTTGAAAAATAAATTAAATTTATTATTAATAATTGAATGGCTTTTAAATGCCAAAATAAAAAAAAAGCTATGTAATGGCTTATATGGACATCAAAAAATATTGTGATTTTCTTTACATATATAATTCTACAGCTTAAGTGGTACATATAATTACCTTTAGTAATATTTTTGCAGATCTTAGAAATATTGGTTGAATTTCAATAATGAGTGTTTTTAGATAAGGTAGATGTAGGCTTATTGTTTCAAATGTATTATGAGTGTTTATGAAAAATGTTGTGAGTGTATCTATAATAATTGCACCATGTATAATATTTAGTGAACTTTGGATTTGGTCACTAAAGATTGATATGGCTAACACCTTTACAAATTGAACAAAATATGTTTGGCTATAAGATTTTTTCAAATTATGTTGGGACTAGTTGGCTAGTAATATAAATCTATTTAATTTTTAAGAACATATTTTCAATCTTTTGAATCATTTGGCAAAGACATTTTTCTATAATATTAGATTTTTTTTATAGTTATAACTTATAGAAGCAAAAATAGACCTAATGAAGATTTGAATGCAAAAGAATCTTAAATAAATCTTGGATGGAATAGAATGTTATAACAAAGATTAAGATATAATGTACTTGAGAGTGAAAGATAATACAAATGAAGGAAATGGATTTATTTAAGGAATTTCTCCATTTTTTTTCTCTTATAAAGTCAATTCTTTTAGGACTTGGTCCATGCTTTTGACCTTTGAAAGTGTAAGCTATTTTACAACTTTATTTTGAGAAGCTTGTGAAAATCAGCACAAGACTAAGGTATTGGACAATTGTGAATTGAAACATGCTAAAAATGCTTAGAAATGGAAAAAGACTACTTAGACTTATTTTTGTTTCCTTGTTTTATTTCTTCTAATTATTTAATGATGTATTCTTGCTCTTAAGGCATAATAAAGTGTATTTTTGCTACTCATATCAAGTGCTCTTAATTATTTTAGACTATAAAGTCTAGGTAATGGAACTAGTTGCTTGCAATTTTGGTGAAACATTGTGCAATCCATTTTATCTTGTTTTTTAAAGAATTAAGATTACAAGTCGTATATAATGATTCATACTAATTTAAGAACACTTGATTTTTTTAAAAAAAATTAGCTTCAAAAAATTTAATAGAATTTGATTGAATAAACTCTATGTTTGTTTGGAGAACAAGAGATACTAGTGATGTTAGTATATTGGAATCAATATCCATTGAACTTACTATAGAAGTCATGATGAATGAGCTTGTAGAAGATAATAATGAGTGTGACACACTTATTTAGATGGCTTGAAGGTTGTGTCAAGTGTTATTATTGAAGCCTACTTTTGAGGAAGAGGGAACTAATACATAAATTTTTTTGCTTGACCTTCAAAACAAGGTGCCTAAACCATGGACTTTATTTGAATAAAATAAGATCTAGCCAAATCAAATTTTACTATAATAAGATAAATACATCTAAAAAATAATTTTTTTGTACCACCAAAATGTTTATATTTATGATAATTTAATATTATATAAATAATTTATTTTATCAATAAAAAAATAATATGATTTGAAATATGATCTAAGGACATCTTTACAAGGACTAGACACTCTCATGAATTGTTCAACATGTCCTAACTTATATCAATATCCAACTTATAAATTATTCACTATTGAGACCTTTCTATATAAAACATTGAATCAACTTATTAGATAGATAAAATATGATATAATACATTATCTATATAAAAAAAGTTTTGTTAACTTTTATAATTATATTAAAAAAAGTATTCAAGATATCTTTAGAAATTAAGGTAGTATCTTTTAATTCTTTCTTGAACTAATTTAAATCATTAATTTAATTAAGATTTAGGATTTCTTACAAAATTCTTCCAATTAAGTGATTTTTATTAAATCAACTCACATATTTAAACAATCATTGTACATTTTCAACCATGTCTCCTTTCCCAACCATTCTTCTATTTCAAATTATTGCCCATATTCTTAATGTTCCCAGTTCCTTGCCCTTGCCATTAACAATGGTTGGAAATGGGAAACTAATTAGAATAAAGATGGATGATATAAAGGTGCAATGATAGTTAAGATAGACTAGATTGCTTTAGTAAAAAATTTGGGTTGTTTTATCATTTTTCATAATTTATTAGAATATTTTTAAATAATATGGTTTTGTTCACAATAGCATATGTACATATCCTAGAATTAGGGTTTTTTTATTTTGATTTAAAAGTAAACTTAGATTGAATTAAAAATAAATCATATCAAAATTTTATATTTAAAAATAATTATATATAATTATATATTCATATATATCTTAAAATGAACCTATAATGAGATTTTTTTATTGAATGATTTAACTAAATAGTTTTCAAATTTAGATTTTAATAGCACATATTTTTATTTTTTTATAAGAATTTTTTATTTTAAATTTTTATTGCAATTATATATGTACATTTTTATTTTATAATTTAATAAGGTGTTTTTAATTCCATATGATATCAATATAATATATTTGAGTGATTCTTGGCTATATCTTTTGCATTGTGATTAAATTTTTTGATTCATTACAGTAGTTAGGAGGAGACCATAACATCAATGCTTGTATTTATGTCAGGAACATGTAGCAACATTAACATCTCATGAGCCAAAGATGCATCTTCAAATTGAAAATTGTTTTTGATATAAAATCGACTTGAGTACACATAAACACATTTAAAGTTTAACTAAATAAGATAATAAAAATGTAATTTATTCAGCTTCACATAAATTAGACATTAATTTTTTTTCATCCACAAGTCAAATTCTACAAGCATTAGCTATACAAACACCCAAGCAAGAAAACGTTATGAAGAGGGTCAGAAACGATGAATGAACGACCACGTGACCGAACGTCATCCATTCATGAGGAGCCACGAACCGAACGTCATCCATTCATGAGGAGCCACGAACCGAACGTCATCCATTCATGAGGAGCCACGAACCGAACGTCATCCATTCATGAGGAGCCACGAACCGAACGTCATCCATTCATGAGGAGCCACGAACCGAACGTCATCCATTCATGAGGAGCCACGAACCGAACGTCATCCATTCATGAGGAGCCACGAACCGAACGTCATCCATTCATGAGAACGAACGGAATTGGACTCGAGGGATGAAGTGGCATCAGGTTATCATCCATCTGCTAGAGATGCGGTGTGCCGTTTTGAGAGAGGGCTTGGAAGTCCTCTTCCCAATAGAGCAAAGGGAATGGAAGCCAACGAAATGGAGAGGCATGGCATGGCAGGGTTTGGAAGCAGCCATCGATAGAGAGCAAACAGATTGAACGTTGCGGCAACCACGACACCCCGTCGCTGTTTCCGCTCCAACCATCCCGATCGCACCGATGGTGCCTCCTCCTCCTCCTCTTTAGCAGCAGCAGCATTTCATCTCAACAGCTTCGATTGATGGTGCTGTGTGTTTGTTCGAAGTTTTCGTGGGATCAGGAGAGTGACGTATGGCCGCATGCCCCTCATAGTTCACGCGTCGAAGTCATTTTGGTTATCCTAGATGGAAATTGAATCGCTTCATCTGAGTAGTCGCGATTCAATGTTAGCGACATGCATGCATTCCTTCTGACGGAAACGTGTTTTGTAGTATGGCGTCGGGAGCAATGGCTGTATGTATTTCGGTTTGGAAACTGTTGTGCGCTGAGCATGAGTCGTACACCTAGTTGTCCTCTGAGTTTTTGAGTGGATTAACGGAATTTTGTTCTCTTCATGTATTTCGAGCCTGGTTCAATTTTGTGTGGTAATTCTTGACGGGAGAATTCTAGGTTTGTCAACTGCAGAGGTGTTGATGGAACCTATAGCAGTTGAAGGCTCGATGTTGTTCCGTCATTTGTTACTAGACTGCATCGTAGGATGTATGTCGGCTCGTTTTGGAAGACATCTTACTGCTATAAATGTGAGTTGCTAGTGTACAGTTTGTTGGTCTCAGAGTAGTTCACTTGAAGTGAGTGAGGAATCGACCAATTCTTGTTACAATTCTGTAATTATGTTGCTTTATATTATACAAATGCACTCGGCTTTCGTGGCGCTTGCTGGACATGGTTAAACCATGCTCAGTTTTCAGATCTTGGGCCCTGCACTTTTCCCTTTCCACAATATTCTGTGTAAAAAACTTTCCGCTCAGTATGGACCAGCTATTTGATTCCTTACTATCTTGTTTATATCAATCTCTCAGTATGAGTTTCAGCGAAAAAGCGTATTCCCTCTTCACCCCTAATTGCAGCTTTTTGCCACTAATTACATGTGATGCCTTTGACTTTCGGATTTTCTAAGCAGATTTGGATCCAAACCTTTACTCTTACAAAAAGCTTATTGTAGTTAACACTGCATCTGAGGGAATAGGTGTTTGAAAAGACCTTGTTTCCGCTATTCTTTATCCCTTTTCAAGTGTTTGGGATACTTGTCATTAAATGCGAAGTGTTTTTCTCGTCTTCAAAATGATGAGCACAACCACCAGTTTGTCGTTAAGGTTATTAAATCATGATCTTCCGACTTTCTTTTTCTTGATGGATCCTCGGCTGTGTTATAGAAGTCGTATGGAGGTTCGTCTTCTCTTTTCTGCTTCATTACATTCTGTTTGGACAACCTGCCGCGTGACCAGCGGATGTAGAATGTCTCACTGCGACCATTGTATTCTAGTGAAGTGACTATTGTGCAGTTCTATAGTGAGGTTCTGTACACTTCAAGCATACATTCCATGTGCAAGATTGACACTGAAATTGTTCCCTTGAAACAGGCCATGCCAGTACAAGAATGCAGCAGCTTACGCGCTGATGATTTCCACACGAGACTCCGCTTAAAAGCAGCCTAGGGAGGTGTATGGACGTTGCAAATATTCAGCAACAGATAACCTTCAGGTTTGCCTTTGTCCCTCATGTTAGCTTTTATTTTGCAACGAATCGTATTAGAAATCGTTGTCTTCTCTATTACAGAAAACGAATGATTTTAGTTGGGGACGGAGTGCACTTAATTTTGTTTCGACAACAGTAGAATCTTGTTTTTCTCTAGTTCGTGGGTCCAATATGTGGTTATCCTCAATTACCCTTAATTTTCATAAGTTTGCCTTCACAAGCATCCAAAACGCACAAATGGTCATGCATTTTGTATGATTTGTAAGTCTCATCCATGCTGCAATTCAGCTCTTTCTTACTTGGTACTCTGCTCTCATGCCTTCATCCAATGGACATGCGTAAAATTGCTGTTGAAATAGTTAATCCCCTAGATATCAGGGTGCGAATGAACCTCAGTTTATTGAGTCCTAATTTAATGCTGTCATTGTCGTTTTCTATGCGCATTAAGGGTATATTGCTTGACTAACTGCAATTCTTGCACCGTAGGCCAAGGCTGGAAGTTGCGGAAGCAATGAAACTAATGCGTGAGCAAATCATCCAGGGTTTTTGATCTGCCAAACTTCTGCTTCAAGCGATTTATGATTCCAATGCAGCTACGGAAACGAAAGCCGGTGAACTACTCTGATGATCATGCCCTCTTCTCGAAGTTGCTTTCAGAAACTGAAGACCCCGATAGCAGCGACACGAACAATTTCTTAATGGGAAACGTAGCTGCTCATGGAAAATCCAAGACAGACATTGAAGCTTCATCAGAGGGAGATGTTGAAACTGCCCTGGCTCGCAGTTGGGGGAGCTTTCATCTTCGTAGCGTCCTTGGTGGACGCAGGGGGCAAAACTCAAATCAAGATGGAGGTGACACTTTTGTGAAAACCAGCAAGCTAGCAGGGATGACTACCTCGGAACGTGTCGATGTGCTTGTAAGAGGAGCAGGTTTAAGTGATGTAGCCCTGTTATCAGAAGAAAATTCCAATTCAATGTGAGTTCTTTCGTGTAGAATAAGGAATTCATTGTGGCATTTATTACAGATCCTCTTCCTTTTCTAAAGTTAATACAAATTGTACAATTGATGGAGACACTAATGAACTGAGAACTTTATCATTTTTGTCGCATAGAATGTAGTGAATTGTCCAGGTAGGAAAGAGATGATTTCGATCGCTGTTTGATGGAAACCACAGTTTTCTAGAATCACATTTTGTGTATCTAATCGTTTGCATGTCTAACAGATTATTAGAATCGCGGTTCAATTTGACTGCTTGGGCAAATTCTAGCTTGAATTGTTTTTCTTAGTTTCTGAGTGAGTTTGTATGACTTATTTGCAAGTTTCATTGCACAGGAGTGGCTTCAATGGTTTTATTAGGATGGCTCTACCCTCATTTCAAGAAGAGAAAAGAAAGAGAAAATTAGAGGAACTTGAAAAAGTCCGAAACTGGGAGCGTCCTTCAAGTTGTTTGGGTTTGAAGGAAGGTCACTTTTGTGATCCTGCACATCACATGCGGTAATGTACGGACCGCTTGCATGACCATCACTGCATTCCACAGTATTGGTGAAAACTTCAAAGCACATGGTGCTTCCCTAGTGTTGGCTACAAGCGCTTAATTTATTTGGCTTTTATAGATCATTCGAGCGTGGGAATCTGAGTGCACGCGTGCTAGTCAAATCCAACGAACGGGTCCCAATTTGCACAAATCAGGTCGACGGCATATTGTATGAGTGTTGCGAGAGACTGACGAGGAATTATTTCCTTTGCCTTTTTGCAGTAATGACAATGGTATACGACCAGCGGCTCCAAGATCTGCCCCCACAGTTGGTCAACATGATGTCTCATGTAACGAAGAAAGTCGTCACCTTCCGTTGCACGAAATTCAGCTCAATGGAAAAGAAAGTCCTACCAGCGCATCCTTGGACAAGTTCCAGGAGGAACTTAGCACTGTTAATGTGGCGAACGGTTCTTATCAAGATGAGCACACAGCAGAAGAAATGAACTGTCGTGAACTGTCTGAGAAGGAGAAGCTTTCTCTAAATTCTGGCGATAAAGTAGAGGCTTGTTTGCCAGATTTGGATGATCCTTCCACTTCCGGTATGGTAATTTGTGAGAGAAATTATTTGACAGTTACCACCTTTTCTTATATCTTCAAAGGGTTCATCGTATCCGGCTTGGGTTCTCACCACCCTAATAAATTTTGCAGGTGTGGAGGACCACGCGACACTTGATGTTTCTTCCAGCCGTCCTAAGAGGTTGCGAAGGATCCGCCAAGTTTCTAGCATGAAACAGAAATTGGGAAGCGGTAGAATGGCAATGGTAGATGACCTCGCGTATCATCAATTTGTGGAATGCGAGAGCAGTGTCAAAACAGCAAGGGTGAAGATTGAAGGAATAGCCCCTAGTTCTAGTTACGATGGTGAATACAAACTTGAAGGAAGTGATAATTTCGGTCATAATGATGATCTAAGCCTGGAACTTCCTTTCAATAAACACGAAAATCGACCTTACTTAGTTCGACGAATCGGTCGGGTGGAGAAGATTTTGTCGGTCAAGAGTAGAGATGCAGGCGCTGATGCCGTCTTCCGTGTGAAGGAGACCCTACGAAGTTATAGGGAAACGGTCAGCGTCCAGGGCTCTGTCCTGCAGAAACACTGTCCTCAGCTTCTGAGGAGTTTCCACAAGCGCATGGATCACTTAGGAAGGAAGAGTGGTCATACTCTTGATGATACGAACTCTCCCGACTTTGACCCTGTCTATACCAAAATAGATAGGATAATTGCATCTGAGCAACGTGGATCCAAGAAATACTATCTGGTGAAGTGGTGTGGCCTTCCCTACACGGAGGCAACATGGGTTAGAGAGGAAAACCTGAGTCAAGATGTTGCAGCAATTTGCCGATTCCACAAAATATCCCTGAGGACTTCTGCCGTACGACGAGCTGAAATATTGTCACAGGCATGGGCTCTGTGTTTAAGTCACGCAGTTTTGTGCTGAGAATTTCAGTAATAGGAGAAACGATTGGTCAATTTCCAACAAAATAAAATGAACGCTACATCTTGTTCTTTATTTCGCTTTTTCTTCTTTTTTTTGGATATATCCTGTCTTCAGCCTTGCCAATTTTTCCGTTCAGCTTGATCTCCCTCAGAATCACGAGAATGTTACTCAACCTCCTTAGTTTCTCTATCTAATGAAATACTTAGCGGTGTTGTAGGGTGTTTTCAAGGATGGAAGGAGACTCAGGGACTACCAGGAGGCAGGTGTTGCATGGCTTGATCACAACTTTAAAAACCGAACCAATTGCATATTAGCTGATGAGATGGGTTTAGGGAAGACCATTCAGGTGTGATACACATTACTGGTTCTCACCGTGTTTAGTTCTCCATAAACATACTAGTTCTGTGATTATAATGGATAAATTCTAGATTATTATGGAGTAATTGCAAAACTTTGTTCCTCACGTGCAGTCTGTCGCAATGCTCGAGAACCTCCGTACAAAACGAAAAATTCGAGGCCCATTTTTGGTTGTGGCACCAGTATCAACGCTTGGCCACTGGCGACGTGAAGTTGAGTCCGCGACGGATATGAATTGTGTCGTGTATACTGGAAATCAAGAAGACAGGCAGATAATTAGAAACTATGAATTTTATTATGGTGATGGAAATTCCTCCGAATTAAAATTCAATGTAAGTCTGCTGTAAATAATAAAAAAATATGATTCGGAATTGAATGTCGTGATCAATGATTCAGGCGCTAAAAGCAGAAGAATTTTTTCTTAACTTGAAATGTATAGAGCGTTGTAAAGCATGGGACATCGTATCCCGTATACTGTGAACTAGCCGTCGTTGCTTCTGAGAGCTCATAAGCTCGCATTGAGTTTTCCAACACGTGGTGATTGCTATCAACTTGGAGAATCGTAGATTGAGGTAATGACTAATTAATGGTGAGCTCATTTTGGTTTCTAGATCTTGTTAACGAGCTTCGAAATCCTCATGAAGGACCAGAACAAGCTTGCAAGGGAGACTTGGCAATACATTATCGTTGATGAAGCCCACAGGTTGCACAATTTACTGATCCTTTTTGAGTTTATGACTATTTATTTTCTGCTCATGCCAACCAAAATCGGCTTGTTAAATATCAGCTTCTGAACCCTAACTGAACCTGCAGGCTGAAATCTCGAGAGTCGAAAACAGCTCAAGCTTTACGACAACTGCGCGTGAGACACGGTGGTCTTCTGCTTCTAACAGGCACTCCTGTTCAGAATAATACGAAAGAGTTATTGTAAGTTGATCTCTGTCTATACATTGATGACTTAGATTGTAAGTAGATTACAGTACAGTGGATGCAAGTTCCTTGTTCTCGAAAAGTAAAACACAGTGCTGATAAGAACATTTGAATTGGACTTCAAACTTTAGTAAACATTACGGCATTCCTTTTCGCTATTAACCATGTTAAGTACGCACTGTGTACGTCTCTTCTTCATATTATTTTGTGAACTTTGCAGTAGCCTCCTCTATCTCCTTGATCGGAACGAGTTTGACTCAGAGGAGGATTTCCTTCTAAAGTATGGCGACATCAAGGCAGCTGAACAGGTGAATCTTTTTGCGCATTCTTTTTACCAAAAGCCCATCTAGTCTAGTGCTTATATTTCTGTATATATTATCATGTATCGGGAAGGCTAGCCTATAATGTGATAATCTATAATATTAATACTTTTGGATAGATCAAAGACCTTCAAGATAATATTTTGAGACCCAGACTATTAAGGCGTATGAAGGAGGATGTAGAGAAGAGTATTCCTATGAAGGAAGAGGTGGTACTACTTTTCAATCATAGATATCTTGGCTTCATGTATTCTCGTGCATTTTCTTTAATTGTACTTCAAATGATTATGTTAAGTTCGATATTAACCTGGCATAAAATCGGGTATCATGTGCGTTGGCAGACTATCGTTTGGGTTGAATTAACCAAGGAGCAGCGAGCTTTCTACCGAGCTATCTATGAAAACAATATTTCGACGTTATTAAAGGGTTCGATAGCCACCAACATGCCGAGTCTTAGAAATGTGGTAAGGCACCACATCAGGTTAAAGGATGAAACTTATTACGTCTCTACACCGAACAGTTAGCAGTCCCAACATTGGAGATTTTACCAATTGAGAAAGATCATGTGCAACATAGATTTTCTTTACAGCAAGTAGAGTTCATCTCCTAGTGGCAGAACTTTATTCGTGCATGAGTTATCTATAGCTTGTATCATATGAAGAGGTACTATTACGATCCCTAGCAGCTGTCTAGCAGCAAAACCTCATTTCGATGTCATACACTCTACAGTTTATCACAAAAATGTCTTCGAGTCCTCTATCTTTCAACTCCAATTGATTGCAGGCCATGGAGCTAAGAAAGCTGTGCAACCACCCATTTTTGTGCGATGGACTTGAGGAGAGTATTGTGTTCAAGCATCGCTCATTGAACGTATGCTAAACATCCCAATTCTTTGAGTGTCTTTTTACCGTGGAATTCCTCAAGGTGTAAGACTTCAAATTATTCCCTGCAATCTAACAATTTAGATTATTTTGAGAATTTACTCTGTGGAAGCTATATCACAGATCGTCTTTATATAAAGAAAATAGTGTCAAAGCATTAACGAGTTAACGTGTATGTATGTGCCACAGGATGGCAATGCTTCAAATTTGGCTGAGACGCTACTTTCCCAGAGTTCAGGAAAGATGGTATTGGTCGACAAACTCTTGCCTAAACTGAAGGAAGCAGGTCGTCGCGTACTCATCTTCTCTCAGGTATGTACTGGATGTTCCTATTGGGTTCTACCGTGGTTAATTATTACGTTCCTGTCTGACGCCATGTCTCTTAGCCTTCTCTGAACTATTTAATCCTTTAGATATGAGCATGAAGGGTAACTTGCAGACTCAAGATGTGTCATATGACGTCTGAGTCTCTCACGTTAAGGCGAATCTCTCATGATGTGGTTGACAGTTCACAATGATGCTCGACCTATTAGAAGACTATCTTCTATCAAAGGGGTATTCCTATGAACGTATCGATGGCAAAATACGTGGTTCTGATCGCCAGGTTAGCATTCACAGTTGAAGAAAAATTCCTCTAAAAACATGAGACGGCTTCATTTTTGTGTCACAACCTACCAAACCCTTCTCCCCCCTTAATATTCGCTCGTGACAATACTTAACCACAGTTAACTAGGTTGTGAAATTCAATTCAAAGCGCGGATCTTTGATGTTATTCTTTTTCCGCTTAACCATCCTGGTCTGATTTGTAAACGTAGGCAGCTATTGATCGTTACTCGGCGAAAGATAGCAGCATCTTTGTCTTTCTTCTAAGCACTCGTGCTGGAGGATTGGGCATCACTCTTACAGCTGTAAGAAAAAGAAACTCTCATCATTTACTACATGTTTCTTGCAGTTCGCTAAGTTTCTCGTAACTGGAAGTTTTTTACATGTAGGAAGATACACTTTCGTATGTAAGTTTTGTAAGAAGTCTAAAGTGTTTGAATTACTTTTGATGCAGGCAGACACATGTATAATATATGATTCTGATTGGAACCCTCAAAATGACCTCCAGGCCATGGCTCGTTGCCACAGGTGCTTAATCAATCTTATTCTTAATCCACCCTTCGTCATGACAATATTATCTTTCTATTTGATTGTTCATTCACTTTTGTCCACTAGTAAGGGACTGAGGCACTAGAAACTATTAGTTGTATCCGACGTCATCTTAGAACTTTTTACGTTATTGTAAAGGATTGGTCAAACCAAAGATGTAAAAATATACCGGCTCATCACAAGGAACACATATGAGCAACGTTTGTTTGAGTGCTCCTCAAGAAAGTATGGTCTGGATGAGGCTATATTGGGTAATCGGATGGGAGTTGATGTAACCCAAGATCATAACAAAAATATTGAAAGCCTCCTTAAGCACGGAGCATATGACATACTTAAGGTATGCAACAATGCAATCACTTAAACAACGATACTTCTCGTCTTAAGTGTATGATATACTTGCCACCCCTTGGAAAATATCATGTACAGGTGTGCAAGGTCTGACAGTAGAACTTGTCTATTCATTTGTGAAGTGTTCGAATCACGCCAAGTACAGATTGAATATTGTAGCCTTCGTTCACTATACATCTTCGTTTTCACTGCACAATTTTGCAGGATGATGGAGAAGCAGCATCTGAATTCAGCTCCCAAAATATTGAACAGATTCTGGAGCAGAGAACTCAACAGCGACAGATAGGAGGGTATAACTACTCCACCGAATGCAAATTCCTCATAAAAACTGAACCTTTCTTCTCAAAGAGATTGGCTAGTGTGAATCATCTTGAAAGGAGTATGCTTGTTTAGATTTTCCGCATTTTCCATAAATCCTCTCTAGCAACTACGATTACCTCATGGTTGAATGTCTTTTTCGCACCAGGTTATCATTCTAGATTGACTCTGACTGGACTTACTATTCGATGATTTTTCCAGGCGAACGAACAATACATTTTCTGTCGCGACGTTTATATCAAATCCTGAATTAGCATCTGAAGATATTCCTGAGGCAGAATGTGATGCAACAGCATCGTGGCATGAGTTGCTTCCCGAGGCTTGTGAGAAGGCTGTTTTGGAAGCTATGGACTCGAAATCACCAATATTGCCTTTGTCAGGAGGTCTCCGTAAAAGGACTCGCAGTGGGATGAATTATAAAGACATGGGTGTATTCGTTGAGAATGAAAATTCAGATGGAAATGATGCATTAAGGAAAATGAGGAAGTGTACAAGAGCCAGGGTTGGCCAGGAACCACAAGGGCTCGATCCATCTGTAAAACAATGGTCTGATCGAGAGCTTAAACGATTAGAAGATCAACTGTTTGCGCTGGGAAGGGGCCGCACTGGTAAGTATACATAATTTCACAGTCGAATTGGTTTCAGGAAGATACTCATGACTTGACTGTCGTATTATGGTCGATATTCATTATTTTTTTCACCATTGATTTATGGAGAGCTTAACCTCACAGCTGAACAGTGTTTTCAACTTCTTTCCTCTTTGTCACTGCAACTGTCCGTGTCAAGCTGCGTCGTGATGTCAGAACCTGGTATCTGCCTGCAGATCAAATCATGGGAGAAGCTCGACTAAGCCACCGTGGTTCTGAAGAAGTTGAAGAGGTTTCTGAAGCACTGATCCATCTTTGTCAGTACATGCAAGTGTGTAATGGCTTTGGAGTCTTTCAACCAGATTCTCCAACAACGGGTGAAGTGACGGGGAAAGCAAGTGATCGAAGATATCCAATTATTGGGCCATCACTTTCAGCTATCCAAGAACAGGGAATTACAAAATCGAAATTAATCACTAAAGTTGAGACCAGAAGCAAGCGAAACTGTGGTACTCGGGTATTGTCTAATGCAACTAAATTGATGATCAACGGAGAGATCCAACCTTCACGAGGAAAGTCTCAGCTTGACGCAGGAGGAGAATCTTTGGAGGACACTCATCACGAGCCCCCAGTAGTACCAGCTGTTGCTTTACTAGCGATGCAATCATTAGAGTTTCAGCAACGACTTCAAAAAGAGGCCCAAAGGTACTCAAATCTCACTAGAAATTTATTGCGCAATCTTGGTATTTCCAAGGTTCGTGAGTCACTGTAGTTGATGAATGGGATACATTTTTTCCTAGGAGAACATTGTGCAGAGTTTCATCCCGGCTACATAGTTCGACTATAAATCTGTGCTTGTCCTCCGGGTAAACAGCGATACTCTGTCGCAATTAATTATGTCGAACCTCTGATGGACGTTGGGGTAATTTGGTCAAACGTCTGTATGTTTGCTTGAGGTTCCGAGGTTCATCGATAATTGTCCTCTGATTGTAGATGTGCAAGCTACTACAATGAAATCTCAGATGGAAGATTAGTGCTGTCATTCATGATATGGATGAATATTAGTGACTCTAAGAGTGTTAAGTTACAACATTCTTCGGCTCTGATTTGTTGAACGCGGTTTATGACAGCTTTCTTTGCTTCAGCACTTCTCTGTTCGCAACTTAAGGGCGGTCAGACGTTCGCAGTATTATCAACATCTGCTCACCTGACATGGGAGGAACATGCTATACTTACAGGTATTTGCAGTCCTTGGAGGATAGCCAATTATTGGCTGAGGCTCTTCAGTCTCAACTTGGAGCTTTTCCCCCTCACGTTGCTTTCAGGTTATAGGAAACGATCCTCTTTGTTATAACCTTGGTGTAAATATCGGCCTCTCTTGATTTGTGTCTCACCCCTGAGCATTCCTACAACTAAGTCGTATGAGGTTTGTCTGTTAAGAAATAGTTGTGTAACAATGGTAGAAAAGTCACTGACAGGTGGTTTTTCAGCCGCTTTCGTAACCGAGAAACATGTATAAATTTGAGGTGGAATTAATAAGTCATTTGAGTCCCTGTAGAGTTAGTACTAATCGTATTTATGGATGTACAAACTGGGGTCTGCAGATCAAAGAAGCTTCCAGATTGGTGGGGGAAAAAGGAAGATGCTGACCTTCTAAAGGCGGCACACCTGTATGGTCATAAATTCTTTAAAAGGATGAAGTAAGTTGATAGTATTTGGTCTAATGATATGCGGATGCATATCATGCATCATTTCACTGCAAAAAAAAGCTCAATCACACGGTTGACTCTGTGGCTTATCTCTAAAGTTCCTCTTATTTGTAACGGTGATTGATGACTGGGCGGACTTGCATTCATGATTAAATTGCGTATTGTTGCTGGTTTAGTTTGTGTTTATAGCTAAAAAGGTTTAACCCTTGCTTTTCCATAGGTCAGACACTAGTCTCTCCTTCGTTTCAAGGGTGAACACTCTTGTCAACACCAAGAATTCCAACGCAAAATCCCGTCCGAAGGTAAGTCTTAAGAAGTCTGTATTTTCATATCTATGGATGCATGATTTTCTATGATATCTGAAAATGTGATCCATTTACATCAAAATAATCCTAATTGTCAAAGACCAAGTCTTAGTTTGGCAACCAGCATATTCCAGATCGAACATAACTCACCATCCTTACTGCATTTTAGGATCATTCACTAGGAGTCTAGACAAGGCTATTACGTATAGAATCCGAGGATTTACGCATTTGTATGTATGGCTAATAGACATATAGGTGCAGGACTCAATTGGAAAGAAGAGCGAAGATTTGCCCTCGGAATCTGTGCTCTGCTCGAGGCTGAAGAAACTTACGGAGGCCCTACGCGACGCGGCAAGGAAGAAGGTGCCAGAGATGGTTCACATTTCAGAATCCTCTCACAGGTCAGATTACTACACAGGTCCTTACTACCTCTAGCCACAAGTCGAATGTGTCGGTTAGCTGGACATACTGGAAATCACATGTGGTCTATGGTGAGACCCACAAATAGCATGACACTGTAAATTAAGAACAATTATTGGATTTTTTAGATATTTAGTGTATGCTACCATTCTCTACTGCAGGAAGGCAGGAGATCGGCAAGGGTCTGATGCAGCACCTTTGAATGAAAATCCAGAAAAGGCAATTGGTGTTTTGAGTTGCCCTCCATCTTCCAATCAGCTCTGTATGACAAAAATCCTAACCGCTAGCTTGGCTATGGATTTTGAGAAGAAGGGTAAAGGAGAAGGTTCACATTCCAAAGGAGCCTCTGGAACTCATGCAGGCTTACCCGACTGCAATATGGCTGGATCCAAGGGTAGATTTCTTCGATCCCCATATTTTTCAGGAACAGTGAGATCATCAAAAGTATTTCGTCTGAAGAAAAAAAAGTCGTCAAGGTCCAGAAGGACTGTTCAGTTCAAGTCACCGAAACAGGAGGACGTAATTTTCAAGGTTCTCAAGGACGAGAAACGTAAGGTGTGCTTCAGAACCTGGATGTAGACTCTTGTTTGCGTGTACGGATCATTGCTGCAAAATGACCTTTCACATGGCCTATTCTTGTAGTCCACTTACCACATTGGTGTCTGTGGCAACATTTTTTCTTCTGTGATAAGAAAGTTTTATCTCTGCAAAAGGTATCATATATTTATTCTCTGGTGAATATCCATGACATATTGCAGGAAATTCAGGATTCTCTCAGACGTAAGCAACAAGCAAGTGATAAACATTATGAAACTGGCAGTAGTAGCAGAAAATACAGAAACGTTTCGTGCAAATCGAGATCTTATCATTAAAATGCTCACTGTACCTTCATTTTGTTAGTGCTCGTCCTGGTGGGTCGCCTTCTGTAGGTCTCGAAACTGAGGGTATGGGATATGAGCTTATTTAATAGTGTTCACATTCAGTGAACAGATTTGTGGAAATGAACTTCGGATTGAAATAGATAGAATTTCGTCAGGTCCGCATCTGTCCTCTCTGACTTTAGCTGCTCTCAATTTTTGAATATTCGGAGGAACAGATTCATATTCAGAGAAAGAGCTACTCGCTCAATCTGATTGGTACAGCAGTTTTGAGTGATTATCATTTCCTTGAGCAATTGGGTATTATTATCAAGTTACACCCCGTCATTAGAAGCAATTCCACTTCATTTTTGCATGTTCAAAATGTGTTCCCTCACTTAGCCCCCTCTCACCTTTGTTGGAATCTTGGGCCTTAGCAAGCCCCTGGGCTAGCTCAGGGGACGATGTTAGTGATATGGGCTAGCATTGGTGGGTAAGGGTTGCGTAGGATATTTCCTCTTTTTTTTTTCTTTTTTTTTTTTTTTTTTTTAACCTCAACATGGGCTCAGCCTTTCGTCTGCAATTACTGTTGTTGCACATATTCATGAGCTAGCTACACTATTACTACCTATTGTGAAATCCCCTCACGAAAGCCCTTGTCGCACAAGCTAAGGATCAACTTGCGATAGCACTTCGTCTATCGTTCTTGCTCTCCGTTAGAACGGCACAAGCATCATTGGTTGCAAAATATCTTGCATCTTTCCTCGTCTTTCATCTTCTTCTTTCTGTGCTTTTGAGTTGGTTTTCATGATCTTTTTATATTTTCAATATCAGCGTGCCCCTTGTAGCTAAGTATACAACATGCGTTTTTTATTCTCTTTCAAGCTTACCAAGGGACTGTTCACCCACATGTAGAAGACGGACTTGGTTTAGCCTACTGGGCTTAACAACAGATTTTCAGATTATGGAAACTTAGTTCACTTATGATTTTTTTGTAACACAAAAATGAACAATGTCAAAAGAGTTATTTCAAAAAATGCAAGCAAAGCATATCTTAAAAATAAATTGTTCATGGACTTATAAAATTAAATTTAGATTGCTTTTGATAATTAGAATGATTGACTTAAATAAATTATTTGTAGTAATTCAAAAATCTAAATCAATTTTATAATGTTAATCTTGTACTAACAAAGTTGGATACAATTTTATAATCTTATTTTTAGACTTTTCTTTTCTCAATAAGTGTATATTTATTTTTATTCCTAAGACAATGGCATTGTTAAAGACAACTTCTGGTTTTTAGAAAATTTTCTTTGAGAAATTCATTAATGCTTTAAAAATAAAATAAAAAAATATCAATATAACATACCAAATTCTTTACAAATTTAGTACGTGTCAACTTAGAAAAAAGATATATTATTGTAATTGCAAAACATATTGTTTAAAGATAGATTTGTAGAACTTTACTAGTAGTTTTGGGTTTTTTCTTAGAAATGAAGTTCATACTTAACATTGTTGCTTGGATAAATATATATATATATATATATATATATATATATATATGAGATTTATTATTATATTATTATATTTTAATAAAATTAAATCTAAAAATCACAATAGAAGTTTCTATGGCTTCACACTTAAAATATGTTTATCTTTGTAGAAAAAAATTTAGAAAAACATATAGAAAACAAGATAAAAATAAATAAATAAAAAATTAAAAATAAAGATAAAAATGAAAAAAAAAAAAAAAAAAAAAAACCAAACCAAACCAAATTGGTGAAAGAATACTTTAACAAAAAACTATAATTTTATTAATATAAAAGATTGCATGGAATTTTGTACATTTTAGGTTGTAATGTTTATGTCTTTTATATTGCCAAAGTCCTTTAAGTATATTTTAGGTTGTAATATACTAGTGGTTTTGGCTAAAATTATTTTTTTATTTTTTTATTTTTTTATCCAAATTGTCTACATGGCAATATAAAAAATACATATTCAAAATATTTTAATGTACTTGAATCTTATTTTTATTTTTATTTTTTTGATTTACTAATGTGTTTAAGAATTTATATTTGATGATGTAGGTTGTTTCTTAATAATATTTTGAACAATTTAAATATATTCTTCTATATTTTAACATTAATAAATTTAGGAAGCTCCCAAGTGGACTATTCTCTTTTATTGCATGGACACCTCTCCCACTTGCCCGTCCTCTTCCTTTTCATACTGTGCACCTCTGCACATATACTCCATAAAAATTAATTATTTTTAATTTTAAATCATGATTCTTAAAATACAATTTTTAACTCATAAATCTTATTATAGTTATTACTTTAATACTAAAATTTGATATGCTATTATTTATATGCATTCTATTATTGCATATTGTCTCAACCTTCAATTTTTTTGACCTTGTAAGGCTTTGTATTTTTTTATTACCATTGGTATTACCATTGGTATTTAATAATAAAACATAAAATATAATTTTTTATTACCATTGGTATTTATCAATGTTGAGTAATTTTTTTTAATTATTTAAAATCAAAAATAATTATTTTTTACAAAGGTGTATATATTGGAGTGTGATGCACAAAGGGGAGTCCATGCATTAAAATGGAGGTGTCTATCTAGCATTTTTTAAAATTTATAGTCATAGTATTAAATATATTCTTTGTTATTCTTTTTTATTCTTAAATATATTCTTTGTTATCAAATAAATGAAGGAATTGAAATATTTTCAAAATATTTTTAATAATTTATAAACAATTTATAAAATATAATATCTTCACAATTTTAGACAACTAATATAATAATAATAATAATTATGTAATAGTTTTATATATAGACAAATTAAATCAATTTATGTAATTAATTATAATAAATTTAATAAATCTATTACAGTATTATTACTAATAAATAAAATACAAAACATGTAACTAGTAGCACTGCAATCTATCTAATTTTTGAAGCAATTTATATACTGTTGTATTTCTAATTTTGTATCCAATCTTATTTTTATTACTTTGTGTTATTTCAAGTGTGATTATTTTATTTTATTTATTTACTTTTAATCCCATAGCATTTAGAATTAAGATTTATTCTTGTACTATAAATTTAGATAAAATATTATAAGTATTTTTTAATTTATTATTTTATATATTATAAATAATAATAATATAATTTAAAATAATATTAGTATTATATTTAATATTCTACTAAAAATAATACACTAAATAAAAATACTATTACAAAATTAACATTAATTAGCCATTACAAAGGTAAAAACTGAAGGAATCTTAATATCTAAAAGCACGCTATAAAAGAATGTGGTCCAAAAGTGTTATGTACATTCCTTGCATAGTAAAGAAAAGTTATTCTTTAGAATTGTGAGTCTTTTTTATATCACAGACAGTAAGAAGATTGTACAAAATGAAGCAATTTTTATCCCATTTCTATATAAAATACTAAACCTTTTATTTCAATATCATAAATTTTGATAAATTTTATAGTGAATCTTTAAAAAACTTTCAGGGGCATTTTTAACAACTTTTTACTTAATTTGTCAATTCTTTAAAAAAAAACCATTTTTTAAAGAGAATCTAACATAAATTTGGGTGACAATGCTATTCATGTCATTTACAAAAGAAAATGCATTCTACTCCCTATTTTCCTCTTTTACCTTTTCTTTTTATTGATTAATCTAAATATAAACCAACTAGAGGAATTATCTCAACATTAACCTTTATCACAAACTTTAAAATTGTTTTTTGTCACAATCTCTCCTAATCACAAAATTCTTTAAGAAGAGTTGATAATAATACATGTCTTTGCTATGCAAGCTAAACTCTCAATCACACCACTACCAAATGAAGGTTGGTAATTCTAATCCTGCCACCATATGCGAATTGGGCAAACTAGTTCAATTTAAAATATATAATTCAGGTTAATGTTCACTTAGTAGAAAAATCAGATTAAACAAAAACTTATCACTAGCCAAACTGCAATCTTGAAAGTAAAATCACACCATTCTAACAAGAACACTCTTTTTTTCTTTTCTTTTTCTGTGAATCCCCAGCTTACACGACCACTTCACAATTGTCATCACTCAATTGCGAAATGGTGAGAATAGATTATCAAGGACAACAAAGCTACCCACAAATCTGCAATGAAGAATGGGCGATGGATGATCGGAGCATCCTCACTGACCAGAGGACTTGCAGATGGCGTTGACAAGAGATTCGTAGGAGCCACCTAACAATTCTCCTGCGACAACCCAAGAGAAGAAGCAGAAGAAGATGAAGAAGACGACCGAAGCACGAAAAAAGGCTCTGCATCGACGGAAGCACAGTCGCAAAAAAAACCCTCATCCGGGGCAGCATTCGGGGCGGAATTTGTAGGGTTTCCGCCCTCGCAGAAGAGACTGAAATGGGTTTCCTCCAAAATCTTAACACGCCTGCTCTTCGTCGCCAATTTTCCTCGCCAACCAACAAACGGCGTTAAAATTCCCATTTTCTAGTCCAATGCTCCACCGACAGGGTGACCAGTCGCAACAAGGAAATATAGTTGTCCTTATGGAATACTCTTTCTCGCCGTAGATCTGGGACAAATATCTTCTGAGGGTGACGATGCTGACGAGGACCCCGGAAACCTTGAGGATAACCTGACAGCATGGACCCCACGTAGACTGGCCCCCTTCAGCCAATCATACGTGGCGAAGTGCCAACTATGCCCTCCATTTCGGATTCGTGGTAAAATATCCGATCCCGATGTCAATTCCGCACTACTCCTGTGTCGTATTCGTCTTCCTGGACGTTCCTAATCCCGTGTGGCGTGGCTTTAGGTCAAATGCCCCATCTCCGTTTTCACATGCGTCGTCGAGTACTGGTTGCATGTTCAATATGTCTTTTATGTATACCGTACTAATTCACGTATTTCTTACCCATCTATAGGAAGTGATTGTCAATTGCAATAGCGAGTTCGTTTTAATTTTTTTCGTCTAATTGAAAACTTGTTGATCGTCATAAAAGTAAAAAAATATATGTACAGTATTATTCTGAAAATTTGATATTCTGAAATAAAAACAGTCATAAAAAGACACCTCAAATTTAAAAAGATTGGTTGTGTACAGAACCATGCTTGTTAGTTAGTGTTATTAATTTACCTTTACTATTTTATGCATATATTTAACGCTACTTGATTAATTTACAGATTATAAACTTATAACACTAACGTATTTGATAAATTACTATAGTAATACTAAAGTAATACCAAAAAAATTATTATTTATTTTTCGGAAAAAAGCAGCTTTTAGAATAAGAATGCCTACCATTTTCATTTAATTATGGTAATACAAAACAAACACCTGTTTGGTAACAGACCGAAAATTCGGTTTAAATCTGTAGAGGATTTAATTAGTAAATTCTAAAACGGGCTCATAGGTCATAATTAAACATTTCCACATCAACAATACCTGTGTAGATAATGCTGACCAGCTTACGAAACACATCCATCCCTGAGAAAAATCCAATATTCAAATGCTTTTCATCTTTGGTGTAATCGCTGCATGCACGTGAAATCCTATTCCTCGACAATATAAAATTTAAGCAGAATAAAACGAGGAAGTGAAAAACCAAAACAACCAAGAGTGAGAATAGTTTAGTTCTTGGTGTTGTTCAAAACATGTGAGAATTTGCAAAAACTGCACATCGTTAGTTTACAAAATTCGATAGCTCGGGGGATTAAAAAGCTCATCACTGAAGTTAGGGGGTTGTTGTAGCATGCGATATAAAGTGAGGCGACTCGGTCTGAGAGAATTGATGGTTTGAGAATTCCACATCAACTAGTCGGGCGTCGTGACATTACCACAGCGCTGCTGCGGTAAGCATTCTTGCACAAGTCTCCCTACCCTTGCGGGGCGTGCATGATTTTTTTGAGGCGCGATATCTACTTGCACTTCGGCTTTGCCTTGCCGGAATAAAATTTTGAAGAATTGGTAGAAGTTTAACGTACAGTCAAACCTTTGAACCTGACACAGCGGAGGAAATAGACACGAAGAGGCGGATAGGAACACTCACGAGAGTTCATTGAATTGCAGTTGCAGTGGTGGATGCCAAGCCGGCATAGCCCAACGAAGAGTCCTTTGTGTTTACAGTAGTCACTGTGGATGGATGAACATGTGCTGAGACTGCGTGGCATGAGCCATAAAAAATCATAAGTAGCTGATGTGAGTTTGTGCTCAGAGAAAATACCACTGTCTTGAGCTCCTCCCATCAATTGTAGCATCTTCTCTCAGCACACTAGTTCACATCGGTAAAGATTATGAAGCTCTGGTTCTCTTTCTTCTAGTTGTGTTAAGCAGACGTTTCTAGTTTGTTCTCTCAGCACACTAGTTCACATCGGTAAAGATTATGAAGCTCTGGTTCTCTTTCTTCTAGTTGTGTTAAGCAGACGTTTCTAGTTTGTATCTCAGTCGCTTCCTTCGTTGCGTCATATTTGAAGTCCAGAGTCGGAAGTTGTTGCTGGCGTAAGGAGTCTTGGAGTGGTGAGAGATAACAAGTTCTTTGCTGCATGGAAGTCAGTTTTACGAGGAGGATAAGGAGGACGAGGATTTGTGTTCGTTTAGTGCGGATCTGATGTTTACCTTGAAGTTTGTAGCTGAGTGCATGAAGTGGTGTTCGCATTGAGCTCTCGGTTTTGATTTGATTTGATTTGATTTGATTTTTGGTGAAAGCGAATTTATATCAGTGGCAATTGTTGCATGTATAGAAACAATCAGCGTAGATATGGCCGGAATGTTGGAGAAGCTCTGGGACGACGTCGTAGGTGGTTCAGCTCCTGACAAAGGCTTGAAGCAACTGCGGAAAAACAACTCAGAGAATGGACGCGACGGTGAGGCTTCCGGCATGCTTTCCGATCTTTGCATTGCTAGTGTAACACATGCTTGTAATTGCAAACTAGATTATGAGGTTGTGCAAGTATGTTACATATGACTGGATGTGTAAGTCTTCCACGTTTTTGCACATTCTTGAGTGGGACGCTTTGTTTTTATTTTAGTTTGCTTCCATTTCAATGCCTCAGGAGTTTTCTGACGCCTGCTACAGCGTAAATGTCCTCCGTTTTCTTAAATTCTTAGGTGCTTTTGGTTCGTCTCTCTTTCTTTTTTAGAGCTTAAAGCCGTGCAACTAAGACGTGTGTGCTGTGCAATGTAGCGATGCATGATCCAAGGGTCTTGGAGCGACGCTTCAGTGCAGGAGCATATGATAGCCCGTCGCAGAACATATCCATTAAGAAGCCTCAGAAAATGACTATGTTGGACACCGACTCCGTGGCAGGCACCCCCAGTAGTCTGGGATCAACCCCGCCTGCTTCACCGTCCATGGCTTCTCCTTCATCTTGTAAGTGTGAATGAGAGCATCTTTCTTACTTGCTAAGGGAATCCGTTATTCGACCTCTTAAGTCTCAAATTGTGCTCATGTTGACACAACGATTCGATTCCTTCGGAGGATGCTGCTCAGCGGCTACAGATTGCGCTAACCACTGTTATCATGCTCGTTGTACAGATCACAAGGAAAAGGATAATATCTGGCGTAGCGTCTTCCACCCAGGACAGAACACGGTGATGCGCAAGGTGGGATCTGACAAGTTCGACAAGGCGCAGCCAAATTCGCCCACAGTTTATGATTGGTAAGTTGAGCTTCACCGTGTCAGTCCGACATTTTGCGTTGGACAGATTATAGTTATATGAACCAGCGAAGTCAGGCCCCTGTATGCACAGAGGCACATCGTGTCCTCACATCATGCCCTGCCACCACCAGCTTGTACTAATATCTGCTAAGGATTAGTGCAAAATTAGCGGCATTCGCCGAAGAGGTTCAGGCGGGGCTTTTATGCTTTGCCATGCTTTGCAGGGTAGTGATCATCTCCCTTGATAAATGAGAAGAAAGCGAGCGATCAAAGGGTTTCTTGACTCGTTCTCGTTCACATGAGAGATTCATTCACAAAATTATCTTTCTTCCTTGTATTCAAAGGTGGATATAGCCTAAGAGAACGAATAATAATGGCTCGGCTACTCGGGATTCCCTGATGCAGGCTTTACAGCGCCAATACGAAGTCGGAGTACCGTTAGGTGCACAATTTCGAGATCGACGACCAATTGTTACCGCGTTGGACACGCGGGAACAATCTCGAAAACTCGCAACATCTTCAGACTCAGCCTGCACTAATATGTCCAGGGGCCACACTGCACTCATCCGAAAAGTAACGAAAGTTGCGACTTATACATTTGCTAACACCCCGGTGCCCAAGGCCGTTCTAAAGTATACTTGCAGTAATTTTGATGCATGCAGTCGTGTTTCGCTCTGTTACCTGAATCCGGTAATTGTTACTCTGCACTCAGCTGTGCACAGCTCACTTGCATTCCATCCACGGTTCGAAGCAATTTTGAGTGAACTGAAGGGAAAAAATTACAAAAATACAAAAAACAAAAACAAAAACAAAAAAAACAAAAAAGAGACGATAAAACTGAAACTAGAAGTTAATTTCAGGCTTTGGGTTTTTGTATTCAAGAGTAAGTTTTGTGTACATTTTTCTACCTTAGTTGCCGGAGTGCTTTCTAAAAGCTCGGTAACAAGTAGACCGACTCGGCAAAGTACTTGTTTCCTGTTTGTATTAAGTAAAATTTTGACTTGCTTGTACATCGAAAGTTTCTTTCATGCATTTATACAGAGCTTTCTAATTTTGCAATTTTTGACACCCATTCAAATACGTGGACTGTACTGGTTGGTTTATTGCGTTAAAATTTGGATTAATTGGGACTGCTTATACCCTGAACACTATTATATTTTATTTCTCCATTGAGCTTGTCTGCCGCGTGTCAGTAACATTTTATCTTCAAACATGGAATTTCTCAAGAACGGAAAAGGCAACGTGATTGACTTTTTCCTTCCAACCACCAGTAATATGTTCTGTTTCTCATGTTTCGAGGAATTGTTAAATTTAAATGGAAACACGTTTTTCGAAAAACGTGCTGACCGAACTTGCTTTTAACCACCCAGTATTCGCTTACCGTTTCACACGTGCCATTAGCATTGAGTTTATCTTTCTTTACTGTTCCACCTTATCTTCTTTTTTTTCGCTGTCCACGGGGTCTATTCCATTTATCAGGTGGAATTTGTCCACCTGCAGTACCCAAGATCTTGGAGGCAGGAAACTGTTCCCCTCGTTAGATACCTCGGGCGTTCGCCTAATAGTGCCAAAAACAACCCGAGCAGATTTTCTTACTGTACGACAATGAAACCCTAAAATGAAACATACCAAGACTTGTGTGCAGCAGATCAATTGCCCGCATCTACCTCACCTGTTTCAGTTGATTAACACTATTGAACTACGAATGCGTATGCAGAACCCACTTCACAGTGAACTAGCTCTTCCCAGCGTCCTTGGAAGCTGTTGGCCAAGGTGGTCATGCCGGAGGAATTCAGACAGTCGAACATCGCACCTCAAAAAACCATACATGTTGGGAAACTAAATGCTCACGACACTGCGCAGGCTCCCTCTAAAAGACGCGAAAAAGCTTGCAACCTATTCCTATCTCCTCCATGAGCAGCTCCGACATGGAACAATCTGTCCGTGCTCCTACATGGAGATTATGCCATGAGTGTGGAATTGATCATTGGGGTTCGACAATAGTCTCGGCTGCAGATCAAGTTTCACTACATATATTACTAGATTTCATGCTTTCACGATTCTGAATCATTATCCTATCTAGGACCCAGAATCTCCTCTGCTCAGACTCTTTCGTTCCGGGGAGAACCTGTGCAATGCAGAATCTGGGTGCAGCTCGAGAACTGGAATTCGGAGCTCCAAAACTCTGACATGATTGATGGATTGACTGATTTGTTGCGTCTTTTAAAATCAAAATGGGGATATTGATGAAAGGGAGGTACCACCTTGCACGGAAATACTTTGAAGAGTGTTCGTTGAGGATCAGAAACAAGGTGGATTTCTACATTAGTACTGATCTAATATATCTAGTAGGGGGTTGGACTTGTGCTCGAGAGGATGTTTTATGATGTTTGATGATGTCATTTTGAGATCATAAACAAAACATTGTATTGAAGACTTTAGGTATGGATAGTTATGTGCTTATGACTTGGTCTCGGAATCAATTTGCATCTTCAATTATAATCTAGAATGTTCTATGAGAGGTCCTAGTAGTGAGGAGCCACTATTATTTATTTATTTTTCTTTATTCTAATTGGATTAGCATTTCTGATATATAAAGCACCAAAAGTAGTATTTTTAAGACCCAAAGTTTGTTATGGGATTTTTGAATCTTTTTTGGATCCTATCTTGTTTAAGAAAGTAGTGCATGAATTTTGTGTTTTTTGAATTGTTGAGCATTTCCAAAATCTATATATAAAAATAAATATAAAAAATTCTTAATAAAATAATAGCATTAATTATTACACATTAATTGAAGAAATTAATTCATTTTCTAAATTTGATTGTTATATATATAGATATACAATTATTACATTTAAATTAATATAAATTCTAGATTTTTTTTTTAAAAAATAAATCTTATTTGAATGTATACAAAGAAAAAAAAATACCTTATGCATTATAAGAAGGTATTTTGAAAATATTATCTTCAATAAAGTATTATTATATTTCAAATAAAAAATATATTATTACTTTAAAATTTGAATAATAATAAAAATTTAATTTTTCTATTCAACAATCACCTTTTTATGTAAATTATTATTATCATTCATAACTTAATACTTTTAACTTCTTAAAAGTTGATAATTATGTGACAAAAGATTTAACAAATTATTCATAAAAGCTACATGTGTCAAGGATAAGAACTTGATAAAAATAAATAAACAAGTGAGACTTTTCTCAAAGAAAGATGACAAAATAGAAATAACTAAATATGTATATTAAGAAAGAAACTGGAATGACTATTACCAAAAGACAAGAAAACTAGAGATCCTTGAAACTAGACTAGAAGCAAGAAAGGAGTTGACAAGAATGAAGAAGGCTTCACTCTTGCCTCTATATATATTATTTAGTTAGGAGCTACGTGGCGATGTTCTACAAGACCTCCAAAAACGTGTTGACTTAGTACAACATGTATCTTAACTTGCAAGGTAAGTTTTCTATGTAGGTGCCATATAATTAACTTGTTCTGCAAGCTATGAACATGTGTAGCACATGGTTAACTTGTTGACCAAGTTTCTAACCTACCAATGAAGTATAAACATATGTAAAGTCAAAGTAGTGTCTATAAAACTTCTAGGAAGCTTCTCTAGAAGATATTATGAAATTAATCTATTTTTACTTACTTCTATCTATTCATGTTACATAGGTAACAATTACAATAAATATATGCCTATGACATTACTCCCCCTTCCAGAGACGAGTTCCACAAGGAGCGATGATCACATGTCGAGGAAGTCTAAGATGCGGCAAATTGTATTTGCCACATATTCTCGTCTTTATTCTCTTTGAAGATGATTGATAGGGCTTCTCAACCATTGATAGTGTCCCATACCAAGGCGGGAAGACTACCTAATTATTTGATTGTTGTTGAGGCCATCATAACTTCCTTTGAATAAAACATTTGGAACATCGTCAAGAGTTATTTCTACCTCCAGTAAAATCACCAAACATTGAGAGTCCCTTCTAAGGTCGCGATACCAAACGCATTGTATCTTGCCATCTATTCGAGGAAGAACATGTCATTCTTGAAGATCTTAATGTCAATTACGTCGTCTTGAAGGTTACAACAATCATAATGTTTCATTCGACAAGTCAGCAAACGAAGGCTCTTGAGTTGAATCTACTAGTTGTTAGTTCTCCATCTTTCCAACGTCACAACTACAAAGAAGCTACAAATATGGATTGAAAGTAGAATGTTATCTTGCCTAGATCTTGTTTCTTTTATAGGAAAGGTTTTCATCTTGATTTTGATGGATGTCATCGATGAAAAGCCTCCATGGCCTTTGCTACATTTGCAAGATTCTTTACTAGCTCTCATGTGCATTCATTAATATCATATCCGCACAAATTGATAAGATATTCTAATTTATTTTGGCACTGCCTTAAATCTAAGACTTCTTCCACTTCGAACTCTTCATTATTATCCACTTCTATAAGAGGAGGTGGAGCTTATCTTCTTCTTGGTATGTCCATTGTCTTATATGGTTCAAAAAGAGATGCATGAAATACTGGACGGATTTTCATTGACTTTGGTAGGTATAAAAGATATACAACTCAATTGATTTGTGCAGAAATAGAAAATGGTCCAAGCCTTTGATAATCCAACTTATCACAAGAACAAGTGGTCTTGATATTACTATGAAGTAACCATGCTTTGTCACCCATGTGGAATGGTGGTTGTTCCTTTTGATAGACATCTACATTGATTTTTTGTTGTTCTTGAGCTTCTTTTAACTGCACTTTTATTGTTGCATGTAGCTCTGACAAATGATTTGCCAAATTTTTTGCCGAAGGATTATCAACTTTTGAAAAGTCAAAAGTACAAAGTCAAGGATAATAACCATAATTGGCAAAGAAAGGTGTTTGTTTTGTAGAAGAATGTACCATGTTATTATAAGCAAACTCTACTAATGACAAAAGAGTTGTCCAATCATCTTGTTGGTAGTTGATGGTACATCTTAAATACTGCTCCAAAACTTGATTAATATGCTCCGTTTGTCCATCAGTTTGAGGATGGAATGCCAAAGATAGTTTTATATCCACTTTTAAAATCTTGAAAAGAGTCCGCCAAAATCTTGATACAAACTGGATTCCCCTATTTGATATAATATCCTTGGGTAATCCATGATAGTGATGGATGTTGTCAAGAAAGAGCTTAGGTTTTTCTTCACTTGTGATAGATTTTATACATGGTACAAAATGTGCCATCTTAATAAAATGATCTACTATCACGAATATAGAGTCATAAGAACCTGAGATTAGAACATCCGTGATGAAATCCATAGAAACAAAAGACCATGGTTGTTCTAGAATGAATAATGGCTAAAGAAGTCCGTAAGGTCGATGACAAGGAATTTTTGATCTAGAGCAAATATCACAAGATTGTACAAAATCTTTAACTGCCTTCTACATTTGGAGCCACCAAAAGTCTTTGGATATTAGTTTTAAAGTTTTATTGTATCCAAAATGTCTTGTTGTTAGAAAGTCATGACAAGCTTGAAGAACTTATAATCAAGCTTCACCTTTTGGAATATATAAGCATTCCTCGAAACATAGTAGATTGTTCTTAAATTCAAACTTGGAAGTATCATAAGACTTTGAAGGATTTTCCTTAATATCACAAATAAGAGAATCAGAAGACATACTTGATTGAACTTGCTTAATGAAAGTTGAATCAACAGTTAGTATTGATTTTATAGCTCGAAGATGAAGATGCTCTGGCTTCAAGAGAATTATCCATTGTTGTTCAAAAGCAACATCTCCTTTCTTTGGTGCAAAGTAAGATCATTTGGAGAGTGCATCTGACAAACCTTGTTGTTTTTCTAATCGATAAGTAATCTTGAATTTGAATCTTGACAAAGACATATTCCAACGGACTTAGCGATGATTCAAAACACAAGCTGACATATAATATTCAAGGTTCTTGTGATCCATATACACATTGACTGGACTAGGAGTACCTTCTAGATAATGGCGCCATTCTTGAAACGAATCCATGATTGTAAGAAGTTCTTTGTTGCAGATCTTGTAGTTGATCTTGACTGCTGAAATTTTTTTGGAATGAAAAGCTATTGGATGAAATTTATCATTTTTTCCCATTTGTGACAATACAACACTCAAAGCAAAATTTGATGCATTTATATCTATAAAAAAATGGCTTAGAAAAATCGATACAATATAAGATTGGTGTAGAAACAAAAGTTGTCTTCAAAGCTTGAAATGCTACTTCTGCTTCTTGATTCTATTGAAGTTTGTCTTTACAAGTCAAACATATAAGTAAAGCTGCAACTTGAGAGAATTCTTTGATGAAGATTCAATAGTAGTTGGCAAATCTCAAAAAGAATTGGACATCTCTTACCATTTTTGCAATCTTCCAATTTGTAATAGCTTGAATTTTTTTAGGATCTATCATAAGTCCATCATTTGAAATGATGTATCTTAAGAAGTCGACTTGAGTACTATAAAATATACACTTTTCTATCTTAGCATAGAGTCTCGCATCTCTTAGTTTTTGTAATACACGACGAACATGAAGTTCATGTTTTTCTCTGTTCTTAGAATAGATTAAAATGTCGTCTAAGTAAAAAATAAAAAAATCATCTAAAAACTCCCAAAAGACATCATTCATTAGATGTTAAAATACTGCTGGTACATTTGTAAGTCCAAAAGGCATGACGTTGTATTCAAAATGTTTATACCTTATTTGAAATGCAGTCTTTGATTCATTTCTTTCTTTGATGCGTATCAGATTGTATGTTCTTTGTAGATCTATTTTTGTATAGATCTTAGCTTGATTCAACTGATTAAGGAGTCCAGATATCAAAGATAGCGGATACTTCTTCTTGATGGTGATTTTGTTGAGTACTCGATAATCGACATACATCCTCAATGATCTATTTTTTTTCTTCACAAATAAAATTGGAGCTCCTATTGGAGATTTGGAATGGCTTATGAAGTTCTTGGCCAAATTCTCTTGAATATACTCCTTGAGTTCAGCCAACTTATTTTGTAATAAATTGTAAATTGGTCTAAATGGCAATTGTGTTTCTTCTTGAAAGTCAATTAAGCAGTTATAGGAACAATTTTTTGGAAGAGTATCTGCATTCTTCTTTTCAAATACATCTTAAAAATCTTCATATTATATATTTTTAGCCAAGATAAACCTAAAATGACTAGATTAGAGGGAGATCTAATGATATTAAATATTACAAAGCTATTATGACCATTAGTTACTACTTCTATAGGAAGGGTTTCATGAATAACATCTCTTGAAGACAACGGACGACCATCTATGATTTCTATATGAACATGTTTAGTTTTCTTCACTAAAAGTATGCTATGTCTTTTAGCAAATTCTTCATCTAAGAAATATGCTAAGGCTTCTGAATCTAACAAGGTAGAAGCTTTATGATGTTTAGGTCCTAAAATGATATTTATTGTAAAACAAGGAGAGGGTTCTGAGGAGAGAATAGGACCTTCACTAGGTATTGTACAAGATTCCAGCCACACGGTCCCTATTGTAGTTGGACAAACTCGTTTTTTGACATACTATCTTCTTTAATAGCCGTACTCCTCATTTTATGATTGTATCACTTCTTTGGGTAATGTTGAGGAGTGCAGTTAGGTTCTCAATAATATAAGCACAATTCTTCTTAACAATGACAAGTCTTTTCTTGCTCAATAAGAGGTTTAAAACATACTTCATCAATTTGCATATTGTCTACTTCTGAATGTATGTGTTGAAGAAGTATTGATGTTGCCATTGAATTATAGTAACGTTGAGGTCTACTTGTACAAATCTCTGATTGAAATTCAAAAAGATAATTGTTGTACTTCACAACAAAGTCAATTGCTTGACTCAATGTTTGAGGATCAAGTAAGTTGAACATTAATTTTTTTACCTCATATTATAATTTGTAGAGAAATTGGTTAACAAGTGCAACATTATTCTACTTGATATCAGTTGCAAATTATCAAAACTGTGAAACATACAATGTTATTGAGGGATTGCCTTGTCTCAAAATATGGATCTTGTTGGTTGCAACACAAATTGCATCATGTTCTTCATACATGGATCAAAATTCCACCAATAAAGCCTCCACATTATCCAATATTGGATCTCGTCGTTCAAAAAAAGATAAAAATCAAGATAATGCTGAACTTGAAAGAAGCATTTTTATGAATCTAACTTGTGATCTTGGAGTTGGATAGCTTTGGAATTGAAGTTCAATCACAACTTGTACTTGATTCATAAATCCTCTAAACCTTGATCTGGTGCCATCAAACTTCTCGGGTAGGATAATTCTTGGTTTCTAATATTAAAAGGGTGTTCCACCATAGGAGAAGGGACATGATTTGATACAGATGCTGAAGCAGTTCTAATCATTTCTATATCTTTACTTCCTGCCAATCTTGTTGCTCCTTGTAGTAGTAAATTGAATTGATACATTGCAAGCATTAATTCTGTCAATTGTTGCATTTGTGCCATTGTATTCTTTATTTTAGCAAGTTCTACTATGATAAAACTTAGAAAAAAAAAAGATGTCTAATATTGCTTAAGACAAATAGAAGAGAGGACTTGAGAACAAAGAAAATACTAAGAACAATATCAGTTTAGAAGAGGGTAGTTTGCAACTTCTAATACGCTTATGTCTTATCAAGAGAAAGGAACAATCTACTCTTAATCAAGATTAGACAAATCTGTGATTATGTAAGTGCACTCTTGTTAATCTATCAAGCACAAGAATTTGATAAAAATAAATAAACAAGTGAAACTTTTCTCAAAGAAAGATGAAAAAATAGAAATAATTAATTATGTATATTAAGAAAGAAATTGGAATGGCTATTGCCAAAAGATAAGAAAACTAGAGATCCTTGAAAGTAGACTAGAAGCAAGAAAAGAATTGACAAGAGTGAAGAAGGCTTCATTCTTACCTCTATATATATTATCTAGCTAGGAGTTACATAGCGATGTTCTATAGGACCTCCAAAAATGTGTTGACTTTGGACAATATGTATCTTAACTTGCAAGGTAAGTTTTCTATGTAGGCCTCACATAGTTAGCTTGTTCTGTAAGCTACGAACATATGTGGCATGCGATTAACTTGTTGATCAAGTTTCTAACCTATCAATGAAGTATAAACATATATAAAGTCAAAGCAGCATCTATGAAGCTTTTAGGAAGCTTCTCTAGAAGATATTATGAAATTAATCTATTTTTACCTATTTCTACCTATTCATATTATTTAGGTAATAATTATAGTAAATATATGTCCGTTGTCGTATTACGTGCTATCTTATTTGAGAATGCACCGCGCATCTAGCTGTAGGAGGTAGTATGGTGTTTCGCTACTACTCAAGCAATCTATCGGGTTTTTGACTACCCAAATACAATCTATATCGGATTGCAATGTAAAAGCTTAATTCCAATATAAAATGCCTAGAGACCCTATATAACTTCCATCTCTTTTGTTATTTTTATTTTATTTTATTTATTTTATGTTTTTTATTTTATCTTTATCGTTAATTACTTTAATCCTAGACCATGAACTTTGGCAAGCTGTGATCCTCAATCTATGCTTCTGACTTGTTATAAAACATCTATCGCTAGTGTCTCTACAAGCCCTTTCGAATGCTCAAGAAGTTCCAGTTCAACCTCGCTTATAGATTGTGAGGCTATGCTACAATCCGCACCGATGTCCCTTGGTCGCTCGCCGATATTCCTCTTATCCTTGTCGATAGGTCCCCAGTTATCATAGAAATCCTAAACAACCCCCAATTTGCGAACTCCCAAAACCTCTTTAAATTGTTGGTAGATATCCTCTATTCGTACAATCAGATTAATACAACCATGCATGTATTCATCATACTCAACCTTCTAGACAACTCTGAATTTTAACCACAGATGTATATCTCATTCCATCAACAATCAAAAGTACTAGCCTTTCCTCTCTTATGGAAAAAATCCAGTTCACCAATATAACACTGACTTTCAACAATCCCCCTTCTCAGTCTTTCCAAAACCCTATATATAAAAAAAATCCCAATTCTCTATCTTTTTCCAAAAGCATGAAGCTAGCTCTCCAATCTAAAATCCCAATTCTCGAAGAAAAATCCATTTCTTAACCTACCCTCCTCTTTTATCCTGAGAAGATCCTATTCTTCCACCTTGGACTCCACGAATTGGAACAGCCGAACCCCCGCTTTCTCCCCCCTATTTTCGCCTTTAAGAGATCTTTTTTCCGAAAGGACATTTCTGGAACGGCACAAAGAACAAAACAGCCTGAAACATAATCGAAGCCCCGTAATTGGACCGCATTGGGTTGCCCGACCAAGTTAGGTCTCATATTGGGTAAGAGGCCCATAATAGGACCTAGATTAGATGTCTTCTGAAATTGGATCCAATTGGCTCTCCATACCAGGCTCACCCGACGTTGAATTGGTCCTTTCCCTTCTTGCTGACTCCCGTTACTGGAATCGAATGGAGCATTTTGTTATTGGTGAGTATGCCCGACTGATTGTAATGGGGTGACCAAACTTGATGTCTCAATATTTGCACTGGAATTGGCTATCGCTTCTAATATCCAAGATGACTAAATATTAATAAATCTTCTTCATTTATATTTTCATCATATAGACGTGTTACAACACGACATCCACTACCTCTGAACCTGTGCATCATTCGGTATGCACTAATTAACCTAGTTGCCGTTTGATTCATAATATGTTCTCCAAATCTTCGTCTAGTCCATCTTCATCGTCTCTTCTATCCAATCAATTTTATCTTCCCACTACGGAATATCTATGTCTTCATTAAGGTCTTCTATATTTATTTCTGCATATCTTCGTTTAAACAATTTCTCTCTTCCCTGCAATTGGTATTTTTAACCTTGTGCCATCTAACTCCCGCAATGAGTAAGTCTCATTATCATGAACAGTTGTTATCACATACGGTCCAAACTAACATTTTGAAAACTTCCGTAAAGTATTATATTGGTTGTCCAGACTACTATCATAAACAAGTATCAAATCACCTTCTTCAATTGCTTTAGGTCTCAATCAATGTTGCTTATCGAATCGAGCCTTGTTTTGTAACCTTGCTCTTTTTAACCTTTTCAATGCTATCTGCACATCTTATGATCTTTGCTCCAATTGTCAAATCCTAATAGCCAGAAGTTCTTCTCTTGTCAATCTATCTTCCCATGGTAGCATACTCCAAGTAAGTATCCTTTCTTCAATCGGCATAGTTGATTTTTGACCTATCATAAGTTCTACTGGCATATATCCTGTCATTGAACTATGTGTTGTTCGATCAGTCCATAATATAAATGACAAAAGCCATAGCCACTCTCTAACTTTCCTATTACAAGCTTTAACTAATGCTTTCACAATCGGTGGGTGACCACGTTCGATTTTTGCATTCCCTTCCGGATTATAAGCAGTAGTCAGTGATAGGTTAACTCCACATCTTTCAAAGAACTTACGAGCTTCTTATGCATTTAATTCTCCATGATCTACAGTGATTTTTCCTACGCATCCGTAGCGGCAAATGACATCTTCAAGCAAAAACCTACAAATCCCCTGTGTAGATTTTGTCCTCAATGCTCTTCTTTCTACTTGATTTGATAAATCTTCACGAGCTAAGACCAAATATCTCATCTGCCATAATCCAACTAGCATAACAACCAAATCAACAACCCATTTAAAATGAATAGCCAGAGGATACGTAGGATGAAGACCATCTGTCACAGCCATAATCATGTAAGCTAATAATTACATATAGAAATAGGTAGAAATAGATAAAAGTAGGTAAAAATAAGTTAATTCTATAATATTTAATATAAAAGCTTTCTAGAAACTTCTTAGACGCTGCTTTGACTTCATAGGTGTCTTTAATTGACTTTTTGGATTAGAAACGTGGTCAATAAGTTGGCCATGTGCCACACATGTTATTAGCTTGAAGATCAAGCTAACTATGTGGTCCACACGTAGAAAAACTTGCCTTGTAAGTGAAGGCATGTGCCCTACAAAGTCAACACATATTGGAGGTCCTATAGAACGTCGCCACGTAGCCCCTAGTTAGAGAGTATATATAGAGACAAGAGTGAAGGCTTCTTCACTCTTGTCAACTCCTTTCTTGCTTCTAGTCTAGTTTCAAGGGTCTCTAGTTTTCTTGTCTTTTGGCAATAGCCATTCCAGTTTCTCTTTCAATATATATATATATATATATATATATATATATATATATATATATATATATTTGTTTATATATATTTTGTTACATCTCTTTGAGTGAAGGCTCACTTGTCTGAATTATTTTTTCATCAAGTTCTTGTCCTTGACAGATTGACAAGAGTACACCTATAATATCAGAGCTTTGTCTAATCTTGATTAAGAGTAGATTACCTCTTTTTCTTGATAAGATATAAGTGTATTAGAAGTTGCGGATTACCCTCTTCTAAACTGATATTGTCCTTAATATTTTCTTTGTCCGCAAGTCCTGTCTTCTATTTGTCTTGAGTGATATTAGACATCTTTTCTCTTCTAAGTGTTATCATGGCAGAACTTCTTGAAATGAAGAGTGCAATGGCACAAATGCAAGAACAATTGAGAGAATTAATGCTTGCAATGCATCAACTCAATTTACCACCACAAATAACAACAAGATTGGCAGGAAGTGAAGATATAGAAATGGTTGGAGCTGCTTCAACATCTGTATCAAAACATGTCCTTTTTCCTATGGTGGAACGCCCTTCAAATGTTAGAGAACCAAGAATTACCCTACCCGAGAAGTTTGATGGCACCACATCCAAGTTTCGAGGATTTATCAATCAAGTGCAACTTGTGATTGAACTTCAACTCCAAAGCTATCCAACTCAAGGATCACAAGTTAGATTCATTGGTACGCTTCTTTCAGGTTTGGCAGTATCGTGATTTTCATCTTTTCTTGAACGATGAGATCCAATATTGGATAATCTAGATGCTTTTTTGGCAGAGTTTCGATCCATGTATGGAGAACATGATGCAATTCATGTTGCAACCAATAAGATCCGTATTTTATGATAAGACAATCGATCAGTAACGTTATATGCTTCACAATTTTGACAACTTGCAACTGATATCAAATGGGATGATGCTGCACTTATTAGCCAATTTCTCTACGGATTACAATATGAGGTAAAAAAGTTAATGCTCAACTTACCTGATCCTCAAACATTGAGTCAAGCAATTGACTTTGTTGTGAAGTGCAACAATCGCCTTTTTGAATTTCGATCTGAGAACCGTACAAGTGGACCTCAACGTTACTATAATTCAATGGCAACACCAACACCTCTTCAACACATACATTTGAAAGTAGAGGATATGCAAATTGATGCAGTACGTTTCAAACCTCTTACTGAGCAAGAAAAGACTTGTCGTCGTCAAGAAGGATTATGTTTATATTGTGGAGAACCAAAGCACACTGCTCAACATTATCCAAAGAAATGACGCAATCACAAAATAAGGAGTATGGCTGTGAAAGAAGATAATATGTCAGAAAACGAGTTTGTCCAGCTACAATAGGGACCGTGCGGCTGGAACCTTGCACAACTTCTAATAAAGGTCCTATTCTCTCCTCAGAGCCCTCTCCTTGTTTTACATTAAATATTATTTTAGGACCTAAACATTACAAAGTCTCTGCCTTGTTAGATTCAGGAGCCTCAACGTGTTTTTTAGATGAAGAATTTATTAAAAGACATAGCATATCTTTAGTAAAGAAAACTAAACCTGTTCATGTAGAAGTCATAGATGGTCGTCTATTGTCTTCTGGAGATATTACTCACGAAATCCTTCCTATAGAAGTAATAATCAATGGTCATAATAGTTTTGTAGTATTTAATATCATTAAATCTCCCTCTAATCCAGTCATTTTAGGTTTATCATGGTTAGAAAAATACAACCCTCAAATAGACTGGATTACCCGAACTCTTATTTTCTCTAAAAGTATAAATAATAGTGTAGTTAAGCAAGTAGAGAGTCATAAGTCCAGTTCAATTAAACCCGTATTTATAGGTGCAAAAGCTTTCTTGCATGGTGCTATGAAAGAATCACCATACATTATTTATACTACACCCGTTTCTATTGGTAAAAAGACTTCAAGTGGCATTCCAAGCCAATATCAAGAATTTCAAGATGTATTTGAAAAAAAGAATGCGGATACACTCCCGAAACATCGTCCCTATGATTGCTCAATTGACCTTCAAGAAGGAGCACAACCGCCATTTGGACTAATTTATAGTTTATCACAAAATGAGTTGGCTGAACTCAAGGAGTATATTGAAGAAAATCTAGCCAAGAATTTCATACGCCATTCTAAATCTCCGGCAGGAGCTCCAATTCTATTTGTGAAGAAAAAAGATGGATCATTACGGATGTATGTTGATTATCGAGGACTCAACAAGATTACTATAAAAAATAAGTATCCACTACTTTTAATATCCAGACTTCTTGATCAGCTGAATCAAGCTAAGATCTATACAAAAATAGATCTTCGGGGAGCATACAATCTAGTACGGATCAAAGAAGGAGATGAATGGAAGACTGCATTTTGAACTAGGTATGGACATTTTGAATACAATGTCATGCCTTTTGGACTTACAAATGCACCAGCAGCTTTTCAACATCTAATGAATGATGTTTTTTGAGAGTTTTTGGACGATTTTGTGGTATGTTATCTAGACGACATCTTGATCTATTCTAAGAATCGAGAAGAACATAAACTTCATGTTCGTCGTGTGTTACAAAAATTAAGAGATGCAGGACTCTATGCCAAGATAGAAAAGTGTGTATTCCACACTACTCAAGTCAATTTCTTAGGTTACATCATTTCAAATGATGGACTTATGATAGATCCTAAAAAAGTTCAAACTATTATAGACTGGAAGATCCCAAAAACGGTAAGAGATGTCCAATGTTTTTTGGGATTTGCCAACTACTATCGGATCTTCATCAAAGACTTCTCTTGAGTTGCAGCTCCACTTACACGTTTGACTTGTAAAGTCAAACTCCAATGGAATTAAGAAGCGGAAGTTGCTTTTGAATCTTTGAAGACAGCGTTTATTTTTACACCAATCTTGTATCGTGTTGATTTTTCCAAAGCATTCTTTATGGAAACAGATGCATCAGACTTTGTTCTGGGTGCGGTTTTATCACAAATGGGAATAGATGACAAACTTCATCCAGTAGCCTTTTATTCAAAAAAATTCTCAGTAGCAGAAATCAATTATGAGATCCATGACAAAGAACTTCTTGCGATTGTGGATTCTTTTCAAGAATGACATCATTATCTAGAAGGCGCTTCTAGTCCAGTCACCATGTATACGGATCACAAGAACCTCGAATATTTTATGTCAGTACACATATTAAATCATTGTCAAGCTCGTTAGAACATGTCTTTATTAAGATTCGAGTTCATCATCACTCATCGGTCAGCAAAACAACAAGGTTTGTCCAATGCCTTGTGTAGACGTTCTTATCTTGCACCAAAAGAAGGAGATGCAGCTTTTGAGCAACAAAGAACGGTTCTCTTGAAGCCGGAATAATTTCATCTTCGAGCAATAAAATCAACAATGATTGTTGATTTAACTTTCCTTAAGCAAATCCAGTTAAGTATGTCTTCAGACCCTCTTGTTCATGATATCAAGAACAATTCTTCTAAATCTCATGATCCATCTAAATTTGAATTCAAGAACAACCTACTCTATTTCGAAGGACACCTATATGTTCCAGAAGGAGAAGCACGTTTACGTATTTTTCAAGCTCGTCACGACTTCCCAGCAGCAGGACATTTCAGATATAATAAGACTTTGGAGCTGATATCTAGGGATTTTTGGTGGCCTGAAATGTGGAAGGCAGTTAAAGATTTTGTACAATCATGTGATGTTTTCTCAAGATCGAAAACTCCTCGTCATCGACCTTTTGGACTTCTTCAGTCATTATCTATTCTAGAACAACCATGGTCTTCTGTTTCTATGGACTTTATCACGGATCTTTCAATCTCAGGTTCTTATGACTCTATATTCGTGATAGTAGATCATTTTACCAAGATGGCACATTTTGTACCATGTACAAAATCTATCACCGGTGAAGAAACAGCTAAGCTCTTTCTTGACAATATCTATCGCTATCATGGATTATCCAAGGATATTATATCAGATAGGGGAACTCAATTTGTATCAAGATTTTGGCGAACTCTTTTCAAGATTCTTAAAGTGGATATAAAGCTATCTTCGGCATTCCATCCTCAAACTGATGGACAAACGGAGCATGTTAATCAAGTTTTGGAGCAATATTTAAGATATACCATTAATTACTAACAAGATGATTGAACAACTCTTTTGCCATTGGCAGAGTTTGCTTACAATAACACAGTACATTCTTCTACAAAACAAACACCTTTTTTTGCTAATTATGGTTATCATCTATGACTTGATAGTTTTGACTTTTCAAAAGTTGATAATCCTACTGCAAAAGATTTGGCAATTCATTTATCAGAGCTACATGCAATGATGAAGGAGCAGTTAAAAGAGGCTCAAGAACAACAAAAGGCCAATGCGGATGTCTATCGAAAGGAACAACTATCATTCATCTTGGGTGATAAGGTATGGCTACTTTGTCGCAATATCAAGACCACTCGTCTTTGTGACAAGTTGGACTATCGAAGGCTGGGACCATTTTCTATTTCTGCACAAATCAATCCAGTTGCATATCGTTTATATCTATCGGAGTCAATGAAAATCCATCCAGTATTCCATGCATCACTTCTTGAACCATACAAGACAGTGGACATACCAAGAAGATGATAAGCTCCACCTCCTCCTATAGAAGTGGATAATAATGAAGAATTTGAAGTAGAAGAAGTCTTAGATTCAAGGTGACGCCGAAATAAATTAGAATATCTTGTCCATTGGCGTTGATATGGTATTAGTGAACGTACATGGGAGCCAATAAAGAATCTTGTAGCAAAGGCGGTGGAGGCTTCATTGTAGTAGTGGCGCTCAGGAGATGGAGAACCAACAACCAGCGGATTCAACTTAAGAGCCTTCATTTGCTAACCTGTCAGACGAGACATTACGATTGTCACAACCTTCAAGACGATGCAATCGAGATGAAGATCTTCAAGAACGACATGTTCTTCCTCAAATAGATGGTGAGATATAACGCGTTTGGTATCACGATTTGGGAAGGGACTCCCGATGTTTGGTGATTTTGCTAGAGGTAGGAATAACTCGTGATGGTGTTCCAAACATTCTATTCGAAGGAAGTTACGAAGGCCTCAACAATAATCAAATAACTGGGTCGTCTTCCCGCCCTGGTATGGGACACTACCGATGGTTGAAAGGCCCTATCAATCATCTTCGAAGAGAACAGAGATCAGAGTATGTGGCGAATATAATTTGTCGCATCATAGATTTCCTCAACATATGATGATCGCTCCTCATGGAACTCGTCCCTAGAAGGGGGGGTAATGTCAAGGCCATAATCATGTAAGCTAATAATTACTTATAGAAATAGGTAGAAATAAGTAAAAGTAGGTAAAAGTAAGTTAATTCTATAATATTTAATATAGAAGCTTTCTAGAAACTTTCTAGACACTGCTTTGACTTCATAGGTGTCTTTAATTGACTTTTTGGATTAGAAACGTGGTCAACAAGTTGGCCATGTGCCACACATGTTGTTAGCTTGAAGATCAAGCTAACTATGTGGCCCACACGTAGAAAAACTTGCCTTGTAAGTCAAGGCATGTGCCCTACAAAGTCAACACATATTGGAGGTCTTATAGAACGTCGCGAGGTAGCTCCTAGTTAGAGAGTATATATAGAGACAAGAGTGAAGGCTTCTTCACTCTTGTCAACTCCTTTCTTGCTTCTAGTCTAGTTTCAAGGGTCTCTAGTTTTCTTGTCTTTTGGCAATAGCCATTCCAGTTTCTCTTTCAATATATATACTTGTTTATATATATTTTGTTACATCTCTTTGAGTGAAGGCTCACTTGTCTGAATTGTTTTTTCATCAAGTTCTTATCCTTGACACCATCTTGATGTCAGATATTAGAATACGATTGACAGATTTCACATGACTCTACAAATGAGAACACATCTCGATACATATTTTTCTACCAATATCGTTCCTTGAGTTTAGCAAAAGTAGTCCAGATTCCTCTATGCCCTGCCCATAAACTATCATGAAACTCCTTTAATAATTTTAGTTTTTCTTCCTTTTTGCCTATCATTCGTTGTGGCATCCCAATTCCTTTCTTCGCTCTCTTCTATAAGAATCCATCTCAAAACAAAAATCCATATGTTTTTTTTTCTTATTTGTTTGAATTTTTCTGTAGACCAATTCTCCTTCTTAGTCAAGGTATTAAAGTAATGACCAATATCCAATAATTCTCCTTCATAAGATTCTTCAAGAAATAGCTTGTCTTCTGTATTGAGATTTGATATTGAATGGAATTTCAAACCAACGTCATCAATGTCTTCAACCATTTCGTCCTCCCTCTCGTATCTTACTCGAGATAGCATGTCTGCTACTAAATTGTTCTTTCCAGTAACATGCTTAAATTCCTGATTTAGTAACTTAATATAAGTAATCCATCTCAACATTGCAATATCTGGCATTGATCAGTTAATAATCATTCCAAGCAATGGCAAGCAATCTATTTCAATTACTACTACTACCTCAATCAAATAGTCCTTTTCAGCGTTCATAGCCGAAATAACTCCCCAAAGTTCTCTTTTGACTTGCAAATATGCACGCTGATGAATACTTAAAACTTTAGTTCTAAATCGAACTGCAAATCTATTCCCACTTGAATCATCTTGACCCACAGTCCATCCAATGGCAATTGGACTAGTGTCCACAGTAAGAATCACTGGTCTATTGCACTTATAAGCAACCTTCCTCAATATTGGAGGTAACATCAATAATTTCTTCAAACTTTGCATTGCCTGAATATGCCTTTCTTCCCATTTAAATCGATAGCCCTTGCGTAACAGTTCATATAATGGATCCGCTATGTGAGCATAATGAGGGATCCAGATTTGATAAAATACACATGCACATAAAAACCTGCGAACCTCTATTAAAGAATCACAATCCTCTTTCATCCTTTCAATTGCATCAACTTTAGTCGGATCTGGTTTTCTTCCGTAAGATCCACATAAATGTCCAACAATCACAACCTCTTGTACTCCAAATATGGACTTCATACTTGATAATGTAAGATGAACTTCTCCAAGCCGAGTTAAAATCTTTTCACAATCTTGTATATGATCAACAATATATTTGCGACACCCCCTCTTATCTAAAGTTTCATCCTTGTCTCCTTCTCTGCACCCTTTTATAGGAACATCATCCAGAAAAGGCATAGTCTTCTCCGAAATAAAATCTCTGAATACCTTATTCATCCCATTCATCATATGTGCAACTGAGTTGGTCGCGCCTTGAAGAAGAGTGTACATTCTAACCAATCCAAGTGGTGTCCTCATCGTCATCATATCTCTACTTTCTTCGGTAAGTTGAAATTGATCATAACCTAAATACAAGTCACCCATTGAATAGATCGCTCTTCCTACAAACGCCTCAGTAAATTCATCCACAATAGGTCCAATTCCTACATTCCTGACAGTCACTATATTCACCGGTTGCATATCTTGAATAAACCGTAGTAATCCATTCTTCTTAGGTATCGTAAACCATTGACTAGAATACGACGCAAATGAAGGTTCTAATATTTTCATCTTTATCTTTTCTTTTAATAGTTCCACCAATTTAGGTAAATGTGCCCTCAATACTAGAATCAATCTTAGATTCCAAGGTACATGCGGTATAGTGAAGATAATCATAGGTGTTATAATATTCGGATCTACACACCCAATTTCATAAGATTCGAAGGCAAATGATCTATCTTGTTTAGCCAACATCTTTTTGAAGCAAGTAACTTCCTCCGGCAATAAAGAACCATCAAAACCAATCTTCAATTCTTCAAAAGTCTCTTTAATAAACTGATGTCCAATACTCATTGGATCTCTTAAACTTACTTCTTTTGATGCTTCTCCCATTTGTTCTTTAGAATCTTCTGGTAATGGTCCGACAACATGCTTTACCTTCTTATCTGCCATTTTATATCTCGTCTCTATAGTGACTTCTAGTGCTTGAAAAGATTCAAGTATGGTATAAACCTCTCTTGAATGAATCTCAATAATCTTATCATTATCCCCTAACCCAATAGATGTAATCAATTCCAATGAATCTTCCAATCCATTTTCTTCATAAACACCTAAAATCCTCTCATCATCTTGTAATGTACCTATCTTGCATAATTCTCCTTCAATATTATATAATCTTTTTCTTTCTTTTCTTTTAAAATCATCAACTTTCTTATACATAATATTTCCATTCTCCAAAATACCAATAAAACTTGCATCAAAGGCACCTTCATCTCGTGAGAGTACCTCCTCTTTTGTACCTCCATAATCTCGCTTTATAGTGGTACCTCCCCAAAATCCTTAAATCCTTCAATAATCTTTGGCAATGGTTTCTCCCTCAACCTATCTTGATTCCGTTCATGGTTAGGAGGTACTATTAGAAATTGTACAGCTTTCCTCCCATCTTCGCTACATACCCTTGCATAAGCAGAACCATCGTCAAGTATTTTTATTTCCATCCGTGTTGCCGTAATATAAGGTTGTCCTAAAATCAACGGATAAGACGTTGTATCTTGAACAAAAAAATATTGCTCCATCGCAACATCCCTAATCCGAATTTTGACATCTGGACAAGCTCTATATAATTCGCCTTGTGTGTTATTAGTTGCTCGTATTGCCCATCCATGTTCCATATCAATTGGTCATTTTTGCTTCTTATAAAGATCTTTAGACATAAGATTTATTTCAGAACCATGGTCGACTAAAGCAACAATTGGTTCTTCTATATCTCTTACTTTCATCAATACCTCAGTAGTTGTCCTTGTCCAATGCTTTCGAGTATAATGGCTCAAAGTTTCTATTTTTTATCACTATAATCTTCGAAACGTATTCGTTGATTATATCCATTCATTTCATTTGTTAGTTGCTTGTAACCAATATCAACCTCTTCTTCATCTTTATATATTCTTGCATCAATAGCATGACTCATTCCAGTTTCGCCCATTAATTGCCTCTTTCACTTAATGCTGTCAATGATAACATTATGAAACTCCTTTGCAATTTCCAAAACTTTTTTCAATGTGAATTCCACCTTAGCATTTAATATACGTTCTTCCAACACCCCTTTCAAATTTGTTGCCACTTCAATGTCAGAAAGTAGCTTATAAGCAATTGATTTGCTCTTATCTTTTATCTCCCTTGTTTTTTCTTCCAATGATGTTGAGGTATCCTTTACAGGCAATTCTTGTGAAGCTGCCTCCCGAGCCTTGTTTCCTCGAGTTTATCTCTTAGAAGAATTTCCTTCTCTCGTATCATCAAAACTTCTTCATCTCTTTTCTTCCATCAAAGCTTCATGTTGGCTCTTAGCAATATATGCATGAACTGAAAGAGACTCAACAGGATCCTCCTAACCTATTGCACCTCGTATTGTAGCTGCAGTCCTCAATAATGCTTCTCGAGGTAATTTTCCTTCTTGCATTGTAGAAATGGCAGAAGCCCAAAACTCACTAGTTTTTGTACTTCCACTAAGGTCATCATCTATTCTAGCACCATAACTTGCACTTTCTCATGCTGCTGTTTCATGCTCTTTTAAGTAATCTTGAACGAATGCTCTTATTCCTCCCTTGCCAAAATTGGTTTGAAGAAGATCCTCCCTATCTTTTAATGCTATCTTCCCATCTTTTCAGCAAATAATTCCTTGCCGTATCATATTATTAAATTCATTGCAATCTTTCCTAGTGTGTGAAGCGTCATCACACCAAATGCATCTTTGTACATATCCTTATTTTGAAGCATTCTTCAAATTGTTTGTAGAAGTATTCTCTTCAAGTCTTGCCAATTTGATTTGAAGATCTCGCATTCCTCATATAATTTCTTTCATCCCTATATCTGCTTTTTTTGATAAGGATGTCGAAGGTTGAACTGCAGGCATTGTTGGTGGTGTTGTACGTACTGGAGCTTTGGGTGCTTGTACTGTTTTCGGAATATTGCTCCTATCCTTCTTCTTTTCTCTTTTTGCAAGCAACCCCATTGCATCTTCAACGTTCTTTCACTTTGTTGTCAACCCTTCATCTTCTTCTTTTTCTTTAAGAAGGAATTCCAATTTTCCTTGCAATTCTTTATCAGCAACTTGAAGAAATAGATCAACTTTGTTCGGCTCCAATGTCAATTTTTCTACCTTTGATAATTGAGAGTACTGCCTCTCAAATTCCCTTAGTAGCTTTGTTGCTTGCAAATTCTTATTAAGCCGTTCAATCTATTCCAAAAATAGCTTCTTAGTAACGCGATTAGTATCTTCCAAGAAATATTCGTCTTTCAATGCATGTGAAAAAACCTCCCATGAATTCCCATAATGATCCGTAATCGATGTAATATGGTCTCTTATCTCCGATATCATAGCAAGTCCAAATAATTCAACCATTTTCTTCTCAGAAACCCTATTTAATTCCATTTCACGAACAGAACATCTTAAATACCTTGAAATATTCCTCCCATCAAATTGATCAATTTTATTGACCACTGCTTGCAATGCTTTGGTTGCCAAAGCTTCTTTTTGATCATTGCTTTGCTGTTGCTGCATTGATAATGACAAGGCTTGAAACATACTAGCAATAGATGGATCCATGTGCATACCTTGTCCTTTAGAAGAACCCCCACCACAAACTCCTTCCAAAGATCCTTCAAAATTTTTATTTTTGTTTTCCATAAAATAAAAATAAAATCAAACGAAATCCAATACCTTCCACCTCAAGCTTTCACATAGGGTTCACCACTTATGTCGTATTATGTGCTATCTTGCTTGAGAACGAACCGGGCGTCTAGCTGTAGGAGGTATTATGATATTTCGTTAGTACTCAAGTAGTCTATCGGGTTCTTGATTACCCAAATACAATCTATATCGGATTGCAATGTAAAAGCTTAATTCGAATATAAAACACCTAGAGACCCTGTATAACTTCCATCTCTTTTTTTATTTTTATTTTTATTTTATTTATTTTATGTTTTTTATTTTATCTTTATCGTTAATTACCTTAATCCTAGACCATGAACTTCGGCAAGCTGTGATCCTCAATCTGTCCTTCCGACTTGTTGTGAAACATCTATTGCTAGTATCTCTGCAAGCCCTTTTGAATGCTCAAGAAGTTCCAGTTCAACCTCGCTTACAGATTATGAGGCTATGCTGCAATCTGTACCGATGTCCCTTGGCCGCTCGCCGATATTCCTCTTATCCCTGTTGGTAGGTCCCCAGTTATCATAGAAATCCTAAAAAACCTCCAATTTATCAACTCCCAAAACCTCTTTAAATTGTTGGTAGATATCCTCTATCCGTACAGTCAGATTAACACAACCACACATGCATTCAGCATACTCAACATTCTAGACAACTCTGAATTTCAACCACAGAAGTATCTCTCATTCCATCAACAATCAAAAGTACTAGCCTTTCCTCTCTTATGGAAAAAATCCAGTTCACCAATAGAATACTGACTTTCAACAACCCCCCTTCTCAGTCTTTCCAAAACCCTATATATAAAAAAAATCCCAATTCTCTATCTTTTTCCGAAAGCATGAAGCTAGCTCTCCAACCTAAAACCTCGATTCTCGAAGAAAAATCCATTTCTTAACCTACCTTCCTCTTTTATCCTAAGAAGATCCTATTCTTCCACCTTGGACTCCACGAATTGGAACAGCCGAACCCCCGCTTTCTCCCCCCTATTTTTGCCTTTAAGAGATCCTTTTTCTGAAAAGACGTTTCCGAAAGGGCACAAAGAACAAAACAGCCTGAAACGTAATCGAAGCCCCGTAATTGGACCGCATTGGGTTGCCTGACCAAGTCAGGTCTCATACTGGGTAAGAGGCTCATAATAGGACCTGGATTAAATGTCTTCTGAAATTGGATCCAATTGGCTCTCCATACTAGGCTCACTCGACGTTGAATTGGTCCTTTCCCTTTTTGCTGACTCCCGTTATTGGAATTGAATGGAGCATTTCGTTATTGGTGAGTATGTTCGGGTGACTGTAACGGGGTGACCGAACTTGGCCTCTCAATATTTGCACTGGAATTGGCCGCCACTTCTAACATCCAAGGTAACTAAATATTAATAAATCTTCTTCATTTATATTTTCATCATATAGACATGTTACAACACGACACCGTGACAATGGTTCATGGATATATATGTTTACTCCAATAGTTACTTATATGATTAGGTAGAAGTAGGTAAATATAGATTAATTTCATAAAGACTTCTAGAGAAGCTTTCTAGAAGCTTCATAAACGCAGTTTTGACTTTAGATGTATTTGTAGGTTAAAAACTTGGCCAACAAATTAACCATGTGTTGATAGCTTGTAGAATTAGTAAACTCTATATATTAGCTTGTGGAACAAGCTAATTAAATAGCACATACATAAATAACTTACCTTGCAAGTTAAGACATGTGGCTAGCAAAGTCAACACATGTTGGAGGTCCTATAGAATATCGTCATGTAGCTCCTACTTAAAGAGTATATATGGAGGCAAGAAAGAAGTCTTCTTCACTCTTGTTAATGCCTTTCTAGTCTATAATCTTATTTTTAAACCTTCTAGTCTTCTTGTTTTTGGCAATGTCCATTCTAGTTTAATATTATATCATCTTTGATTGACTTTCTAGTTCTCTTCATTGATACAAGAGTGTATTGAGGATTTTTTTTCTTTAAAATTCATGTCCTTGATTTTTTGACAAGAATACTAATATACTATTTTTATCTTATTTTAGAAGTGAGTGGATTACCTCACTTCTATTGTTGTATTTTGAAGGTTGTGAACTATCCACCTTTAAACAAAAAAAAAATCATTATCTAATTTTGAACTTTTTCATAAAGAGAGTAGATTATCCCTCTTTATAGAAATTTTTGTTAGAAGTTACAGATTATCCTCCTCTAATTTAATTTTTTGAATTTGTTTGAGTTGTCTATAGAAAAAAAGATTATGGATGCTACTCTTAGCAAAAGTGAGAATAGATTTGCAACTATTGTACATCTTCATGAGCTTGTTATTACTCTAAGAGTAGAAACTTATGTATTTCCAATGTGAATCATGGAGGTACTATGCCTATGCCTATGGAAGAAGTTTAGAGTCTAGAGGAAGAAGTTGTGTAGTTGAAAGAAGCAAGTAGATTGACCTCACAACCAAATTCTTATCTTTATGGCAAAGATCAGGGTTAGTCACTATATATGCTGCTGAATTCCAAAACCTCGCTTGCAATGTGGAGTAAAATGACAAAGCTCTTATCAATCAATTTTGATTTGGATTGAAGGATAACATTAAAGACTTGTTATTGACAATGCCAAAGACAAAATCTTTGAAACAATTCATTGTTCAAGCTATTCCATGTGACAATCGCTTAGTTGAATGACTTCAAGAATAAAGATTTGGCTAAAGAGGAACAAATCAAATAATGATGGCAACTCTTAAGTTTTCAAAAACTTATTCATCAAGGCAAGAACCAATGCAAATTGATACAATATATTTTAAATCCCTCACATGACAAGAAAAGAGTCGATGATATCAAGAGGACTTATGCTTATATTGTGGAAAAGCTAAATATACTACTCAACATTGTCCAAAGAAATAACACAATTACAAATTGAAAAGCATGATTGGCAAAAAAGACAAAGTATTAAAAAATGAATTACTCTAGCTGCAATAGGGACCCTACAGCTAGAATCATATACAATGTCTAGTAAAGGTCCTATTTTCTCCTAAGATCTCTCATCTTGTTTCATAATAGAAGTTTGTTTAAAACCAAAAAATCACAAAGTCTTAACATTGTTGGATTTAAGAGTCCCAGCTTGTTTTATAGTTAAAGACTTTATTAAAAAATAAGATATATCCTTACTTAAGAAAATCAAACTTATGCATGTAGAAATAATAGATGGACATTCATTGTCTTCTGGAAATGTTATACATGAAACTATTCCTATAGAAGTAGCAATAAGTGGTCACAATAGTTTAATAATATTTAATGTGATTAAATCTCTTTTTAATCCAATTATTTTAGGATTATTATAGTTAAAAAGATATAATCTTGAAATAGACTAGATTTCTTATAATCTTGATTTTTTCCATAGTTTAGTCCAAGATCTTGCTAGACAAGTAAAAATCCATAAGTTTAATACATCCAAACCATTATTGGTAGGTGCAAGAGCTTTCATGCATGATACAAATAAAAGGCCATATTTTGTTATATATGCCATGCCCATCACTCATGGTTAGAAGATATCAAGTGGTATTCATAGTCAATATCAAGATTTTTAGGATGTTTTTGAAAATAAAAATAAAAATATTCTTCTAAAGAATCGTCCTTATGATTGTTCCATCAATCTTTAAAAAAGAATTCAATAATCATTTGTACCAATCTATGGCCTATCTTAAAATGAGTTGGGTGTACTTAAAAAGTACATTAATGAAGACTTGGCTAAGAACTTTATATGCCATTTTAAATCTCTAACTGGCGATGCTATCTTATTTGTGAAGAAAAAAGACGGATGTCTATGGATGTGTGTAGATTATCAAGGACTTAACAAGTTCACTATCAAGAATAAGTATCCTCTATCTTTGAGGATTTTTTAATCAACTAAATCAAGCAAAGATCTATACAAAAATAGATCTTCAAAGAACATATAACATGGTTTGTATCAAAGAAAGAGTTGAATAGAAGACTACTTTTCAAACTAGGTATAGACATTTTGAATATAATATCATGCCTTTTGGACTCACGAATGCACTAGCTACTTTTCAACATCTAATGAATGATGTCTTTTGTGAATTTTTTGATGATTTTGTCATTTGTTATTTGGACGATATTTTAATCTATTCTAAAAACATAAAAGAGTATAAAGCTCATGTTCATTGTATGTTACAAAAACTAAGAGATGTAGGATTATATGCAAAGATGGAAAAGTGTATATTTTACACTACTCAAGTTGTCTTTTTGAGATACATCATTTCTAATGAAGGCCTTATGATGGATCCAAAGAAGGTCCAAACTATCATAGATTCGAAGATTCCAAGAATAATAAGAGATGTGCAATGATTTTTGGGCTTTGTCAATTATTATCAAATATTTAATAAGAACTTTTTTTAAGTTGCAGCTTCACTTACATGTTTGACTTGTAAAGACAAACTTAAGCGGAATAAAGAAGTGAAAGCATTGTTTATTGCTTTGAAGAAGGAATTTATTTTTGCACCAACTTTGTATCGCATCAATTTTTCTATGGCATTATTTATAGAGACAAATGCATCAAACTTTGCCTTGGATGCAATATTGTCACGAATAGGAACAGATGACAAATTCCATTGAATAGCTTTCTATTCCAAGAAATTTTCAACAGTCAAGATTAACTATGGGATCCATGATAAATAACTTCTTATAATTGTAGATTCATTTTAAGAATGGCCTCGTTATCTAGAAGGCGCTTCAAGTCCTCTCATAGTATGTATAGATCACAAGAACCTTCAGTATTTCATATCAACATGTATTTTGAATTGTTGCTAAGTCCATTGGAATATGTCATAATCAAGATTTGATTTCAAGATTATATATCGACTTGGAAAACAGCAAGGTTTATCAGATGCTCTTTTTAGATACTCTTATCTTGTACCAAAAGAAGGAGATGTATCTTTTGATCAACAAAGAATAATTTTCTTGAAGCTAGAGCATTTTTATCTTCTAACAATGAAATCAACATTGATTGTTGATTTGACCTTTGTCAAATAAATTCAATCAAGTATGTCTTTTGATCTTCTTCTTCATGATATCAAAAATCTTTCTTTTAAGTTTCATGATGTTTTAAAGTTCAAATTCAAAAACAACCTATTCTATTTTGAAGGATGCCTATATGTTCTAGAAAGAGAAGCATATTTATGTGTTCTTCAAGCATGTCATTACTTTTTAATAACAAGATTGTAATAGGATATAAATAAGATAATAATATAGATAATTAGAACCATGGAAGCTTCTAGAATTGAAATTAGATTAGTGAATCAGATAGGCTTCACCGTAGAACATTCTAAAAAAGATTTAGGACGATTATTTAGATGGAATCCACTATAGAACCTTCTAGAAGAAAGCTTACGGCAGTTATCTAGATGGAGCCTACTATGGAACCTTCTAAAAAAGAAATTTAAGGCGATTATCTAGATACGGTCCACCACCTAGGAACATTCTAGAAAGTCCAGGGTGATAGGACAAGGTATAAATATGACTAGCCAAGGCCTTTTGGAGCATCTTGTCAGTTATGGCTTTGGATCTTTTTTCTTAGTAAAGTTTGGTTTTACATCTTTTTATTCAGATCTATTTTGTTTTATTTTTATTTGTTCAATTTTAACTTTTATTTCTTATTCTAATTAGTTCTGTTCAATTTTGTTTTGGTCTATTTTATCCCATTTTGTGATAAGGCCTTATATTGTAGATTAGAAGGATCTTGGATTTTTGAGACAGTCTAATCCTATTTCATTAGTATCAGAGCGAGTGTTAGATTGTTTACTTTTGGTAGTATGTTAATAGCCATCATTTAGTTCAAAGTCAATTGCTGTGGTCACATTGGGTATTATATTGAAGCTACCACAAGCTACTATTAAAAAATCAATCAGGAGATAAGAAGGTATTACAATAGTAGAGTCCAACAGAGAAATTATAGCATAGAAGATATGGTGGAGCAATCCCAGATGGAGGCTCAAATACAACACTTCTTAGCCCTGATAGCTACTTTGTAAGGATAAACAGAAGCCTCGAGGATAAGAGAGTCAACATGTGATAGGTTAAAATTGAGTAAACTTAATACATACTTTGAAACTTCAAGAGAAGAAGATGAATGTCAATGGCTCTTCAACATGCGATAATACTTCAAACTATCTGGAGAAAAATACCACTAAAAGAATCATATATGCAGCTAGTTATTTGAGAGATGTGACAACCATTTGGTAGCAACATTGAGATCAAAGTTATAGAGCTCAAGGTAGATTTTGTGATTGGGAGGAATTTGAGACAGAGTTTAGAAATCAATTTTGACCTATGAATGCCAAAAAGATAGAATGCAATCAGTTGACAAATCTTACACAAGTTAGATTGATGCAAGATTATGTCTCTCGATTCAAATCCCTATGTCTTTAAATTGCCAATATTTTAGAGGCGGAGATGATGGATCAATTCCTATGAGGTTTGAATCCCAAGTCCAATGAGAGGTGGAGCTAAGGAATCCATAAACATTTGAAGAGGTAATTTTGATTGCAAAGATGGTCGATGTCATAGATTTTTGAAATCGTAGAGCATGACCAATAGCATGAAGTCCTATGCTGCTATCTAATATTACAATACAATAACCAACGCCAATGGAGATTGATGCCTTACAAGAATCATCAACACGACAAAGACAACAAATGATGGTACAAAAAACATTGTGTTTCTATTCTCAGGAGCCATGCTATCATATTGGAGGTTGTCTAAAATGTCAAAATGTAAGTATTAGCAAGACAAGGTGGATTTATAGTCTCAAAATTCATCAAGTCGATCATGAGTCAGAGTAGAAAAATGACACTTTCCAATAAAGGTATTTGATGCCAATACTGGGGGTAGCCATTGTCTCTTAGAGACAAATGGCATAGCCTTGGAAAACTATAAAAAAAATTAACTGGTGCATCTAATGAGACTACTAAGAAGACAACCATGTCAAGTACTTATAAATTGCGATTCTATAAAAAAATTATATTTCAACTAAAATCATCAATTCACTTGGAATTAAAAGCAAGAAAGTGAAGAGAAGAAGTATATACCTTACAAATGTTTGAGAAAAAAAATTGAGTGAGACGTATGAAGAAGAAATCTTGAAATTGACAGGCACTAATATCTTAAGAGAGATATTCAAGGTGATAAAGCTAAGGCATAATGTAATTCTTGGTTTGCCATGGCTAAAGATAGAAATTAAGTAAGTTGATTAGATAGTAAGGATAATCTCTTTTAAAGATGGAGGAGGTAAGATGATTCTTTGTACCTCCACATCATGTGAAGAGAAAAGACAATTTGCAATCAAAGACTTACTTGTAGAGACGACTTTTATGAAGAAGCAACTACAACATGAGCAATTAGTATATATGGCGATTTCAAATCTTGCGTTAGTGGTGGAAAAGATAGACAAAGGAATAGAATTGATAGAGCAACTCATATAGAAATATCATGATGTCTTTATAACTGACCTACCTAGTGACGTATCCCATGATCGAGGTACTCTTTTTTAAATAGAATTGTTGTCTGTAGCCAAACCAACAAGTCAACCAATTTATTACTTAGCACCAAAAGAACTTGAAGAGCTATGAAAGACATTAGATGAATTCTTGGAGAAAGGCCTCATTTGAGAAAGTACATTATCATGGAGAGCAGCTATATACTTTGCACCTAAAAAAGATGGTGGACTTTGCCTTTGCATCAATTATCAAGGTCTCAACAAGCAAATTGTTAAAAATGCATATCCACTTCTATGCATGGATGATCTTCTTGACCAATTTTGAGGTGCAATCATCTTTAGTAAATTGGATCTTTATAGCAGTTATTGACAAACACCTATTGCAAGGTAGGATGTGAAAAAGATGATATTTTATATGTGTTATGGACATTTTGAATGGACGGTTTTACCCTTTGGTTTCACCAATATTCTAGCTCCTTTCATGGGTCAAAAGAATAGATTGTTTTGAGACCTTTTGGATAAGTATGTAGTCATCTTCATTGATGATATCTTCAAATATAGTAAAATTCCTAAAGAGCATGAACAGAACCTACAATAGTTGCTATACCAATTGTGAGATAGTTGTTTCTATTGCAAGCAATCAAAATGTGAACTTTAGAAGTCAAAAGTCACCTTTTTGGGACATGTGGTGTTCTCCGAAGGCATGTGTATGGAGCAAGATAAGATGAAAGCAATGGAAGATTGGCCAACCCCCAAGGATGCTTTTAAAGTTTGTTTGTTTTTAGGCCTTGATGGATATTATCGTTATTTTTTTTGATGATTTGCTCATATTATTGCCTTATTAACAAGCATGTTAGAGAGGGATGTTCCATTTAAATGGAAACTGGAGTAATAAAATACCTTTAATAAGTTGAAAGAGGTACTCATTACTGTTCTTATATTGCAATCGTATCATCCTAATCTTCCTTGTGCACTTGACATTGATGCTTCTGACTTTTCTATTGGAGTAGTCCTTCAATGAGACTTTGGTAGGAGCCTTCAACCTGTAGCATATGAATCATGTAAGCTCAGAAGGACAGAGTCTAATTACTCTACACATGATCGAGAGCAATTAGCAATTGTATATGCTACAAAGATGTAGCAACACTATCTATTTGTGAAACCAATGGTTGTTTCGAGTGACCATCAATCCTTGCTTCATGATTTTTATTTAAAAAATACAAAATTTCAACATCATCATTAAGAAGAACAGTGCTGCTTTTTGATATTCAACTTGAGTACAAGCAAGGGCGATAACATATTGTGCCAAATAGTTTATAACAAAGACTAGACTTGAAGGAAAAATTAGAAGACAAGGTAGAAGTTACTACCATTTCAAATCTAATCAAAGAAGTAGAATGGAAGAAAGCTACGCAACAAGATGCTTATATTAAGATGGTTAGCAATCAGCTGAAGATGGACAATATACATTATCAAGATTACACTCTTAGTGATGGCTTGCTCTATTTTAAGAGACAAGTTTATATATCCAATAATGTAAAATTTTAGACGTACATACTTTAAGAGTGACAAGTCATCCTAATATCTGGATATTTGGAACAAGAAAAGATTCTAGAACGGATCTCAAAGACATGATTTCGGGCAAGATTGGATTGTGATATTCGAGCCTTTGCATGCTCCTATGCGTCATGTGAATGTAATAATTTACAGAATACAACATCTCTTAGATTATTACACCTAATTTTGCTACCTACGACATGTTGAGAGCATGTGACTATGGATCTTATTACGTATTTGCCGCAAATGTCTCATAATCATACTTCACTTGCAGTCTTTATGGATCGACTCTCAAAGCAACTTTATTTGGCTGCAATACGCTTAAATATTGATGCTTTAATACTTGCAAGAGTCTTTTTTGATACAATCTTTCATCACTATAGATTATCTTATATCATCGATTTTGATTGGGATCCATGCTTCATAGGAAGTTTTTAGCAAGGCTTATTTAAGCTACTAAGTTCATGACTTGCCATATTTATAGCTTTCTATCTTCAAATAGATTGACAAATAGAGCATGCAAATCGGACTTTGAAAGAAATACTATGGATATTTGTGGGAGTTCATCATAATGATTGGGATGAATACTTGACACCCTTCAAGTTTGCTTATAATGATAGTATTCAAGCTAGTACCGGGCATTAATCATTTTTCTTTAATATCGGTTACCATCTGATTACGTTGATAATTTTCCATCGTCCTATTAACACCAATAATCTAAAAATGGAAGAATTTATACAACAACTTATAATAGCCTTATAAGAGGCACAACATTACCTCTTTACTGTACAAAATTGACAAAAGTAGTATGTAGATAACCATCAACAACACAAGACCTTTTGGAAGGATAATCAAGTGATACTCTCTAATGCCAATTTGTCACTTATTACATCAATCTAAATTCGTAAACTAGCACTTTGGTGGCTTAGACCTTTCGACATTTTTGTAGTGATATCTAATGTTGCATACTGCCTCAAGCTTCTGTCATATATTTGGATCCATCCAATATTCTATGTTTTGCAATTGAAGGAATTTCATAAAAAACCAAAATACTTTTTATATTGACACCAATCACCAACACTACCACCACCACCAGTTATAGTTGATGACCAACAAGAATATGAAGTGAATAGCATTTGAAAGCATCGCTACCTTTGTCATGGCAATGGATGTCGATAATTTTAGTACAAAGTTCTTTGGAAAGGTTATCTCATTCACAATGCAATGTGAGAACCTACACAAAACCTCATCTATTATCAAGAAAGAATTTAGAGATACCATTGGAAGTAAAACAAAGACGTTTTGTATTAGTGGAAGAAGATTAGTTGTAACATGGTATAAATAAGATAATAATATAGATAATTAGAACCATGAAAGTTTCTAGAATTTAAATTAGGTTAATGAATTAGATAGGATCTACTATAAAATAATCTAGAAAGGATTTAAGGTAGATATTTAGATGGGGCCTACTATAAAACCTTCTACAAGAGAGCTTAGGGCAGTTATCTAGGTAAGACCTATCATGGAACTTTTTAAAAAAAGAATTTAATGTAATTATCCAGATGTGGCCTACCACTTAGTAACATTCTAGAAAATCTAAGGTAATAGGACAAGGTATAAATACGACTGATCAAGGCCTTTTGGGGCATCAAGTCAAGTATGGCTTTAGATCTTTTTTCTTAGTAAAATTTGGTTTTACATTTTTCTATTTAGATTTGTTCTATTTTATTTTTATTTGTTCAGTTTTGTCTTTTATGTCTTATTTTAATTAATTCCATTCAATTTTGTTTGAATTTTTTTTGTCCCATTTTGTGATAAGGCCTTATGTTATTGTAGATAAGAAAGATCTTGGATTTTTGAGACACCCTAGTCCTATTTCAAGGATATTTTAGATACAACAAGACTTTAAAGCTTATATCTAGAGATTTTTGGTAGCTACAAATGTGAAAACTAGTAAAAGACTTTGTCTAGTCATGTGATATTTATTTAAGATCAAAAACTCCTTATCATTGATCCTATGGACTTTTCCAACCATTACCTATATCTAAACAAATATGGTCTTCCATTTCTATGGATTTTATTACAGATCTTTTAAGTTCATGTTCATATGACTCTATGTTTGTAACTGTAGATTGCTTCATTAAAATGGCACATTTTGTACTATATATAAAATCTATTTTAGGTGAAGAAACATCTAAGCTTTTCATTGACAATATCTATCGCTATTATGAATTGCTAAAGGATATTATATCAGATAGGGAGACTCAATTTGTATCAAGATTTTGGAGAACATTATTTAAGATTCATAAGATAGATATATAGCACTCTTTGGCTTTTCATCCTCAAAGTTGATGGACAAACAGAATGGGTGAATGAAGTTCTAGAGCACTATTTGAGGAATACCATCAATTATTATTAAGATGATTGGTCAACTCATTTGCCATTAGCAGAGTTTGCATACAATAATTCAATATATTTTTCTACTTAATAAATATTTTTTTTTTACCAATTATAGTTATCATCTATAATTTGATACTTTTGACTTTTCAAAAGTTGATAATCATGTGACGAAAGATTTAGCAAATCATTTGTCAAAGCTACATGCAATGATAAAGACAAAATTAAAAGAAGCTCAAGTACGACAAAAGATCAATGCGGATGCCTATTGCAAAGAGCAACCACAATTCAACGTAAGTGATAAGGTATGATTACTTTGTTGTAATATCAAGATTACTCGTCTTTGTGATAAGTTGGACTATTTTAGGCCCAGACCTTTTTCTATTAGTAAACAAGTCAATCTTATTGCTTATCGATTTTATCTACTAAAGTCTATGAAGATCTACCATGTATTTCAAGTGTTTTTTCTTAAGCCATGTAAGATAATGAATATCTCAAAAAAAAGATAAATACCACCTCCTCTTATAGAAGTGGATTATAATCAAGAGTTCAAGGTAGAAGAAGTTTTAGATTCAAGGCAGTGCCAAAATAGGTTAAAATATCTTATTGATTAGCATAGATATGATATTAGTGAATACACATGAAAGCCAACAAAAAATCTTGCAAATGTATCAAAGAAGGTTGAAGCTTTTCATCAATGACATCCATTAAAACTAAGATGAAGAATTGCAAAATCAATTAAAGATGATGACCACTCCTCATGAAACTCGTCTCTAAAAGAGAAGGTATTATGACAAATATATATATTTATCTTCATAGTTACTTATATGATTAGATAGAAGTAAGTAAATATAGATTAATTTTGTAAAGTCTTCTAGAGAAGCTTTCTAGAGGCTTCATAGATGCGATTTTGACTTTAGATGTGTTTGTAGGTTAGAAACTTGGCCAACAAGTTAACAATGTGTTAATAGCTTCTTGAACAAATTAATGGCATTGTCATAGTACGTGGCGTTGTCATGTTGTAACATGACCATATGGTGAAAGATAATAATATGGATCTTATTATAGAATAGCCAAGTTAAAAGAAAAAGTAGAAAAATATGGATAAAAGATAGGAAGGTAGTAAAACTTTTAATAGTAATGCTATCTTTTTAGAAAAAATAGCTTCTATTTACTTTGTAGGACCATAAATAAGGCAAACCAAAGTAGATTGGAAAAAAAAATATAGGCATTTTTAGAAAGAAGTTAAGAATAAATTCTAGCAAAATTTACTTAGAAAAACTAGATATTGATATCTGGAGAGGGCTAGTTATGAACTAGGATCGAAATCAGACCCTAAGGCACAAAACTGAGTCTCGACATTGACTCTACGACTCTTTGGTAAATTGGGAAGTGAGATTTGATAGAAAACTAAATAGGATTTTTATGAGCATTAATTTTGGGTGATTTGCATCTGTATTGACTTTGTAAGAGCTTTTCAAAGTCAATAGTTATTTTGGATGACTTGGATTTTATGAAATAAAATAGGATTTATTTTTTGGATGATTTCAAGAGTTTTGTAATAGATCTATAAATAAAATTTTGTAAGTTAATGGTCATAGTTGTGTTTAATATGTATTGTAAATCTTAGCTCCATCTAACAGTTGAATTGAGGGTTATTGAGGTTTAAGTGAGTCAAGGTCTCAGAATATAGAATTTTAGGTCTAATGAGGGTTTTTAAGTTTTCTTGCAATCTACTAGTTGGATTGGAGTGAAATTTATGTGAGAGGATATTAGACTTATTTTTCTATGTCTATGAGAATTTTGAGTTCAATCGAACAGTGAAAAAAAGAGATATTGGCTCTGGGAGATTGGCATCAAAGTTGGAGAAGGAGGCCAACCGATACTCGAGCACGTTTTTGAGGTTATCGTCTATTTGGTAATTCCAATCCTTTCCAAACATTTTGTGCTTGTTTTTAACTTAGTTTTTAAAAAGTGTGCAAAATTTGAGTTAAGATTAATGGTTCATACATTAGTTATTGAGGTTTAATTTTATTGTAAAAATTACTAGGATTTATTTAAGGTTTGGTTAGGGTTTTATTTAAGGTTTGGTTTAAGGTTTGATTGGGATTTGATTTAGGATTTGGTTAGAGTTTGGTTTAGGGTTTGATTTAGGATTGGTTAGAGTTTGGTTTAGGGTTTGATTTAGGATTTAAGATTTGGTTTAGGATTTGGTTAGGATTTTATTGGGGTTCAGTTTAGGATTTGTTTAGGGTTTGATTTAGGATTTAGGATTTGGTTAGGATTTGGTTGAGGGTTTAGAGTTTGATTAGGATTTTATTTAAGATTTGGTTTAGGGTTTAGAGTTTGGTTAGGATTTTATTTAGGATTTGATTAAGGATTTGGTTGGAGTTTAGTTTAGGATTTGTTTAGGATTTGATTTAGGATTTAGGGTTTGGTTAAAATTTGGTTTAGGATTTAGAGTTTGGTTAGGATTTCATTTAGGATTTAGGATTTGATTTAAGATTTGATTAGAATTTGGTTTAAGATTTGATTAGGATTTGGTTTAGGATTTAGTTTAGTATTTATGGTTTGATTTAGAGTTTAAGGTTTGATTTAGGATTTAGGATTTTATTAGGATTTATTTAGGATTTAAGATTTAATTAGTTTTGGCCTAAAGTTTGAATGAAGTCTAATAGGATTTTAACTAAAATTAAATTAAAATTGAATTGAGATGTATTTCAGAGATATTTGTGATTATTCTAATATTTCTTTAAGATTTTTTATTGTTTCTTTGAAATTTCTTTGAGGTTTCTTTGAATTTGATTAAAGCTTTCTTAGCATTCTTATGGTCTAATTAGAGTTTAGTTAGTATTCTATTAGAATTAGAATTTTTTTGTTATAATTTCCATTCTATCTTCCACAACTAGGTGCTTGTAGCATTCTCAAGCAAGACTTCACGTATTATGACAGTGTTTGGCTTGAGAATGTACTAGGCACTTAGTTATGAAAGATAAAATAAAAATTGCAACAACAAGTCCTAACAATTCTAATAGATTCTTAAATAAATTATTATTAAAGATTAAAAAATATAATCAAACATCAATCAAATTCAATTAAAATTTCAAAAGAATTATATGAGAAACACAAAAAATTCCTAGAGATCTTTTAAAGAAATCATAAAAAATAACATAGAAATGAATATATATATATATATATATATATATATGGAAAACTTAATAAAATATTAAAATAAAAACTTTAATTAAACCTCAATCAAAATTTAATCAAACCTTAATCAAATCTTAATCAAATCTTAATCAAATCTTAATCAAATCCTTCTCAAATCCTAATCAACTCATTAATAAGTCCTAACTAAATTCTAGACAAATCCTAGTCAAACCTTAGTCAAGTCCTAATCAAATCCTAATCAAATTCTAATCAAATTCTAAACTAGTTCTAATAAAATCCTAGTCAAATCCTAATCAAATCCTAATCAAAATTTTAAACAAATCAAAAATAGATTCTAATGAAATCCTAATAAATCCCTAGTCAAATCCTAGACAAATCCTAATCAAATTCTAGTCAAATTCTAATCAAATCTTAATCAAATCCTAATCAAATCCTAATCAAATCTTTATAAAATTCTAATCAAATCCTAACCCTAATCAAATCTTAAATCAATACAAAATCACAATCCTAATCCTAAATCAAATCCTAATCAATCCTAAGTAATTCCTACATCAAATTTAAACTTCAATAATTAATGAATAAACCATCAATTTTAACTTAAATTTTTCACATCTCTTAACAATTAAGTTGAAAATAAGTACAAAATAATTGAAAATGATCAAAATTACCAAATAGACAATAACCTCAAAAAAATGCTTAGATATCGGTCAGCCTCCTTCTTTGACCTTGATATCAATCTCTAAGAGCCAATTACTCATGATTGAACTATTATTTTGCTTCCAAACTTTACATACTTGTTAGAAATTAAGTTGACTACTTTTTTTGAAAATAATTTGCCTCAATCTAATTGGGAGATTGATAGATATCTAAAAAAACCTCACTAGTCCTCAAAACTCTAAATTCGAAGACCATAATCTACAAAAACCTTTACGCCTTCTAATCTAACCATTTGATCAAATCTAAAATCACAACATACATCAAACACAATTACATCTACAAATCCAAAAAAAATTACTTGTAGATCTATTACCAAACTTATGTAATTCTCGAAAAAATATCACTCCTTTTATTTCACAAATTTAGAGTCATCCAAAACAAATCTCAACTTTGCAAAGCTCTTAGAAAGTCAATACATACTCAAATCACTCCAAATCAATGGTTAAAAAAACCCCATCAAGTCAACTCTTAGATCTTATTCTTTGATTGCCAAAAGAATCCTAGAATCGTCATTGAGGCTTAGTTTTATGCCTACGGATCTGATTTCAACCCTAGTTGATAACCGGTTTTCTTCGAGTATCAACTCTTGAGTATCTAAGGTAATTTATGCTATAAAATACTCTTAACTACTTTCCAAAGGCACCTATATTGTTTATTTTTCTAATCTACCTTATTTTACTCTATTTGTGGTCTTACAAAGTGAGAAGAAGCCTATTTTGTAAAAAAGGCAGCATTAGCATCTTTAAATTTTCTATCCCTTGACTTTTATCTATTTTTCCATGATAAATTGTTATAATATATTTGAAATAAGATCTTCAAAAATATGATATTTTCTTCACTTTTTTACCTATTAGTCGTTTTACATCATAACAAGGCATACATAGATAACTTATCTTGCAAGTTAAGACATGTGGCTAGCAAAGTCAACATATGTTCAAGCTCCTATAGATTATTGCCACGTACCTCCTAGTTAAAGAGTATATATGGAGGCAAGAGTGAAGCCTTTTTCACTCTTATCAATGCCTTTTTAGTCTTTAGTCTTGTTTCAAGACTTTCTAGTCTTCTTATTTTTGACAATAGCCATTCTAGTTTAATATCATTTCATCTTTAAGTCACTTTGTAGTTCTCTTTAGTGATACGAGACTGTATTGAGGATATTCTTTCTTTTAGATTCATGTCCTTAATAACATGTCATAATGGAGGTACAATTTAAATAAGTTCAAAAACAAAAAAAAGATCAATGCAAATGACTTTAGCAAGGAACAACCTCAATTCCATATTAATCACAAGGTATAGTTACTTTTTTGTAATATCAAGACTATTTATTTTGTGATGTTTGATTATTATAGACTTTAATCTTTTTTTATTTATAAATAAGTTAATATTATTGTATAT